>NW_027488580.1:0-600000 GCF_050948215.1 Halictus rubicundus | reverse complement strand
TTGA
The DNA here is from genome assembly GCF_050948215.1 of Halictus rubicundus. Lineage (NCBI taxonomy): Eukaryota > Metazoa > Arthropoda > Insecta > Hymenoptera > Halictidae > Halictus > Halictus rubicundus. The sequence continues at coordinate 599,996 of NW_027488580.1, read as the reverse complement.
GGGTAGGATAGGATAGAGGATAGGATAAGGGATTGGATAGGATAGATGACAGGAGACGATAGCAGATAGGATAGGGGATTGGATAGCATAGAGGACAGGAGACGATAGAAGATAAGATAGGGGATTGGATAGGATGGAGGAAAGGAGACGATAGAGATTGGATAAGATAGATGATATAATAGGAAAGAGGATAGGATATGATAGAGGATAGGACAGGATAGAGGATAGGATAGGATAGAGGATAGGATAGGATACAGGATAGGATAGGATAGAGGATAGGATAGGATAGAGGATAGGTTAGGATAGAGGATAGGATAGGATAGAGGATAGGATAGGATAGAGGATAGGATAGGATAGAGGATAGGATAGGATAGAGGATAGGATAGGATAGAGGATAGGATAGGATAGAGGATAGGATAGAGGATTGGATAGGATAGAGGATATGATAGGATAGCGGATAGGATATAATGGACTATAGGATAGGAATGAGGATAGGATAGGGTTGAGGATAGGATAGGATAGAGGATAGGATAGAGGATTGGATAGGATAGAGGATGGGATAGGATAGAGGATAAGATAGGATAGAGGATAGGATAGGATAGAGGATAGGATAGAGGATTGGTTAGTATAAAGGATAGGAGAGGATAGGATAGGATTGAGGATAGGATAGGATAGAGGATAGGATAGGATAGAGGATAGGATAGGATAGAGGATAGGATAGGATAGAGGATAGGATAGGATAGAGGATAGGATAGGATAGAGGATAGGATAGGATAGAGGATAGGATAGGTTATTGGATAGGATAGAGGACAGGAGACGATAGAAGATAGGATAGGGGATTGGATAGGATAGAGGAAAGGAGACGATAGAGATTGGATAGGATAGATGATATTATAGGAAAGAGGATAGGATATGATAGAGGATACGATATTATAGAGGATAGGACAGGATAGAGGATAGGATAGGATAGAGGATAGGATAGGATACAGGATAGGATAGGATAGAAGATAGGATAGGATAGAGGATAGGTTAGGATAGAGGATGGGATAGGATAGAGTATAGAATACGATAGAGCATAGGATAGGATAGAGGATAGGATAGGATAGAGCATAGGATAGGATAGAGGATAGGATAGGATAGAGGATACGATATTATAGAGAATAGGACAGGATAGAGGATAGGATAGGATAGAGGATAGGATAGGATACAGGATAGGATAGGATAGAAGATAGGATAGGATAGAGGATAGGTTAGGATAGACGATGGGATAGGATAGAGTATAGAATAGGATAGAGCATAGGATAGGATAGGATTGAGGGTAGGATAGGATAGAGGATAGGATAGGATAGAGGATAGGATAGGGGATTGGATAGGATAGAGGACAGGAGACGATAGTAGATAAGATAGGGGATTGGATAGGATAGAGGAAAGGAGACGATAGAGATTGGATAGGATAGATGATAATATAGGAAAGAGGATAGGATATGATAGAGGATACGATATTATAGAGGATAGGACTGGATAGAGGATAGGATAGGATAGAGGATAGGATAGGATAGAGGATAGGATAGGATAGAGGATAGGATAGGATAGAGGATAGGATAGGATAGAGGATAGGATAGGATAGAGGATAGGATAGGATATAGGATAGGATAGAGGAAAGGAGACGATAGAGATTGGATAGGATAGATGATATTATAGGAAAGAGGATAGGATATGATAGAGGATACGATATTATAGAGGATAGGACAGGATAGAGGATAGGATAGGATAGAGGATAGGATAGGATAGAGGATAGGATAGGATAGAGGATAGGATAGGATAGAGGATATTATAGGATAGAGGATAGGATAGGATAGAGGATAGGATAGGATAGAGGATAGGATAGGATAGAGGATAGGATAGGATAGAGGATAGGATAGGATAGAGGATAGGATAGGATAGAGGATAGGATAGGATAGAGGATAGGATAGGATAGGATTGAGGATAGGATAGGATAGAGGATAGGACAGGATAGGGGATTGGATAGGATAGAGGACAGGAGACGATAGAAGATAGGATAGGGGATTGGATAGGATAGAGGGCAGGAGACGATAGAGATTGGATAGGATAGATGATATTATAGGATAGAGGATAGGATAGGATAGAGGATAGGATAGGGGATTGGATAGGATAGAGGATTGGAGACGATGGAGGATAGGATAGGATGTAGGATTGGATAGGATAGAGGATAGGATAGGATAGAGGATAGGGTAGGGGATTGGATAGGATAGAGGATAGGAGACGATGGACGATAGGATAGGATAGAGGATAGGATAGAGGATTGGTTAGTATATAGGATAGGAGAGGATACAGGACAGGATAGGATTGAGGATAGGATAGGATAGAGGACATGATAGGATAGAGGATATGCTAGGATAGAGGATAGGATAGGATAGAGGATAGGATAGGATAGAGGATAGGATAGGATAGAGGATACGATAGGATAGAGTATAGAATAGGAAAGAGCATAGGATAGGATAGGATTGAGGATAGGATGGGATAGAGGATAGGATAGGATAGAGGATAGGATAGGATAGAGGATAGGATAGGATAGAGGATAGGATAGGATAGAGGATAGGATAGGATAGAGGATAGGATTGGATAGAGGATAGGATAGGATAGAGGATAGGATAGAGGATAGGATAGAGGATAGGATAGGATAGAGGATAGGATAGGATAGAGGATAGGATAGAGGATAGGATAGGATAGAGGATAGGATAGGATAGAGGATAGGATAGAGGATAGGATAGAGGATTGGATTGGATAGAGGATATTATAGGATAGAGGATATGATACGATAGCGGATAGGTTATAATGGAGTATAGGATAGTAATGAGGATAGGATAGCGTTTTGGATAGGATAGGATAGAGGATAGGATAGGATAGAGGATAGGTTAGGATAGAGGATAGGATAGGATAGAGGATAGGATAGGATAGAGGGTAGGATAGGATAGAGGATAGGATAGGATAGAGGATAGGATAGAGGATAGGATAGAGGATAGGATAGAGGATAGGATAGAGGATTGGATAGGATAGAGGATATTATAGGATAGAGGATATGATAGGATAGCGGATAGGATATAATGGAGTATAGGATAGGAATGAGGATAGGATAGCGTTGAGGATAGGATAGGATAGAGGATAGGATAGGATAGAGGATAGGTTAGGATAGAGGATAGGATAGGATAGAGGATAGGATAGGATAGAGGATAGGATAGGATAGAGGATAGGATTGGATAGAGGATAGGATAGGATAGAGGATAGGATGGGGTAGAGGATAACATAGGATAGAGGATAGGATAGGATATAGGATAGGATAGAGGATAGGATAGGATATAGGATAGGATAGAGGATAGGATAGGATAGAGGATAGGATAGGATAAAGGATAGGATTGGATAGAGGATAGGATAGGATAGAGAATAGGATAGGATAGAGGATAGGATAGGATTGAGGATAGGATAGGATAGAGGATAGGATAGGATAGAGGATAGGATAGGATAGAGAATAGGATAGGATAGAGGATAGGATAGGATAGAGGATAGGATAGGATAGAGGATAGGATAGGATAGAGGATGTGATAGGATAGAGTATAGAATAGGATAGAGCATAGGATAGGATTGAGGGTAGGATAGGATTGAGGATAGGATAGGATAGAGGATAGGATAGGGGATTGGATAGGATAGAGGACAGGAGACGATAGAAGATAAGATAGGGGATTTGATAGGATAGAGGAAAGGAGACGATAGAGATTGGATAGGGTAGAGGATATTATAGGAAAGAGGATAGGATATGATAGAGGATAGGAAAGGATAGAGGATGGATAGGATAGAGGATAGGATAGGATAGAGGATAGGATAGGATAGAGGATAGGATAGGATAGAGGATAGGATAGGATAGGATAGAGGATAGGATACGATAGAGGATATAATAGGATAGAGGATAGGATTGGATAGAGGATAGGATAGGATAGAGGATAGGATGGGGTAGAGGATAACATAGGATAGAGGATAGGATAGGATATAGGATAGGATAGAGGATAGGATATAGGATAGGATAGAGGATAGGATAGGATAGAGGATAGGATAGGATAAAGGATAGGATTGGATAGAGGATAGGATAGGATAGAGAATAGGATAGGATAGAGGATAGGATAGGATTGAGGATAGGATAGGATAGAGGATAGGATAGGATAGAGGATAGGATAGGATAGAGAATAGGATAGGATAGAGGATAGGATAGGATAGAGGATAGGATAGGATAGAGGATAGGATAGGATAGAGGATAGGATAGGATAGAGAATAGGATAGGATAGAGGATAGGATAGGATAGAGGATAGGATAGGATAGAGGATAGGATAGAGGATAGGATAGAGGATTGGATTGGATAGAGGATATTATAGGATAGAGGATATGATACGATAGCGGATAGGTTATAATGGAGTATAGGATAGTAATGAGGATAGGATAGCGTTTTGGATAGGATAGGATAGAGGATAGGATAGGATAGAGGATAGGTTAGGATAGAGGATAGGATAGGATAGAGGATAGGATAGGATAGAGGGTAGGATAGGATAGAGGATAGGATAGGATAGAGGATAGGATAGAGGATAGGATAGAGGATAGGATAGAGGATTGGATAGGATAGAGGATATTATAGGATAGAGGATATGATAGGATAGCGGATAGGATATAATGGAGTATAGGATAGGAATGAGGATAGGATAGCGTTGAGGATAGGATAGGATAGAGGATAGGATAGGATAGAGGATAGGTTAGGATAGAGGATAGGATAGGATAGAGGATAGGATAGGATAGAGGATAGGATAGGATAGAGGATAGGATTGGATAGAGGATAGGATAGGATAGAGGATAGGATGGGGTAGAGGATAACATAGGATAGAGGATAGGATAGGATATAGGATAGGATAGAGGATAGGATAGGATATAGGATAGGATAGAGGATAGGATAGGATAGAGGATAGGATAGGATAAAGGATAGGATTGGATAGAGGATAGGATAGGATAGAGAATAGGATAGGATAGAGGATAGGATAGGATTGAGGATAGGATAGGATAGAGGATAGGATAGGATAGAGGATAGGATAGGATAGAGAATAGGATAGGATAGAGGATAGGATAGGATAGAGGATAGGATAGGATAGAGGATAGGATAGGATAGAGGATGTGATAGGATAGAGTATAGAATAGGATAGAGCATAGGATAGGATTGAGGGTAGGATAGGATTGAGGATAGGATAGGATAGAGGATAGGATAGGGGATTGGATAGGATAGAGGACAGGAGACGATAGAAGATAAGATAGGGGATTTGATAGGATAGAGGAAAGGAGACGATAGAGATTGGATAGGATAGAGGATATTATAGGAAAGAGGATAGGATATGATAGAGGATAGGAAAGGATAGAGGATGGATAGGATAGAGGATAGGATAGGATAGAGGATAGGATAGGATAGAGGATAGGATAGGATAGAGGATAGGATAGGATAGGATAGAGGATAGGATACGATAGAGGATATAATAGGATAGAGGATAGGATTGGATAGAGGATAGGATAGGATAGAGGATAGGATGGGGTAGAGGATAACATAGGATAGAGGATAGGATAGGATATAGGATAGGATAGAGGATAGGATATAGGATAGGATAGAGGATAGGATAGGATAGAGGATAGGATAGGATAAAGGATAGGATTGGATAGAGGATAGGATAGGATAGAGAATAGGATAGGATAGAGGATAGGATAGGATTGAGGATAGGATAGGATAGAGGATAGGATAGGATAGAGGATAGGATAGGATAGAGAATAGGATAGGATAGAGGATAGGATAGGATAGAGGATAGGATAGGATAGAGGATAGGATAGGATAGAGGATGTGATAGGTTAGAGTATAGAATAGGATAGAGCATAGGATAGGATTGAGGGTAGGATAGGATTGAGGATAGGATAGGATAGAGGATAGGATAGGGGATTGGATAGGATAGAGGACAGGAGACGATAGAAGATAAGATAGGGGATTGGATAGGATAGAGGAAAGGAGACGATAGAGATTGGATAGGATAGATGATATTATAGGAAAGAGGATAGGATATGATAGAGGATACGATATTATAGAGGATAGGACAGGATAGAGGATAGGATAGGATAGAGGATAGGATAGGATACAGGATAGGATAGGATAGAAGATAGGATAGGATAGAGGATAGGTTAGGATAGACGATGGGATAGGATAGAGTATAGAATAGGATAGAGCATAGGATAGGATAGGATTGAGGGTAGGATAGGATAGAGGATAGGATAGGATAGAGGATAGGATAGGGGATTGGATAGGATAGAGGACAGGAGACGATAGTAGATAAGATAGGGGATTGGATAGGATAGAGGAAAGGAGACGATAGAGATTGGATAGGATAGATGATAATATAGGAAAGAGGATAGGATATGATAGAGGATACGATATTATAGAGGATAGGACTGGATAGAGGATAGGATAGGATAGAGGATAGGATAGGATAGAGGATAGGATAGGATAGAGGATAGGATAGGATAGAGGATAGGATAGGATAGAGGATAGGATAGGATAGAGGATAGGATAGGATAGAGGATAGGATAGGATATAGGATAGGATAGAGGAAAGGAGACGATAGAGATTGGATAGGATAGATGATATTATAGGAAAGAGGATAGGATATGATAGAGGATACGATATTATAGAGGATAGGACAGGATAGAGGATAGGATAGGATAGAGGATAGGATAGGATAGAGGATAGGATAGGATAGAGGATAGGATAGGATAGAGGATATTATAGGATAGAGGATATTATAGGATAGAGGATAGGATAGGATAGAGGATAGGATAGGATAGAGGATAGGATAGGATAGAGGATAGGATAGGATAGAGGATAGGATAGGATAGAGGATAGGATAGGATAGAGGATAGGATAGGATAGGATTGAGGATAGGATAGGATAGGGGATTGGATAGGATAGAGGACAGGAGACGATAGAAGATAGGATAGGGGATTGGATAGGATAGAGGGCAGGAGACGATAGAGATTGGATAGGATAGATGATATTATAGGATAGAGGATAGGATAGGATAGAGGATAGGATAGGGGATTGGATAGGATAGATGATTGGAGACGATGGAGGATAGGATAGGATGTAGGATTGGATAGGATAGAGGATAGGATAGGATAGAGGATAGGGTAGGGGATTGGATAGGATAGAGGATAGGAGACGATGGACGATAGGATAGGATAGAGGATAGGATAGAGGATTGGTTAGTATATAGGATAGGAGAGGATACAGGACAGGATAGGATTGAGGATAGGATAGGATAGAGGACATGATAGGATAGAGGATATGCTAGGATAGAGGATAGGATAGGATAGAGGATAGGATAGGATAGAGGATAGGATAGGATAGAGGATACGATAGGATAGAGTATAGAATAGGAAAGAGCATAGGATAGGATAGGATTGAGGATAGGATGGGATAGAGGATAGGATAGGATAGAGGATAGGATAGGATAGAGGATAGGATAGGATAGAGGATAGGATAGGATAGAGGATAGGATAGGATAGAGGATAGGATTGGATAGAGGATAGGATAGGATAGAGGATAGGATAGAGGATAGGATAGGATAGAGGATAGGATAGGATAGAGGATAGGATAGAGGATAGGATAGGATAGAGGATAGGATAGGATAGAGGATAGGATAGGATAGAGGATAGGATAGAGGATAGGATAGAGGATTGGATTGGATAGAGGATATTATAGGATAGAGGATATGATACGATAGCGGATAGGTTATAATGGAGTATAGGATAGTAATGAGGATAGGATAGCGTTTTGGATAGGATAGGATAGAGGATAGGATAGGATAGAGGATAGGTTAGGATAGAGGATAGGATAGGATAGAGGATAGGATAGGATAGAGGGTAGGATAGGATAGAGGATAGGATAGGATAGAGGATAGGATAGAGGATAGGATAGAGGATAGGATAGAGGATTGGATAGGATAGAGGATATTATAGGATAGAGGATATGATAGGATAGCGGATAGGATATAATGGAGTATAGGATAGGAATGAGGATAGGATAGCGTTGAGGATAGGATAGGATAGAGGATAGGATAGGATAGAGGATAGGTTAGGATAGAGGATAGGATAGGATAGAGGATAGGATAGGATAGAGGATAGGATAGGATAGAGGATAGGATAGGATAGAGGATATAATAGGATAGAGGATAGGATAGGATAGAGGATACGATAGGATAGGATAGAGGATACGATAGGATAGGATAGAGGGTAGGATAGGATAGAGGAGAGGATAGGATAGAGGATAGGATAGAGGATAGGATAGAGGATTGGATAGGATAGAGGATATGATAGGATAGCGGATAGGATATAATGGAGTATAGGATAGGAATGGGGATAGGATAGGGTTGAGGATAGGATAGGATAGAGGATAGGATAGAGGATGGCATATGATAGAGGATATGATAGGATAGCGGATAGGATATAATGGAGTATAGGATAGGAATGAGGATAGGATAGGGTTCAGGATAGGATAGGATAGAGGATAGGATAGGATAGAGGATAGGTTAGGATAGAGGATAGGATAGGATAGAGGATAGGATAGGATAGAGGATAGGATAGGATAGAGGATAGGATAGAATAGAGGATAGGATAGGATAGAGGATAGGATAGGATAGAGGATAGGATAGGATAGAGGATGGGATAGGATAGAGGATAGGATAGGATAGAGGATACGATAGGATAGGATAGAGGATAGGATAGGATAGAGGATAGGATAGAATAGAGGATAGGATAGGATAGTGGATAGGATAGGATAGAGCAGACGATAGAGGATAGGATAGGATAGAGGATAGGGTAGGGGAATGGATAGGATAGAGGATAGGATAGGGTAGATGATATTATAGGCAAGAGGATAGGATATGATAGAGGATACGATATTATAGAGGATAGGATAGGATAGAGAATAGGATAGGATAGAGAATAGGATAGGATAGAGGATATGTTAGGATAGAGTATAGGATAGGATAGAGGATAGGATAGGATAGAGGATAGGATAGGATAGAGGATATAATAGGATAGAGGATAGGATAGGATAGAGGATACGATAGGATAGGATAGAGGATACGATAGGATAGGATAGAGGGTAGGATAGGATAGAGGAGAGGATAGGATAGAGGATAGGATAGAGGATTGGATAGGATAGAGGATATGATAGGATAGCGGATAGGATATAATGGAGTATAGGATAGGAATGAGGATAGGATAGGGTTCAGGATAGGATAGGATAGAGGATAGGATAGGATAGAGGATAGGTTAGGATAGAGGATAGGATAGGATAGAGGATAGGATAGGATAGAGGATAGGATAGGATAGAGGATAGGATAGAATAGAGGATAGGATAGGATAGAGGATAGGATAGGATAGAGGATAGGATAGGATAGAGGATGGGATAGGATAGAGGATAGGATATAATGGAGTATAGGATAGGAATGAGGATAGGCTGGGTTGAGGATAGGATAGGATAGAGGTTAGGATAGTGTAGAGAATAGGATAGGATAGAGGATAGGATTGGATACAGTATAGAATAGGATAGAGCATAGGATAGGATAGGATTGAGGATAGGATAGGATAGGGGATAGGATAGGATAGGATAGGGGATAGGATAGGATAGAGGATATTATAGGAAAGAGGATAGGATATGATAGAGGATAGGATAGGATAGAGGATAGGATAGGATAGAGGATAGGATAGGATAGAGGATAGGATAGGATAGAGGGTAGGATAGGATAGAGGATAGGATAGGATAGGATAGAGGATAGGATTGGATAGAGCATATGATAGGATAGAGGATAGGATGGGATAGAGGATAGGATAGGATAGAGGAGAGGATGGGATAGAGGATAACATAGGATAGAGGATAGGATAGGATATAGGATAGGATAGATGATAGGATAGGATAGAGGATAGGATAGGATAGAGGATAGGATAGGATAGAGGATAGGATAGGGGATTGGATAGGATAGAGGATAGGAGACGATGGAGGATAGGATGGGATGTAGGATTGGATATTATAGAGGATAGGATAGGATAGAGGATAAGGTAGGGGATTGGATAGGATAGAGGATAGGAGACGATGGAGGATAGGATAGGATAGAGGATAGGATAGGATAGAGGATAGGATAGGATAGAGGATAGGATAGGATAGAGGATAGGATAGGATAGAGGATAGGATAGGATAGGATTGAGGATAGGATAGGATAGAGGATAGGACAGGATAGGGGATTGGATAGGATAGAGGACAGGAGACGATAGAAGATAGGATAGGGGATTGGATAGGATAGAGGGCAGGAGACGATAGAGATTGGATAGGATAGATGATATTATAGGATAGAAGATAGGATAGGATAGAGGATAGGATAGGGGATTGGATAGGATAGAGGATTGGAGACGATGGAGGATAGGATAGGATGTAGGATTGGATAGGATAGAGGATAGGATAGGATAGAGGATAGGGTAGGGGATTGGATAGGATAGAGGATAGGAGACGATGGACGATAGGATAGGATAGAGGATAGGATAGAGGATTGGTTAGTATATAGGATAGGAGAGGATACAGGACAGGATAGGATTGAGGATAGGATAGGATAGAGGACATGATAGGATAGAGGATATGCTAGGATAGAGGATAGGATAGGATAGAGGATAGGATAGGATAGAGGATAGGATAGGATAGAGGATACGATAGGATAGAGTATAGAATAGGAAAGAGCATAGGATAGGATAGGATTGAGGATAGGATGGGATAGAGGATAGGATAGGATAGAGGATAGGATAGGATAGAGGATAGGATAGGATAGAGGATAGGATAGGATAGAGGATAGGATAGGATAGAGGATAGGATTGGATAGAGGATAGGATAGGATAGAGGATAGGATAGAGGATAGGATAGGATAGAGGATAGGATAGGATAGAGGATAGGATAGAGGATAGGATAGAGGATAGGATAGGATAGAGGATAGGATAGGATAGAGGATATGATAGGATAGAGGATAGGATGGGATAGAGGATAGGATAGGATAGAGGAGAGGATGGGATAGAGGATAACATAGGATAGAGGATAGGATAGGATATAGGATAGGATAGATGATAGGATAGGATAGAGGATAGGATAGGATAGAGGATAGGATAGGATAGAGGATAGGATAGGATAGACGATAGGATAGGATAGAGAATAGGATAGGATAGATGATATTATAGGCAAGAGGATAGGATATGATAGAGGATACGATATTATAGAGGATAGGATAGGAGAGAGGATAGGATAGGCTAGAGGATAGGATCAGATAGAGGATAGGATAGGATAGAGGATAGGATAGGATAGAGGATAGGATAGGATAGAGGATAGGATAGGATAGAGGATAGGATAGGATAGATGATATTATAGGCAAGAGGATAGGATATGATAGAGGATACGATATTATAGAGGATAGGATAGGAGAGAGGATAGGATAGGCTAGAGGATAGGATCAGATAGAGGATAGGATAGGATAGAGGATAGGATAGGATAGAGGATAGGATAGGATAGAGGATAGGATAGGATAGAGGATAGGATAGGATAGATGATAGGATAGGATTGAGGATAGGATAGGATAGAGAATAGGATAGGGGATTGGATAGGATAGAGGATAGGAGACGATGGAAGATAGGATAGGATGTAGGATTTGATAGGATAGAGGATAGGATACGATAGAGGATAGGATAGGATAGAGGATAGGATAGGCTAGAGGATAGGATAGGATAGAGGATAGGATAGGGTAGAGGATAGGATAGGATAGAGGATAGGATAGGATAGAGGATAGGATAGGATAGTGGATAGGATAGCATAGCGGATAGGATAGGATGTAGGATTGGATAGGATAGAGGATAGGATGCGATAGAGGATAGAATAGGAAAGAGCATAGGATAGGGTAGGATTGAGGATATGATAGGACAGAGGATAGGTTGGGGATTGGATAGGATAGAGGACAGGAGACGATAGAAGATAAGATAGGGGATTTGATAGAATAGAGGACAGGAGACGATCGAGAGTAGGATATGATAGAGGATAGGATAGGATAGAGGATAGGATAGGGGATTGGATAGGATAGAGGATAGGATAGGATAGGATAGAGGATAGGACAGGGTAGAGGATAGGATAGGATAGAGGATAGGATAGGATAGAGGATAGGATAGGATAGAGGATAGGATAGAGGATAGGATAGAGGATTGGATAGGATAGAGGATATTATAGGATAGAGGATATGATAGGATAGCGGATAGGATATAATGGAGTATAGGATAGGAATGAGGATAGGATAGCGTTGAGGATAGGATAGGATAGAGGATAGGATAGGATAGAGGATAGGTTAGGATAGAGGATAGGATAGGATAGAGGATAGGATAGGATAGAGGATAGGATAGGATAGAGGATAGGATAGGATAGAGGATATAATAGGATAGAGGATAGGATAGGATAGAGGATACGATAGGATAGGATAGAGGATACGATAGGATAGGATAGAGGGTAGGATAGGATAGAGGAGAGGATAGGATAGAGGATAGGATAGAGGATAGGATAGAGGATTGGATAGGATAGAGGATATGATAGGATAGCGGATAGGATATAATGGAGTATAGGATAGGAATGAGGATAGGATAGGGTTGAGGATAGGATAGGATAGAGGATAGGATAGAGGATGGCATATGATAGAGGATATGATAGGATAGCGGATAGGATATAATGGAGTATAGGATAGGAATGAGGATAGGATAGGGTTCAGGATAGGATAGGATAGAGGATAGGATAGGATAGAGGATAGGTTAGGATAGAGGATAGGATAGGATAGAGGATAGGATAGGATAGAGGATAGGATAGGATAGAGGATAGGATAGAATAGAGGATAGGATAGGATAGAGGATAGGATAGGATAGAGGATAGGATAGGATAGAGGATGGGATAGGATAGAGGATAGGATAGGATAGAGGATACGATAGGATAGGATAGAGGATAGGATATAATGGAGTATAGGATAGGAATGAGGATAGGATAGGGTTCAGGATAGGATAGGATAGAGGATAGGATAGGATAGAGGATAGGTTAGGATAGAGGATAGGATAGGATAGAGGATAGGATAGGATAGAGGATAGGATAGAATAGAGGATAGGATAGAATAGAGGATAGGATAGGATAGAGGATAGGATAGGATAGAGGATAGGATAGAGGATAGGATAGGATAGAGGATACGATAGGATAGGATAGAGGATAGGATAGGATAGAGGATAGGATAGAATAGAGGATAGGATAGGATAGTGGATAGGATAGGATAGAGCAGACGATAGAGGATAGGATAGGATAGAGGATAGGGTAGGGGAATGGATAGGATAGAGGATAGGATAGGGTAGGATAGAGGATACGATAGGATAGGATAGAGGGTAGGATAGGATAGAGGAGAGGATAGGATACAGGATAGGATAGAGGATAGGATAGAGGATTGGATAGGATAGAGGATATGATAGGAAAGCGGATAGGATATAATGGAGTATAGGATAGGAATGAGGATAGGATAGGGTTGAGGATAGGATAGGATAGAGGATAGGATAGAGGATTGGATATGATAGAGGATATGATAGGATAGCGGATAGGATATAATGGAGTATAGGATAGGAATGAGGATAGGATAGGGTTCAGGATAGGATAGGATAGAGGATAGGATAGGATAGAGGATAGGATAGGATAGAGGATAGGATAGGATAGAGGATAGGATAGGATAGAGGATGGGATAGGATAGAGGATAGGATATAATGGAGTATAGGATAGGAATGAGGATAGGATAGCGTTGAGGATAGGATAGGATAGAGGATAGGATAGGATAGAGGATAGGTTAGGATAGAGGATAGGATAGGATAGAGGATAGGATAGGATAGAGGATAGGATAGGATAGAGGATAGGATAGGATAGAGGATATAATAGGATAGAGGATAGGATAGGATAGAGGATAGGATAGGATAGAGGATAGGATAGAATAGAGGATAGGATAGGATAGAGGATAGGATAGGATAGAGGATAGGATAGGATAGAGGATGGGATAGGATAGAGGATAGGATATAATGGAGTATAGGATAGGAATGAGGATAGGATAGCGTTGAGGATAGGATAGGATAGAGGATAGGATAGGATAGAGGATAGGTTAGGATAGAGGATAGGATAGGATAGAGGATAGGATAGGATAGTGGATAGGATAGGATAGAGGATAGGATAGGATAGAGGATATAATAGGATAGAGGATAGGATAGGATAGAGGATACGATAGGATAGGATAGAGGATACGATAGGATAGGATAGAGGGTAGGATAGGATAGAGGAGAGGATAGGATAGAGGATAGGATAGAGGATAGGATAGAGGATTGGATAGGATAGAGGATATGATAGGATAGCGGATAGGATATAATGGAGTATAGGATAGGAATGAGGATAGGATAGGGTTGAGGATAGGATAGGATAGAGGATAGGATAGAGGATGGCATATGATAGAGGATATGATAGGATAGCGGATAGGATATAATGGAGTATAGGATAGGAATGAGGATAGGATAGGGTTCAGGATAGGATAGGATAGAGGATAGGATAGGATAGAGGATAGGTTAGGATAGAGGATAGGATAGGATAGAGGATAGGATAGGATAGAGGATAGGATAGGATAGAGGATAGGATAGAATAGAGGATAGGATAGGATAGAGGATAGGATAGGATAGAGGATAGGATAGGATAGAGGATGGGATAGGATAGAGGATAGGATAGGATAGAGGATACGATAGGATAGGATAGAGGATAGGATAGGATAGAGGATAGGATAGAATAGAGGATAGGATAGGATAGTGGATAGGATAGGATAGAGCAGACGATAGAGGATAGGATAGGATAGAGGATAGGGTAGGGGAATGGATAGGATAGAGGATAGGATAGGGTAGATGATATTATAGGCAAGAGGATAGGATATGATAGAGGATACGATATTATAGAGGATAGGATAGGATAGAGAATAGGATAGGATAGAGAATAGGATAGGATAGAGGATATGTTAGGATATAGTATAGGATAGGATAGAGGATAGGATAGGATAGAGGATAGGATAGGATAGAGGATATAATAGGATAGAGGATAGGATAGGATAGAGGATACGATAGGATAGGATAGAGGATACGATAGGATAGGATAGAGGGTAGGATAGGATAGAGGAGAGGATAGGATACAGGATAGGATAGAGGATAGGATAGAGGATTGGATAGGATAGAGGATATGATAGGAAAGCGGATAGGATATAATGGAGTATAGGATAGGAATGAGGATAGGATAGGGTTGAGGATAGGATAGGATAGAGGATAGGATAGAGGATTGGATATGATAGAGGATATGATAGGATAGCGGATAGGATATAATGGAGTATAGGATAGGAATGAGGATAGGATAGGGTTCAGGATAGGATAGGATAGAGGATAGGATAGGATAGAGGATAGGTTAGGATAGAGGACAGGATAGGATAGAGGATAGGATAGGAAAGAGTATAGGATAGGATAGAGGATAGGATAGAATAGAGGATAGGATAGGATAGAGGATAGGATAGGATAGAGGATAGGATAGGATAGAGGATGGGATAGGATAGAGGATAGGATATAATGGAGTATAGGATAGGAATGAGGATAGGCTGGGTTGAGGATAGGATAGGATAGAGGTTAGGATAGTGTAGAGAATAGGATAGGATAGAGGATAGGATTGGATACAGTATAGAATAGGATAGAGCATAGGATAGGATAGGATTGAGGATAGGATAGGATAGGGGATAGGATAGGATAGAGGATAGGATAGGATAGAGGAAAGGATAGGATAGAGGATAGGATAGGATAGGATAGAGAATAGGATAGGATAGAGGATAGGATAGGATAGAGGATAGGATAGGATAGAGGATAGGATAGAGGATTGGTTAGTATAAAGGATAGGGGAGGATAGAGGATAGGATAGGATAGAGGATAGGATAGAGGATAGGATACTATAGAGGATATGATAGAGGATAGGATGGAGGATATTATAGGATAGAGGATATGATACGATAGCGGATAGGATATAATGGAGTATAGGATAGTAATGAGGATAGGATAGCGTTGAGGATAGGATAGGATAGAGGATATAATAGGATAGAGGATAGGTTAGGATAGAGGATAGGATAGGATAGGATAGAGGATAGGATAGGATAGAGGATAGGATAGGATAGAGGATAGGATAGGATAGAGGATAGGATAGAGGATAGGATAGAGGATAGGATAGGATAGAGGATAGGATAGAGGATAGGATAGAGGATTGGATAGGATAGAGGATATTATAGGATAGAGGATATGATAGGATAGCGGATAGGATATAATGGAGTATAGGATAGTAATGAGGATAGGATAGCGTTGAGGATAGGATAGGATAGAGGATATAATAGGATAGAGGATAGTTAGGATAGAGGATAGGATAGGATAGGATAGAGGATAGGATAGGATAGAGGATAGGATAGGATAGAGGATAGGATAGGATAGAGGATAGGATAGGATAGAGGATAGGATAGAGGATAGGATAGAGGATAGGATAGAGGATTGGATAGGATAGAGGATATTATAGGATAGAGGATATGATAGGATAGCGGATAGGATATAATGGAGTATAGGATAGGAGTGAGGATAGGATAGCGTTGAGGATAGGATAGGATAGAGGATAGGATAGGATAGAGGGTAGGTTAGGATAGAGGATAGGATAGGATAGAGGATAGGATAGGATAGAGGATAGGATAGGATAGAGAATAGGATAGGATAGAGGATAGGTTAGGATAGAGTATAGGATAGGATAGAGGATAGGATAGCATAGAGGATAGGATAGGATAGAGGATAGGATAGGATAGAGGATAGGATAGGATAGAGGATAGGATAGGATAGGATAGAGGATAGGATAGGATAGAGGATAGGATAGGATAGAGGATAGGATAGGATAGAGGATAGGATAGGATAGAGGATAGGATAGGATAGAGGATAGGATAGGTTAGAGGATAGGTTAGGATAGAGGATAGGATAGGATAGAGGATAGGATAGGATAGAGTATAGAATAGGATAGAGCATAGGATAGGATAGGATTGAGGGTAGGATAGGATAGAGGATAGGATAGGATAGAGGATAGGATAGGGGATTGGATAGGATAGAGGACAGGAGACGATAGAAGATAAGATAGGGGATTGGATAGGATAGAGGATAGGATAGCATAGAGGATAGGATAGGATAGAGGATAGGATAGGATGGAGGGTAGGATAGGATAGAGGATAGGATAGGATAGGATAGGATAGAGGATAGGATATGATAGAGGATAGGATAGGATAGAGGATAGGATAGGATAGAGGATAGGATAGGATAGGATAGAGGATAGGACAGGGTAGAGGATAGGATAGGATAGAGGATAGGATAGGATAGAGGATAGGATAGGATAGAGGATAGGATAGGATAGAGGATAGGATAGGATAGAGGATAGGATAGAGGATTGGTTAGTATAAAGGATAGGAGAGGATAGAGGATAGGATAGGATTGAGGATAGGATAGGATAGAGGATAGGATAGGATAGAGGATAGGATAGGATAGAGCATAGGTTAGGATAGGATTGAGGGTAGGATAGGATAGAGGATAGGATAGGATAGAGGATAGGATAGGGGATTGTATAGGATAGAGGACAGGAGACGATAGAAGATAAGATAGAGGATAGGATAGGATAGAGGATAGGATAGGGGATTGGATAGGATAGATGACAGGAGACGATAGAAGATAGGATAGGGGATTGGATAGGATGGAGGAAAGGAGACGATAGAGATTGGATAGGATAGGTGATATAATAGGAAAGAGGATAGGATATGATAGAGGATACGATATTATAGAGGATAGGACAGGATAGAGGATAGGATAGGATAGAGGGTAGGATAGGATAGGATAGAGGATAGGATAGGATAGAGGATAGGATAGGATAGAGGATAGGATAGGATAGAGGATAGGATAGAGGATAGGATAGAATAGAGGATAGGATAGGATAGGATAGAGGATAGGATAGGATAGAGGATAGGATAGGATAGAGGATAGGATAGGATAGGATAGAGGATAGGATAGGATAGAGGATAGGATAGGATAGAGGATAGGATAGGATAGAGGATAGGATAGGATAGAGGATAGGATAGGATAGAGGATAGGATAGGATAGAGGATAGGATAGGATAGAGGATAGGATAGGATAGAGGATAGGATAGAGGATAGGATAGAGGATTGGATAGAGGATAGGATAGGATAGAGGATAGGATAGGATAGAGGATAGGATAGGATAGAGGATAGGATAGAGGATAGGATAGAGGATTGGATATGATAGAGGATATTATAGGATAGAGGATATGATATAGGATAGCGGATAGGATATAATGGAGTATAGGATAGGAATGAGGATAGGATAGCGTTGAGGATAGGATAGGATAGAGGATAGGATAGGATAGAGGGTAGGTTAGGATAGAGGATAGGATAGGATAGAGGATAGGATAGGAAAGAGGATAGGATAGGATAGAGCATAGGTTAGGATAGAGGATTGGATAGTATAAAGGATAGGTGAGGATAGAGTATAGGATAGGATAGAGGATAGGATAGCATAGAGGATAGGATAGGATAGAGGATAGGATAGGATAGACGATAGGATAGGATAGAGGATTGGATAGGATAGAGGATAGGATAGGATAGAGGATAGGATAGAAGATTGGTTAGTATAAAGGATAGGAGAGGATAGAGGATAGGATAGGATAGAGGATAGGATAGAGGATAGGATAGGATAGAGGATATGATAGAGGATATGATAGAGGATAGGATAGAGGATTGGATAGGATAGAGGATATTATAGGATAGAGGATATGATACGATAGCGGATAGGATATAATGAAGTATTGGATAGTAATGAGGATAGGATAGCGTTGAGGATAGGATAGGATAGAGGATATAATAGGATAGAGGATAGGTTAGGATAGAGGATAGGATAGGATAGAGGATAGGATAGGATAGAGGATAGGATAGGATAGAGGATAGGATAGGATAGAGGATAGGATAGGATAGAGGATAGGATAGAGGATAGGATAGGATAGAGGATAGGATAGAGGATAGGATAGAGGATTGGATAGGATAGAGGATATTATAGGATAGAGGATATGATAGGATAGCGGATAGGATATAATGGAGTATAGGATAGGAATGAGGATAGGATAGCGTTGAGGATAGGATAGGATAGAGGATATAATAGGATAGAGGATAGGTTAGGATAGAGGATAGGATAGGATAGGATAGAGGATAGGATAGGATAGAGGATAGGATAGGATAGAGGATAGGATAGGATAGAGGATGGGATAGGATAGAGTATAGAATAGGATAGAGCATAGGATAGGATAGGATTGAGGGTAGGATAGGATAGAGGATAGGATAGGATAGAGGATAGGATAGGGGATTGTATAGGATAGAGGACAGGAGACGATAGAAGATAAGATAGGGGATTGGATAGGATGGAGGAAAGGAGACGATAGAGATTGGATAGGATAGGTGATATAATAGGAAAGAGGATAGGATATGATAGAGGATACGATATTATAGAGGATAGGACAGGATAGAGGATAGGATAGGATAGAGTATAGGAAAGGATAGAGGATAGGATAGGATAGAGGATACGATAGGGTAGATGATATCATAGGCAAGAGGATAGGATATGATAGAGCATACGATATTATAGAGGATAGGATAGGATAGAGAATAGGATAGGATAGAGGATAGGTTAGGATAGAGTATAGGATAGGATAGAGGATAGGATAGCATAGAGGATAGGATAGGATAGAGGATAGGATAGGATAGAGAATAGGATAGGATAGAGGATAGGATAGGATAGGATAGAGGATAGGATAGGATAGAGGATAGGATAGGATAGAGGATAGGATAGGATAGAGGATAGGATAGGATAGAGGATAGGATAGGATAGAGGATAGGATAGAGGATAGGATAGAATAGAGGATAGGATAGGATAGGATAGAGGATAGGATAGGATAGAGGATAGGATAGGATAGAGGATAGGATAGGATAGAGGATAGGATAGGATAGAGGATAGGATAGGATAGAGGATAGGATAGGATAGAGGATAGGATAGGATAGAGGATAGGATAGGATAGAGGATAGGATAGGATAGAGGATAGGATAGGATAGAGGATAGGATAGGATAGAGGATAGGATAGGATAGAGGATAGGATAGGATAGAGGATAGGATAGGATAGAGGATAGGATAGGATAGAGGATAGGATAGGATAGAGGATAGGATAGGAGAGGATAGAGGATAGGATAGGATAGAGGATAGGATAGGATAGGATAGAGGATAGGATAGGATAGAGGATAGGATAGGAAAGAGGATAGGATAGGATAGAGGATAGGTTAGGATAGAGGATTGGATAGTATAAAGGATAGGTGAGGATAGAGAATAGGATAGCATTGAGGTTAGGATAGGATAGTGGATAGGATAGGATAGAGCAGACGATAGAGGATAGGATAGGATAGAGAATAGGATAGGATAGAGGATAGGTTAGGATAGAGTATAGGATAGGATAGAGGATAGGATAACACAGAGGATAGGATAGGATAGAGGATAGGATAGGATAGAGAATAGGATAGGATAGAGGATAGGATAGGATAGAGGATAGGATAGGATAGAGAACAGGATAGGATAGAGGATAGGATAGGATAGAGGATAGGATAGGATAGAGGATAGGATAGGATAGGATAGAGAATAGGATAGGATAGAGGATAGGATAGGATAGAGGATAGGATAGGATAGAGGATAGGATAGAGGATTGGTTAGTATAAAGGATAGGGGAGGATAGAGGATAGGATAGGATAGAGGATAGGATAGAGGATAGGATAGGATAGAGGATATGATAGAGGATAGGATAGAGGATATTATAGGATAGAGGATATGATACGATAGCGGATAGGATATAATGGAGTATAGGATAGTAATGAGGATAGGATAGCGTTGAGGATAGGTTAGGATAGAGGATATAATAGGATAGAGGATAGGTTAGGATAGAGGATAGGATAGGATAGGATAGAGGATAGGATAGGATAGAGGATAGGATAGGATAGAGGATAGGATAGAGGATAGGATAGGATAGAGGATAGGATAGAGGATAGGATAGGATAGAGGATAGGATAGAGGATTGGATAGGATAGAGGATATTATAGGATAGAGGATATGATAGGATAGCGGATAGGATATAATGGAGTATAGGATAGGAATGAGGATAGGATAGCGTTGAGGATAGGATAGGATAGAGGATAGGATAGGATAGAGGGTAGGTTAGGATAGAGGATAGGATAGGATAGAGGATAGGATAGGATAGAGGATAGGATAGGATAGAGAATAGGATAGGATAGAGGATAGGTTAGGATAGAGTATAGGATAGGATAGAGGATAGGATAGCATAGAGGATAGGATAGGATAGAGGATAGGATAGGATAGAGGATAGGATAGGATAGAGGATAGGATAGGATAGGATAGAGGATAGGATAGGATAGAGGATAGGATAGGATAGAGGATAGGATAGGATAGAGGATAGGATAGGATAGGATAGAGGATAGGATAGGATAGAGGATAGGATAGGATAGAGGATAGGATAGGATAGAGGATAGGATAGGATAGAGGATAGGATAGGATAGAGGATAGGATAGGATAGAGGATAGGATAGGATAGAGGATAGGATAGGTTAGAGGATAGGATAGGATAGAGGATAGGATAGAGGATTGGTTAGTATAAAGGATAGGATAGAGGATTGGTTAGTATAAAGGATAGGAGAGGATAGAAGATAGGATAGGATAGAGGATAGGATAGAGGATAGGATAGGATAGAGGATATGATAGAGGATAGGATAGAGGATTGGATAGGATAGAGGATATTATAGGATAGAGGATATGATACGATAGCGGATAGGATATAATGGAGTATAGGATAGTAATGAGGATAGGATAGCGTTGAGGATAGGATAGGATAGAGGATATAATAGGATAGAGGATAGGTTAGGATAGATGATAGGATAGGATAGGATAGAGGATAGGATAGGATAGAGCATAGGATAGGATAGAGGATAGGATAGGATAGAGGATAGGATAGGATAGAGGATAGGATAGAGGATAGGATAGAGGATTGGATATGATAGAGGATATTATAGGATAGAGGATATGATAGGATAGCGGATAGGATATAATGGAGTATAGGATAGGAATGAGGATAGGATAGCGTTGAGGATAGGATAGGATAGAGGATAGGATAGGATAGAGGGTAGGTTAGGATAGAGGATAGGATAGGATAGAGGATAGGATAGGAAAGAGGATAGGATAGGATAGAGCATAGGTTAGGATAGAGGATTGGATAGTATAAAGGATAGGTGAGGATAGAGTATAGGATAGGATAGAGGATAGGATAGCATAGAGGATAGGATAGGATAGAGGATAGGATAGGATAGGATAGAGGATAGGATAGGATAGACGATAGGATAGGATAGAGGATTGGATAGGATAGAGGATAGGATAGGATAGAGGATAGGATAGAAGATTGGTTAGTATAAAGGATAGGAGAGGATAGAGGATAGGATAGGATAGAGGATAGGATAGAGGATAGGATAGGATAGAGGATATGATAGAGGATATGATAGAGGATAGGATAGAGGATTGGATAGGATAGAGGATATTATAGGATAGAGGATATGATACGATAGCGGATAGGATATAATGAAGTATAGGATAGTAATGAGGATAGGATAGCGTTGAGGATAGGATAGGATAGAGGATATAATAGGATAGAGGATAGGTTAGGATAGAGGATAGGATAGGATAGAGGATAGGATAGGATAGAGGATAGGATAGGATAGAGGATAGGATAGGATAGAGGATAGGATAGGATAGAGGATAGGATAGAGGATAGGATAGGATAGAGGATAGGATAGAGGATAGGATAGAGGATTGGATAGGATAGAGGATATTATAGGATAGAGGATATGATAGGATAGCGGATAGGATATAATGGAGTATAGGATAGGAATGAGGATAGGATAGCGTTGAGGATAGGATAGGATAGAGGATATAATATGATAGAGGATAGGTTAGGATAGAGGATAGGATAGGATAGGATAGAGGATAGGATAGGATAGAGGATAGGATAGGATAGAGGATAGGATAGGATAGAGGATAGGATAGGATAGAGGATGGGATAGGATAGAGTATAGAATAGGATAGAGCATAGGATAGGATAGGATTGAGGGTAGGATAGGATAGAGGATAGGATAGGATAGAGGATAGGATAGGGGATTGTATAGGATAGAGGACAGGAGACGATAGAAGATAAGATAGGGGATTGGATAGGATGGAGGAAAGGAGACGATAGAGATTGGATAGGATAGGTGATATAATAGGAAAGAGGATAGGATATGATAGAGGATACGATATTATAGAGGATAGGACAGGATAGAGGATAGGATAGGATAGAGTATAGGAAAGGATAGAGGATAGGATAGGATAGAGGATACGATAGGGTAGATGATATCATAGGCAAGAGGATAGGATATGATAGAGCATACGATATTATAGAGGATAGGATAGGATAGAGTATAGGATAGGATAGAGGATAGGATAGCATAGAGGATAGGATAGGATAGAGGATAGGATAGGATAGAGAATAGGATAGGATAGAGGATAGAGGATAGGATAGGATAGGATAGAGGATAGGATAGGATAGAGGATAGGATAGGATAGAGGATAGGATAGGATAGAGGATAGGATAGGATAGAGGATAGGATAGGATAGAGGATAGGATAGGATAGAGGATAGGATAGAGGATAGGATAGAATAGAGGATAGGATAGGATAGGATAGAGGATAGGATAGGATAGAGGATAGGATAGGATAGGATAGAGGATAGGATAGGATAGAGGATAGGATAGGATAGAGGATAGGATAGGATAGAGGATAGGATAGGATAGAGGATAGGATAGGATAGAGGATAGGATAGGATAGAGGATAGGATAGGATAGAGGATAGGATAGGATAGAGGATAGGATAGGATAGAGGATAGGATAGGATAGAGGATAGGATAGGATAGAGGATAGGATAGGATAGAGGATAGGATAGGATAGAGGATAGAGGATAGGATAGGAGAGGATAGAGGATAGGATAGGATAGAGGATAGGATAGGATAGGATAGAGGATAGGATAGGATAGAGGATAGGATAGGAAAGAGGATAGGATAGGATAGAGGATAGGTTAGGATAGAGGATTGGATAGTATAAAGGATAGGTGAGGATAGAGAATAGGATAGCATTGAGGTTAGGATAGGATAGTGGATAGGATAGGATAGAGCAGACGATAGAGGATAGGATAGGATGGAGGATAGGGTAGGACATTGGATAGGATAGAGGATACGATAGGATAGATGATATCATAGGCAAGGAGATAGGATATGATAGAGGATACGATATTATAGAGGATAGGATAGGATAGAGAATAGGATAGGATAGAGGATAGGTTAGGATAGAGTATAGGATAGGATAGAGGATAGGATAGCACAGAGGATAGGATAGGATAGAGGATAGGATAGGATAGAGAATAGGATAGGATAGAGGATAGGATAGGATAGAGGATAGGATAGGATAGAGGACAGGATAGGATAGAGGATAGGATAGGATAGAGGATAGGAAAGGATAGAGGATAGGATAGGATAGGATAGAGAATAGGATAGGATAGAGGATAGGATAGGATAGAGGATAGGATAGGATAGAGGATAGGATAGAGGATTGGTTAGTATAAAGGATAGGGGAGGATAGAGGATAGGATAGGATAGAGGATAGGATAGAGGATAGGATAGGATAGAGGATATGATAGAGGATAGGATAGAGGATATTATAGGATAGAGGATATGATACGATAGCGGATAGGATATAATGGAGTATAGGATAGTAATGAGGATAGGATAGCGTTGAGGATAGGATAGGATAGAGGATATAATAGGATAGAGGATAGGTTAGGATAGAGGATAGGATAGGATAGGATAGAGGATAGGATAGGATAGAGGATAGGATAGGATAGAGGATAGGATAGAGGATAGGATAGGATAGAGGATAGGATAGAGGATAGGATAGGATAGAGGATAGGATAGAGGATTGGATAGGATAGAGGATATTATAGGATAGAGGATATGATAGGATAGCGGATAGGATATAATGGAGTATAGGATAGGAATGAGGATAGGATAGCGTTGAGGATAGGATAGGATAGAGGATAGGATAGGATAGAGGGTAGGTTAGGATAGAGGATAGGATAGGATAGAGGATAGGATAGGATAGAGGATAGGATAGGATAGAGAATAGGATAGGATAGAGGATAGGTTAGGATAGAGTATAGGATAGGATAGAGGATAGGATAGCATAGAGGATAGGATAGGATAGAGGATAGGATAGGATAGAGGATAGGATAGGATAGAGGATAGGATAGGATAGGATAGAGGATAGGATAGGATAGAGGATAGGATAGGATAGAGGAGAGGATAGGATAGAGGATAGGATAGGATAGGATAGAGGATAGGATAGGAGAGAGGATAGGATAGGATAGAGGATAGGATAGGATAGAGGATAGGATAGGATAGAGGATAGGATAGGATAGAGGATAGGATAGGATAGAGGATAGGATAGGATAGAGGATAGGATAGGTTAGAGGATAGGATAGGATAGAGGATAGGATAGAGGATTGGTTAGTATAAAGGATAGGAGAGGATAGAAGATAGGATAGGATAGAGGATAGGATAGAGGATAGGATAGGATAGAGGATATGATAGAGGATAGGATAGAGGATTGGATAGGATAGAGGATATTATAGGATAGAGGATATGATACGATAGCGGATAGGATATAATGGAGTATAGGATAGTAATGAGGATAGGATAGCGTTGAGGATAGGATAGGATAGAGGATATAATAGGATAGAGGATAGGTTAGGATAGAGGATAGGATAGGATAGGATAGAGGATAGGATAGGATAGAGCATAGGATAGGATAGAGGATAGGATAGGATAGAGGATAGGATAGGATAGAGGATAGGATAGGATAGAGGATAGGATAGGATAGAGGATAGGATAGGATAGAGGATAGGATAGGATAGAGGATAGGATAGGATAGAGGATTGGATAGTATAAAGGATAGGTGAGGATAGAGTATAGGATAGGATAGAGGATAGGATAGCATAGAGGATAGGATAGCATAGAGGATAGGATAGGATAGAGGATAGGATAGGATAGGATAGAGGATAGGATAGGATAGACGATAGGATAGGATAGAGGATTGGATAGGATAGAGGATAGGATAGGATAGAGGATAGGATAGAAGATTGGTTAGTATAAAGGATAGGAGAGGATAGAGGATAGGATAGGATAGAGGATAGGATAGAGGATAGGATAGGATAGAGGATATGATAGAGGATATGATAGAGGATAGGATAGAGGATTGGATAGGATAGAGGATATTATAGGATAGAGGATATGATACGATAGCGGATAGGATATAATGAAGTATAGGATAGTAATGAGGATAGGATAGCGTTGAGGATAGGATAGGATAGAGGATATAATAGGATAGAGGATAGGTTAGGATAGAGGATAGGATAGGATAGAGGATAGGATAGGATAGAGGATAGGATAGGATAGAGGATAGGATAGGATAGAGGATAGGATAGGATAGAGGATAGGATAGAGGATAGGATAGGATAGAGGATAGGATAGAGGATAGGATAGAGGATTGGATAGGATAGAGGATATTATAGGATAGAGGATATGATAGGATAGCGGATAGGATATAATGGAGTATAGGATAGGAATGAGGATAGGATAGCGTTGAGGATAGGATAGGATAGAGGATAGGATGGGATAGAGGGTAGGTTAGGATAGAGGATAGGATAGTATAGAGGATAGGATAGGAATGAGGATAGGATAGGATAGAGGATAGGTTAGGATAGAGGATTGGATAGTATAAAGGATAGGTGAGGATAGAGAATAGGATAGCATTGAGGATAGGATAGGATAGCGGATAGGATAGGATAGAGCAGACGATAGAGGATAGGATAGGATGGAGGATAGGGTAGGACATTGGATAGGATAGAGGATACGATAGGGTAGATGATATCATAGGCAAGAGGATAGGATATGATAGAGGATACGATATTATAGAGGATAGGATAGGATAGAGGATAGGGTAGGAGATTGGATAGGATAGAGGATAGGATAGGGTAGATGATATTATAGGCAAGAGGATAGGATATGATAGAGGATACGATATTATAGAGGATAGGATAGTATAGAGAATAGGATAGGATAGAGGATAGGATAGGATAGAGGATAGGATAGGATAGAGGATAGGATAGGATAGAGGATAGGATAGGATAGAGGATAGGATAGGATAGAGGATAGGATAGGATAGAGGATAGCATAGGATAGAGGATAGGATGGGATAGGATAGAGGATAGGATAGGATAGAGGATATGATAGGATAGAGGATAGGATAGGATAGAGGATAGGTTAGGATAGAGTATAGGATAGGATAGAGGATATGATAGCATAGAGGATAGGATAGGATAGCGGATATGATAGGATAGAGGATAGGATAGGATAGAGGATAGGATAGGATAGGATAGAGAATAGGGTAGGAGATTGGATAGGATAGAGGATACGATAGGGTAGATGATATCATAGGCAAGAGGATAGGATATGATAGAGGATACGATATTATAGAGGATAGGACAGGATAGAGGATAGGATAGGATAGAGGATAGGATAGGATAGAGGATAGGATAGGATAGAGGATAGGATAGAGGATAGGATAGGATAGAGGATATGATAGAGGATAGGATAGAGGATATTATAGGATAGAGGATATGATACGATAGCGGATAGGATATAATGGAGTATAGGATAGTAATGAGGATAGGATAGCGTTGAGGATAGGATAGGATAGAGGATATAATAGGATAGAGGATAGGTTAGGATAGAGGATAGGATAGGATAGGATAGAGGATAGGATAGGATAGAGGATAGGATAGGATAGAGGATAGGATAGGATAGAGGATAGGATAGGATAGAGGATAGGATAGGATAGAGGATGGGATAGGATAGAGTATAGAATAGGATAGAGCATAGGATAGGATAGGATTGAGGGTAGGATAGGATAGAGGATAGGATAGGATAGAGGATAGGATAGGGGATTGTATAGGATACAGGACAGGAGACGATAGAAGATAAGATAGGGGATTGGATAGGATGGAGGAAAGGAGACGATAGAGATTGGATAGGATAGGTGATATAATAGGAAAGAGGATAGGATATGATAGAGGATACGATATTATAGAGGATAGGACAGGATAGAGGATAGGATAGGATAGAGTATAGGAAAGGATAGAGGATAGGATAGGATAGAGGATACGATAGGGTAGATGATATCATAGGCAAGAGGATAGGATATGATAGAGCATACGATATTATAGAGGATAGGATAGGATAGAGAATAGGATAGGATAGAGGATAGGTTAGGATAGAGTATAGGATAGGATAGAGGATAGGATAGCATAGAGGATAGGATAGGATAGAGGATAGGATAGGATAGAGAATAGGATAGGATAGAGGATAAGATAGGATAGGATAGAGGATAGGATAGGATAGAGGATAGGATAGGATAGAGGATAGGATAGAGGATAGGATAGAATAGAGGATAGGATAGGATAGAGGATAGGATAGGATAGAGGATATGATAGAGGATATGATAGAGGATAGGATAGAGGATTGGATAGGATAGAGGATATTATAGGATAGAGGATATGATACGATAGCGGATAGGATATAATGAAGTATAGGATAGTAATGAGGATAGGATAGCGTTGAGGATAGGATAGGATAGAGGATATAATAGGATAGAGGATAGGTTAGGATAGAGGATAGGATAGGATAGAGGATAGGATAGGATAGAGGATAGGATAGGATAGAGGATAGGATAGGATAGAGGATAGGATAGGATAGAGGATAGGATAGAGGATAGGATAGAGGATTGGATAGGATAGAGGATACTATAGGATAGAGGATATGATAGGATAGCGGATAGGATATAATGGAGTATAGGATAGGAATGAGGATAGGATAGCGATGAGGATAGGATAGGATAGAGGATAGGATAGGATAGAGGGTAGGTTAGGATAGAGGATAGGATAGGATAGAGGATAGGATAGGAAAGAGGATAGGATAGGATAGAGGATAGGTTAGGATAGAGGATTGGATAGTATAAAGGATAGGTGAGGATAGAGAATAGGATATCATTGTGGATAGGATAGGATAGTGGATAGGATAGGATAGAGCAGACGATAGAGGATAGGATAGGATAGAGGATAGGAGACGATGGAGGATAGGATAGGATAGAGGATTGGATAAGATAGGGGATAGGTTAGGATAGAGGATATGATACGATAGCGAATAGGATATAATGGAGTATACGATAGTAATGAGGATAGGATTGCGTTGAGGATAGGATAGGATAGAGGATAGGATAGCGTTGAGGATAGGATAGGATAGAGGATAGGATAGGATAGAGGATAGGTTAGGATAGAGGATAGGATAGGATAGAGAATAGGATAGGATAGAGGATAGGATAGGATAGAGGATTGGATAGGATAGAGGACAGGAGACGATATAAGATAAGATAGGGGATTGGATAGGATAGAGGATAGGATAGGATAGGGGATTGGATAGGATAGAGGATAGGAGACGATGGAGGATAGGATAGGATAGAGGATAGGATAGGATAGAGGATTGGATAGTATAAAGGATAGGTGAGGATAGAGAATAGGATAGCATTGAGGATAGGATAGGATAGTGGGTAGGATAGGATAGAGGATAGGTTAGGATAGAGGATAGGATAGGATAGAGGATAGGATAGGATAGAGGATACGATAGGATAGAGGATAGGATAGGATAGAGGATAGGATAGGATAGAGGATAGGATAGGATAGAGGATAGGATATGATAGAGGATAGGATAGGATAGAGGATAGGATAGGATAGAGGATAGGATAGAGGATAGGATAGGATAGAGGATAGGATAGAGGATAGGATAGGATAGAGGATAGGATAGGATAGAGGATAGGATAGAGGATAGGATAGGATAGAGGATAGGATAGGATAGAGGATAGGATAGAGGATAGGATAGGATAGAGGATAGGATAGGATAGAGGATAGGATAGGATTGAGGATAGGATAGAGGATAGGATAGGATAGAGGATAGGATAGAGGATTGGATTGGATAGAGGATATTATACGATAGAGCATATATGATACGATAGCGGATAGGTTATAATGGAGTATAGGATAGTAATGAGGATAGGATAGCGTTGAGGATAGGATAGGATAGAGGATAGGATAGGATAGAGGATAGGATAGGATAGAGGATAGGTTAGGATAGAGGATAGGATAGGATAGAGGATAGGATAGGATAGAGGGTAGGATAGGATAGAGGATAGGATAGGATAGAGGATAGGATAGAGGATAGGATAGAG
Organism: Halictus rubicundus; assembly: GCF_050948215.1. Lineage (NCBI taxonomy): Eukaryota > Metazoa > Arthropoda > Insecta > Hymenoptera > Halictidae > Halictus > Halictus rubicundus. The sequence goes on along the minus strand of NW_027488580.1, from coordinate 569,165 downwards.
GATGGGATAGGATAGAGGATATTATAGGATAGAGGATATGATAGGATAGCGGATAGGATGTAATGGAGTATAGGATAGCAATGAGGATAGGATAGCGTTGAGGATAGGATAGGATATAGGATAGGATAGGATAGAGGATAGGTTAGGATAGAGGATAGGATAGGATAGAGGATAGGATAGGATAGAGGATAGGATAGGATAGAGGATAGGTTAGGATAGAGGATAGGATACGATAGAGGATAGGATAGGATAGAGGATAGGATAGGATAGAGCAGACGATAGAAGAAGCAGAGTATAGGATAGGATAGAGGATAGGATAGGATAGAGTATAGAATAGGATAGAGCATAGGATAGGATAGGATTGAGGGTAGGATAGGATAGAGGATAGGATAGGATAGAGGATAGGATAGGGGATTGTATAGGATACAGGACAGGAGACGATAGAAGATAAGATAGGGGATTGGATAGGATGGAGGAAAGGAGACGATAGAGATTGGATAGGATAGGTGATATAATAGGAAAGAGGATAGGATATGATAGAGGATACGATATTATAGAGGATAGGACAGGATAGAGGATAGGATAGGATAGAGTATAGGAAAGGATAGAGGATAGGATAGGATAGAGGATACGATAGGGTAGATGATATCATAGGCAAGAGGATAGGATATGATAGAGCATACGATATTATAGAGGATAGGATAGGATAGAGAATAGGATAGGATAGAGGATAGGTTAGGATAGAGTATAGGATAGGATAGAGGATAGGATAGCATAGAGGATAGGATAGGATAGAGGATAGGATAGGATAGAGAATAGGATAGGATAGAGGATAAGATAGGATAGGATAGAGGATAGGATAGGATAGAGGATAGGATAGGATAGAGGATAGGATAGAGGATAGGATAGAATAGAGGATAGGATAGGATAGAGGATAGGATAGGATAGAGGATATGATAGAGGATATGATAGAGGATAGGATAGAGGATTGGATAGGATAGAGGATATTATAGGATAGAGGATATGATACGATAGCGGATAGGATATAATGAAGTATAGGATAGTAATGAGGATAGGATAGCGTTGAGGATAGGATAGGATAGAGGATATAATAGGATAGAGGATAGGTTAGGATAGAGGATAGGATAGGATAGAGGATAGGATAGGATAGAGGATAGGATAGGATAGAGGATAGGATAGGATAGAGGATAGGATAGGATAGAGGATAGGATAGAGGATAGGATAGAGGATTGGATAGGATAGAGGATACTATAGGATAGAGGATATGATAGGATAGCGGATAGGATATAATGGAGTATAGGATAGGAATGAGGATAGGATAGCGATGAGGATAGGATAGGATAGAGGATAGGATAGGATAGAGGGTAGGTTAGGATAGAGGATAGGATAGGATAGAGGATAGGATAGGAAAGAGGATAGGATAGGATAGAGGATAGGTTAGGATAGAGGATTGGATAGTATAAAGGATAGGTGAGGATAGAGAATAGGATATCATTGTGGATAGGATAGGATAGTGGATAGGATAGGATAGAGCAGACGATAGAGGATAGGATAGGATAGAGGATAGGAGACGATGGAGGATAGGATAGGATAGAGGATTGGATAAGATAGGGGATAGGTTAGGATAGAGGATATGATACGATAGCGAATAGGATATAATGGAGTATACGATAGTAATGAGGATAGGATTGCGTTGAGGATAGGATAGGATAGAGGATAGGATAGCGTTGAGGATAGGATAGGATAGAGGATAGGATAGGATAGAGGATAGGTTAGGATAGAGGATAGGATAGGATAGAGAATAGGATAGGATAGAGGATAGGATAGGATAGAGGATTGGATAGGATAGAGGACAGGAGACGATATAAGATAAGATAGGGGATTGGATAGGATAGAGGATAGGATAGGATAGGGGATTGGATAGGATAGAGGATAGGAGACGATGGAGGATAGGATAGGATAGAGGATAGGATAGGATAGAGGATTGGATAGTATAAAGGATAGGTGAGGATAGAGAATAGGATAGCATTGAGGATAGGATAGGATAGTGGGTAGGATAGGATAGAGGATAGGTTAGGATAGAGGATAGGATAGGATAGAGGATAGGATAGGATAGAGGATACGATAGGATAGAGGATAGGATAGGATAGAGGATAGGATAGGATAGAGGATAGGATAGGATAGAGGATAGGATATGATAGAGGATAGGATAGGATAGAGGATAGGATAGGATAGAGGATAGGATAGAGGATAGGATAGGATAGAGGATAGGATAGAGGATAGGATAGGATAGAGGATAGGATAGGATAGAGGATAGGATAGAGGATAGGATAGGATAGAGGATAGGATAGGATAGAGGATAGGATAGGATAGAGGATAGGATAGAGGATAGGATAGGATAGAGGATAGGATAGGATAGAGGATAGGATAGGATTGAGGATAGGATAGAGGATAGGATAGGATAGAGGATAGGATAGAGGATTGGATTGGATAGAGGATATTATACGAAAGAGCATATATGATACGATAGCGGATAGGTTATAATGGAGTATAGGATAGTAATGAGGATAGGATAGCGTTGAGGATAGGATAGGATAGAGGATAGGATAGGATAGAGGATAGGATAGGATAGAGGATAGGTTAGGATAGAGGATAGGATAGTATAGAGGATAGGATAGGATAGAGGGTAGGATAGGATAGAGGATAGGATAGGATAGAGGATAGGATAGAGGATAGGATAGAGGATGGGATAGGATAGAGGATATTATAGGATAGAGGATATGATAGGATAGCGGATAGGATGTAATGGAGTATAGGATAGCAATGAGGATAGGATAGCGTTGAGGATAGGATAGGATATAGGATAGGATAGGATAGAGGATAGGTTAGGATAGAGGATAGGATACGATAGAGGATAGGATAGGATAGAGGATAGGATAGGATAGAGGATAGGTTAGGATAGAGGATAGGATACGATAGAGGATAGGATAGGATAGAGGATAGGATAGGATAGAGCAGACGATAGAAGAAGCAGAGTATAGGATAGGATAGAGGATAGGATAGGATAGAGTATAGAATAGGATAGTGCATAGGATAGGATAGGATTGAGGGTAGGATAGGATAGAGGATAGGATAGGATAGAGGATAGGATAGGGGATTGGATAGGATAGAGGACAGGAGACGATAGAAGATAAGATAGGGGATTGGATAGGATAGAGGAAAGGAGACGATAGAGATTGGATAGGATAGATGATATTATAGGAAAGAGGATAGGATATTGTAGGAAGAAGATCTTTATTGTTTGACGGTTTTACAAATTCTGGTGTTACGCTGTTCACGCTCAAACATCAGGTTGTTATAAACAAATCGATCGTCGGCTTGTAATGACAACCGGTTACCAGTGAAACGAGCAGACGAGACAAACGGATGAATGTCAGATCGTCCCAGCTGACTTCCGACGATCGATCGTCACCAACATTAATGTATATATATGTAACAAACTCCTACAGTTCGGCCAATCCTGACCATGATGACCGTCCTCGGTCATCGATGCATCTTAAAGAACTTTACGCAGGACTACAGAGTAACTATATGCAAATGTAAAATTAAAACTTGAATAAACGGAATATATAATCGTGCACAAGGTAGAATAATACAGAATAATTAAACAATACGCAGCTGACGAAAATGCAACGCAATAATACTATACAATCTTATTTTATATAATTAAACAATACACAGATGACGCAAATACAACGTAATAATACCATACAAACTTATCTTCTATTCAGTATCGTTCTCGGTTACGGTTCCCGATCGGATCCAAAATTTCATCTGATCAGGGCCAACAACTCCCGTAAATGGTACACGCGATACTTGGTGCCCTTCAACATCTGTTATGATATATCTGTCTTTGTCTAATATTTTTTTAATCTCATACGGGCCTTTAAATTTTGGTAATAATTTTTTATTTATACCCGGTGTGGTATCTATGTTGCGAATTACTACATAATCGCCAACTTGATACGCAGTCGGTTTTTTGTGTTTCTTATTGTATATACGTTCGTTAGTTTGTTGAACTTTAACCATTTTTTTAGCTGCTTCCCTGCGAGTTGTCGAAAGGTCTCTTTTTTCATTGTTTAAAATTTCTAGTGCTTCTCGTACTTTATGCAATACAATGCCTTTTTGATTCATACCAAATAATAACTGGGATGGGCTCTTGCCTGTTGACCGACAAACAGTATTATTTATCCCATATTCTACTTTGTCGACAACTCGGTCCCATTTTCCCGGAGTTTCCGTTAATTTTGCCAACATTGGTGCTATTACTCTGTTAAATCGCTCAATCTGGCCATTCGCACGTGGGGTTCCTATTGCGATTAATATTTGTTCTATTTCGTTATTCGCTAAAAACTCTTTAAATAAATTTGAGGTAAAAGACGTACCTCGGTCACTAATTAGTCGTCTTGGTTTACTATAAGCTCTAAAATATTCGGTTAAGTGTTTTATAACTTCTTCCGATTTTGTTGTTTTACAAGGATATAACCTTATAAATTTAGTAAAACCATCTACTACTGTTAAAATAAATTTATAACTATTCTTGCACTTTTCTAGTGGGCCGAAATGATCTATATGTATTGTTTGGAATGGTAAGTCGCCTTTCCCTAGACTGTGCAAAAATCCCTCTTGTTTACCACTGTTTGGAGAAAATTCAATACATTTCAGACAATTGCTGATGTACTGTTTAATTTTTTTACGCATTTGTGGGAACCAATATACCTGACTAATATTGTTAAATACTTTTTCAAACCCTAAATGCCCTAAATCGTCGTGGCTTGTTTTAATAACGTTATTTTCTAAGCACGCAGGTACGTAAAATAATAATCTGTTGTTGTCAATTTTCCTATATACTAAACCGTCTCGTAACTCATAATACTTTTCTTCGCTTACCTCTAATCTATTCTTAATTTCTTGAATTGTGCGGTCTTGGTGTTGTTTAATTGCCAATATTTCTTCTAAGGTATTTGGTTCTAGTATTAAAATTGTGTTGTACCGACTTAGTGCGTCTACATGTGACATTTTACTCCCGCTACGATGTTCGATTGTAAAATCGTAATTTTGTAAAAACATTGCCCAACGTGATATTCGTGGATTAACGTTCTGTTTGTTAAGGGTTAATCTGAAGCTGTCGCAGTCTGTGATTATCTTAAACGCAATCCCTGATAAATAAACATGAAATCTCTTAATCGCATACACTGCCGCTAAACATTCGAGTTCGAAACTATGATATTTCCCTTCTTGGGCGGTCGTCCTTTTACTAAAATAAAAAACAGGACGAAAGACTTTATTAGTTTGTTTTTGTAGTAAAATTGCTCCAAATCCACTGTTACTAGCGTCGCAGTGGAGTTCTGTATCTAGTTTTGGAGAGTAAATTGCCAAAACGGGATCATTTGTTAGACGTTGTTTCAACGTCAGAAATGCCTGGTTTTGTTCTGGGCCAAAATGAAAAATTGCATTTTTTCGTAGTAAATCATACAGGGGTCTCGCAATTAGTGAGAAATCTTTAATAAATCGGCGGAAATAGCTTGCTAGACCTACAAAACGTTGTATTTCTTTTATATTTCTCGGTGTTGGATAATTGACCACGGATTCGATATTTTCTTTCGCCGGCGCGATATCGTTGTCAGATATCGAATATCCCAAATATGTTATTTGACGATATAAAAATGAACATTTATCTAATCTAAATCGTAAATTAAACTTTCTCGCTAAATGAAATATTTCTCGTAAAATATCCAAATGTTCGTCCACCGTTCCCGTAGCTATCAAAAAATCGTCTAAATAAAGTAATAGTTTATTCCGCCTAAGTAAATCACTAAAGACTTCGTTCAAAAATCTTTGAAAAATACGAGGTGCATTGGTCAGTCCAAATGGCATTTTGAGATACTCGTATTGACCTAAAGGTGTAATGAACGATGTATATTTTACAGACGTTTCAGCGACTTTTACGTGGTGAAAACCGTTTTTAAGATCTAATTTCGTGTAATATTTCTTGTCTCTAAGTTGGTCTAAACAATCGTCTATAAGTGGTACTGGAAAGTTGTCTCTGATAGTATGTTTGTTTAATTCACGATAATCAATGCACAAGCGGATTTCTCCATTCTTTTTTCTGACCAACACAATTGGACTAGCATAAGGGGAATTACTGGGCCTAATGGTGCCCTCTCTTAACAAATCGTCAAGGATTATACGTAGTTTTTCCTTGTCTGCAAAAGCTAGTCGACGCGGCCGAAAGCTAATTGGATGCTCGGTTTTTAACGAAATAACTGCTTCGACAGTATTCGGGTATTGCTCATTGTCGCCTACGTGAACGTCGTTGCAAAAATAAATTTCCTTGAGTTTCCTCTCTATACTAATATCTAATTCTGGATCAACATTTAATTGGTCGCTCGCGGAATTTGGACTTTCAAGATAATCAATTTTAAGAATTTGTTTGAAAAAAAATTCTTTGTCCGATTCCTCGGACTCTCTTTCCTTTACCTTGATTTCCGCGGAACTCCCTAACTTAATCTCAATCGTTGGCGACCGAATAAAATCTCTACCTAATAATGCGAAGTGTGACATAGTTGTATCTGGTACGACAAAAAGTGTAATTGGAACGTGTGCATCGTTAATACAAATTTCGGTTGTAAATTCACCAAGGATATTAACTGGTGAATAATTTACGCCATAAAATTTATTATTAACCGGCCGCTCGAAACAAAAATTAGACGGTAACGCATCTCTTCTGATTAAACTAACGGGCGAACCTGAATCGATAATTGCCACGGTGGAAACGTAGGAGGTCGCTCCGCTGCTGTCCTGGGCTGTGCAAGAAAACGGCACGCTGAACGGGGTTTCCGGAGGACAGGGTTGGACCAAGTGCGTTGTCGTCCCTGGTTGCGTAGTCGAAGTCATCGTCGAGGCAGGGGCCTGTTGCTTTCGCTGTAACTGGGCTGGTAATGTCTGTTGCGGACAATCCTTTGCCCGGTGTGACTTTTCCCCGCATCTGAAACAAGAACCCCATTCCCGCCTTGGTTTGGTGCAGTCCTTCTTCCAATGCCCTGATTCGTTGCAGTTGAAACACCGCACGATCTTCTCCTGCGCGGAGTCCCTGGAGGTACGATCGTGAACGCCGGTGTCCCTCGTCGTCACCAACCTCCCTGGAATCGGCCGTTTCGGATCCTCGAGCTCCCGAACTCTCCTCAATGATAATTTTCGAAACGTATCGAGAAGTTCATCTGCCGTCTCCAAGCGCTGCATACGTGCCTGGTCTCTAAGTTGAGGGTCTGGAATTCCGTCGATCACCAGATCCACCAATTCTTCCGGATCCACCAAAATGTTGTTCGCCAACGTAATTTTGTCATGGAAGTAGTCAGGAAACGACTCATTCTTTTGCCACACACGGTTTTCAAACTCTCTTCTCACGGCTAATTTGTCTAACCGATGGTCAAACATCTTCCGTATTTCTTCCAGCAAGAGTGATGCGGACAATTCTAACAGGCTTGGTTTAGAATGGAACCATTTCAAAGCTTTTCCTCGTAGGCGCAACGTAATTATGGTTACTGTTGCACAATCGTCCAGGCTGTACATCATTCTGAGTCGCTCTACATGTTGTCTCCAAATTTTGAACGTATTTTCCGCGCCCGAAAATTCACATAGTAAATCAGCGATTGTTCTGATGCTTGTCGTAGGCCTGACGGTAACGCTACTCCCCGTAGAACGCGTCGGTGTGGTTAATTCTCTCTCTCGTCTTAATAAGTCCAATTCGCGTAGATAAAAATCGCGTTCCTGGCGAAGAATCTCTATCTCTCTTTCCCTGAGAGACGTATTTGTATCTGTCTCGTAATTCTCTTGAATAGCGTTTTCGATGTTCGGGTCAGCCTCGATCAAGCGGGCAACTAATTCGGCTTTCGAGCCTGAGACCATCATATCCCTGGATCTGAGAAGTTCCTTGAGCTCAACGATGGTTAGATTGGTCAAATTCCTCCTATTTTCTGACATCGCGAGTCACCAATTTTCAAAGCGCACAGAATCGATATCAAACGAAAGTCCAAAAGTTCACGATCACAACCGCCACTAAATCACCTCTCACACCAAAGATACGATACCAAACTCTCCGAAATTCAATAGTCGCGAACAAAATTTACGAAATTTCACGCAAATTTTTCGTATCCCACTTCTGAGATTTGTAGGAAGAAGATCTTTATTGTTTGACGGTTTTACAAATTCTGGTGTTACGCTGTTCACGCTCAAACATCAGGTTGTTATAAACAAATCGATCGTCGGCTTGTAATGACAACCGGTTACCAGTGAAACGAGCAGACGAGACAAACGGATGAATGTCAGATCGTCCCAGCTGACTGCCGACGATCGATCGTCACCAACATTAATGTATATATATGTAACAAACTCGGATAGGATAGGATATGATAGAGGATACGATATTATAGAGGATAGGACAGGATAGAGGATAGGATAGGATGGAGGATAGGATAGGATAGAGGATAGGATAGGGGATTGGATAGGATAGAGGATAGGAGACGATGGAGGATAGGATAGGATAGAGGATAGGATAGGATAGAGGATTGGATACTATAAAGGATAGGTGAGGATAGAGAATAGGATAGCATTGAGGATAGGATAGGATAGTGGATAGGATAGGATAGAGCAGACGATAGAGGATAGGATAGGATAGAGGATAGGGTAGGGGATTGGATAGGATAGAGGATAGGATAGGGTAGATGATATTATAGGCAAAAGGATAGGATATGATAGAGGATACGATATTATAGAGGATAGGATAGGATAGAGGATAGGATAGAGGATAGGATAGGATAGAGGATAGGATAGGATAGAGGATAGGATAGGATAGAGGATACGATAGGATAGGATAGAGGATACGATAGGATAGGATAGAGGATACGATAGGATAGGATAGAGGGTAGGATAGGATAGAGGAGAGGATAGGATAGATGATATTATAGGATAGAGGATAGAATATGATAGAGGATACGATATTATACAGGATACGATAGGATAGAGGATTGGATAGGGGATTGGATAGGATAGAGGATAGGAGACGATAGAGGATTGGATAGGATAGAGAATAGGATAGGATAGATGATATTATAGGCAAGAGGATAGGATATGATAGAGGATACGATATTATAGAGGATAGGATAGGATAGAGGATAGGATAGGCTGGAGGATAGGATCAGATAGAGGATAGGATAGGATAGAGGATAGGATAGGATAGAGGATAGATGATATTATAGGATAGAGGATAGAATATGATAAAGGTTACGATATTATAGAGGATACGATAGCATAGAGGATAGGATAGGGGATTGGATAGGATAGGGGACAGGACACGATAGAGGATAAGATAGGGGATTTGATAGAATAGAGGACAGGAGACGATAGAGAATAGGATATGATAGAGGATATGATAGGATAGAGGATAGGGTAGGGGATTGGATAGGGTAGAGGATAGGATAGGAGAGAGGATAGGATAGGATAGAGGATAGGATAGCAAAGCGGATAGGATAGGATAGGATAGAGGATAGGATAGCAAAGCGGATAGGATAGGATAGAGGATAGGATAGGATAGATGATATTATAGGAAAGACGATAGAATATGATAGAGGATACGATATTATACAGGATACGATAGGATAGAGGATTGGATAGGGGATTGGATAGGATAGAGGATAGGAGACGATAGAGGATAGGATAGGATAGAGAATAGGATAGGATAGATGATATTATAGGCAAGAGGATAGGATATGATAGAGGATACGATATTATAGAGGATAGGATAGGATAGAGGATAGGATAGGCTAGAGGATAGGATCAGATAGAGGATAGGATAGGATAGAGGATAGGATAGAATAGAGGATAGGATAGTATAGAGGATAGGATAGGATAGAGGATAGATGATATTATAGGATAGAGGATAGAATATGATAGAGGTTACGATATTATAGAGGATACGATAGCATAGAGGATAGGATAGGGGATTGGATAGGATAGAGGACAGGACACGATAGAGGATAAGATAGGGGATTTGATAGAATAGAGGACAGGAGACGATAGAGAATAGGATATGATAGAGGATAGGATAGGATAGAGGATAGGATAGGATAGAGGATAGGATAGGGGATTGGATAGGATAGAGGATAGGAGACGATGGGGGATAGGATAGGATGTAGGATTGGATAGGATAGAGGATATGATAGGATAGAGGATAGGGTAGGGGATTGGATAGGATAGAGGATAGGAGACGATGGAGGATAGGATAGGAGAGAGGATAGGATAGGATAGAGGATAGGATAGCAAAGCGGATAGGATAGGATAGGATAGAGGATAGGATAGCAAAGCGGATAGGATAGGATGTAGGATTGGATAGGATAGAGGATAGGATAGGATAGAGGATAGGTTAGGATAGAGTATAGGATAGGATAGAGGATAGGATAGAGGATTGGTTAGTATAAAGGATAGGAGAGGATAGAGGATAGGATAGGATAGAGGATAGGATAGGATAGAGGATATGATAGAGGATAGGATAGAGGATTGGATAGGATAGAGGATATTATAGGATAGAGGATATGATACGATAGCGGATAGGATATAATGGAGTATAGGATAGTAATGAGGATAGGATAGCGTTGAGGATAGGATAGGATAGAGGATAGGATAGGATAGAGGATAGGTTAGGATAGAGGATAGGATAGGATAGAGGATAGGATAGGATAGAGGATAGGATAGGATAGGATAGAGGATAGGATAGGATAGAGGATAGGATAGGATAGAGGATAGGATAGGATAGAGGATATGATAGAGGATAGGATAGAGGATTGGATAGGATAGAGGATATTATAGGATAGAGGATATGATACGATAGCGGATAGGATATAATGGAGTATAGGATAGTAATGAGGATAGGATAGCGTTGAGGATAGGATAGGATAGAGGATAGGATAGGATAGAGGATAGGATAGAGGATAGGATAGAGGATAGGATAGAGGATAGGATATAGGATAGGATAGAGGATTGGATAGGATAGAGGATATTATAGGATAGAGGATATGATAGGATAGCGGATAGGATATAATGGAGTATAGGATAGGAATGAGGATAGGATAGCGTTGAGGATAGGATAGGATAGAGGATAGGATAGGATAGAGGGTAGGTTAGGATAGAGGATAGGATAGGATAGAGGATAGGATAGGAAAGAGGATAGGATAGGATAGAGGATAGGTTAGGATAGAGGATTGGATAGTATAAAGGATAGGTGAGGATAGAGAATAGGATAGCATTGAGGATAGGATAGGATAGTGGATAGGGTAGGATAGAGCAGACGATAGAGGATAGGATAGGATAGAGGATAGGGTAGGAGATTGGATAGGATAGAGGATACGATAGGGTAGATGATATCATAGGCAAGAGGATAGGATATGATAGAGGATACGATATTATAGAGGATAGGATAGGATAGAGAATAGGATAGGATAGAGGATAGGTTAGGATAGTGTATAGGATAGGATAGAGGATATGTTAGGATAGGATAGGATAGAGGATAGGATAGGATAGAGGATAGGATAGGATAGAGGATAGGATAGGATAGAGGATAGGATAGGATAGAGGATAGGATAGGATAGAGGATAGGATAGGATAGAGGATAGGATAGGATAGAGGATAGGATAGGATAGAGGATAGGATAGGATAGAGGATAGGATAGGATAGAGGATAGGATAGGATAGAGGATAGGATAGGATAGAGGATAGGATAGGATAGGATAGAGGATAGGATAGGATAGTGGATAGGATAGGATAGAGGATAGAGGGTAGGATAGGATAGGATAGGATAGAGGATAGGATAGGATAGAGGATAGGATAGGATAGAGGATAGAATAGGATAGAGGATAGGATAGGATAGAGGACAGGATAGGATAGAGGATTGGATAGGATAGAGGATATGATAGGATAGCGGATAGGATATAATGGAGTATAGGTTAGGAATGAGGATAGGATAGGGTTCAGGATAGGATAGGATAGAGAATAGGATAGGATAGAGGATAGGTTAGGATAGAGTATAGGATAGGATAGAGGATAGGATAGGATAGCGGATAGTATAGGATAGAGGATAGGATAGGATAGAGGATAGGATAGGATAGAGGATAGGATAGGATAGAGGATAGGATAGGATAGAGGATAGGATAGGATAGAGGATAGGATAGAGGATAGGATAGAGGATATGATAGGATAGCGGATAGGATATAATGGAGTATAGGATAGGAATGAGGATAGGATAGGGTTCAGGATAGGATAGGATAGAGGATAGGATAAGATAGAGGATAGGTTAGGATAGAGGATAGGATAGGATAGGATAGAGGATAGGATAGGATAGAGGATAGGATAGGATAGGATAGAGGATAGGATAGGATAGAGGATAAGATAGGATAGAGGATAGGATAGGATAGAGGATAGCATAGGATAGAGGATAGGATAGGATAGAGGATAGGATAGGATAGAGGATAGGATAGGATAGAGGATAGGATAGGATAGATTATAGGATAGGATAGAAGATAGGATAGGATAGAGGATAGGATAGGATAGAGGATAGGATAGGATAGAGGATAGGATAGGATAGAGGATAGGATAGGATAGAGGATAGGATAGGATAGAGGATAGGATAGGATAGAGGATAGGATAGAGGATTGGATAGGATAGAGGACAGGAGACGATATAAGATAAGATAGGGGATTGGATAGGATAGAGGATAGGATAGGATAGAGGATAGGATAGGATAGAGGATAGGATAGGATAGAGGATAGGATAGGATAGAGGATAGGATAGGATAGAGGATAGGATAGGATAGAGGATAGGATAGGATAGAGGATAGGATAGGATAGAGGATAGGATAGGATAGAGGATAGGATAGGATAGAGGATAGGATACGATAGAGGATAGGATAGGATAGAGGATAGGATAGGATAGAGCATAGGATAGGATAGGATTGAGGGTAGGATAGAGGATAGGATAGGATAGAGGATAGGATAGGGGATTGGATAGGATAGATGACAGGAGACGATAGAAGATAGGATAGGGGATTGGATAGGATAGAGGAAAGGAGACGATAGAGATTGGATAGGATAGATGACAGGAGACGATAGAAGATAGGATAGGGGATTGGATAGGATAGAGGAAAGGAGACGATAGAGATTGGATAGGATAGATGATATTATAGGAAAGAGGATAGGATATGATAGAGTATACGATATTATAGAGGATAGGACAGGATAGAGGATAGGATAGGATAGAGGATAGGATAGGATACAGGATAGGATAGGATAGAGGATAGGATAGGATAGAGGATAGGTTAGGATAGAGGATAGGATAGGATAGAGGATAGGATAGGATAGAGGATGGGATAGGATTGAGTATAGAATAGGATAGAGCATAGGATAGGATAGGATTGATGGTAGGATAGGATAGAGGATAGGATAGGATAGATTATAGGATAGGGGATTGTATAGGATAGAGGACAGGAGACGATAGAAGATAAGATAGGGGATTGGATAGGATGGAGGAAAGGAGACGATAGAGATTGGATAGGATAGATGATATAATAGGAAAGAGGATAGGATATGATAGAGGATACGATATTATAGAGGATAGGACAGGATAGAGGATAGGATAGGATAGAGGATAGGATAGGATGGAGGATAGGATAGGATAGAGGATAGGATAGGATAGAGGATAGGACAGGATAGAGGATAGGATAGGATAGAGGATAGGATAGGATAGAGGATAGGATAGGATAGAGGATAGGATAGGATAGAGGATAGGATAGGATAGAGGATAGGATAGAGGATTGGATAGGATAGAGGACAGGAGACGATATAAGATAAGATAGGGGATTGGATAGGATAGAGGATAGGATAGGATAGAGGATAGGATAGGGGATTGGATAGGATAGAGGATAGGAGACTATGGAGGATAGGATAGGATAGAGGATAGGATAGGATAGAGGATTGGATAGTATAAAGGATAGGTGAGGATAGAGAATAGGATAGCATTGAGGATAGGATAGGATAGTGGATAGGATAGGATAGAGCAGACGATAGAGGATAGGATAGGATCGAGGATAGGATAGGGGATTGGATAGGATAGAGGATAGGAGACGATGGAGGATAGGATAGGATAGAGGATAGGATAGGATAGACGATTGGATAAGATAGAGGATAGGTTAGGATAGAGGATAGGATAGGATAGAGGATAGGATAGGATAGAGGATAGGATAGGATAGAGGATAGGATAGGATAGAGGATAGGATAGGATAGAGGATAGGATAGGATAGAGGATAGGATAGGATAGAGGATAGGATAGGATAGAGGATAGGATAGGATAGAGGATAGGATAGGATAGGGGATTGGATAGGATAGATGACAGGAGACGATAGAAGATAGGATAGGGGATTGGATAGGATAGGGGAAAGGAGACGATAGAGATTGGATAGGATAGATGACAGGAGACGATAGAAGATAGGATAGGGGATTGGATAGGATAGAGGAAAGGAGACGATAGAGATTGGATAGGATAGATGATATTATAGGAAAGAGGATAGGATATGATAGAGTATACGATATTATAGAGGATAGGACAGGATAGAGGATAGGATAGGATAGAGGATAGGATAGGATACAGGATAGGATAGGATAGAGGATAGGATAGGATAGAGGATAGGTTAGGATAGAGGATAGGATAGGATAGAGGATAGGATAGGATAGAGGATAGGATAGGATAGAGGATGGGATAGGATAGAGTATAGAATAGGATAGAGCATAGGATAGGATAGGATTGATGGTAGGATAGGATAGAGGATAGGATAGGATAGATTATAGGATAGGGGATTGTATAGGATAGAGGACAGGAGACGATAGAAGATAAGATAGGGGTTTGGATAGGATGGAGGAAAGGAGACGGTAGAGATTGGATAGGATAGATGATATAATAGGAAAGAGGATAGGATATGATAGAGGATACGATATTATAGAGGATAGGACAGGATAGAGGATAGGATAGGATAGAGGATAGGATAGGATGGAGGATAGGATAGGATAGAGGATAGGATAGGATAGAGGATAGGATAGAGGATTGGATAGGATAGAGGACAGGAGACGATATAAGATAAGATAGGGGATTGGATAGGATAGAGGATAGGATAGGATAGAGGATAGGATAGGGGATTGGATAGGATAGAGGATAGGAGACGATGGAGGATAGGATAGGATAGAGGATAGGATAGGATAGAGGATTGGATAGTATAAAGGATAGGTGAGGATAGAGAATAGGATAGCATTGAGGATAGGATAGGATAGTGGATAGGATAGGATAGAGCAGACGATAGAGGATAGGATAGGATCGAGGATAGGATAGGGGATTGGATAGGATAGAGGATAGGAGACGATGGAGGATAGGATAGGATAGAGGATAGGATAGGATAGAGGATAGGATAGGATAGAGGATAGGATAGGATAGAGGATAGGATAGGATAGAGGATAGGATAGGATAGAGGATAGGATAGGATAGAGGATAGGATAGGATAGAGGATAGGATAGGATAGAGGATAGGATAGGATAGAGGATAGGATAGGATAGAGGATAGGATAGGATAGAGGATAGGATAGGATAGGATAGAGGATAGGATAGAGGATTGGTTAGTATAAAGGATAGGAGAGGATAGAGGATAGGATAGGATAGAGGATAGGATAGAGGATAGGATAGAGGATAGGATAGGATAGAGGATATGATAGAGGATAGGATAGAGGATTGGATAGGATAGAGGATATTATAGGATAGAGGATATGATACGATAGCGGATAGGATATAATGGAGTATAGGATAGTAATGAGGATAGGATAGCGTTGAGGATAGGATAGGATAGAGGATAGGATAGGATAGAGGATAGGTTAGGATAGAGGATAGGATAGGATAGAGGATAGGATAGGATAGAGGATAGGATAGGATAGAGGATAGGATAGAGAATGGGATAGAGGATAGGATAGAGGATTGGATAGGATAGAGGATATTATAGGATAGAGGATATGATAGGATAGCGGACAGGATATAATGGAGTATAGGATAGGAATGAGGATAGGATATCGTTGAGGATAGGATAGGATAGAGGATAGGATAGGATAGAGGATAGGATAGGATAGAGGATAGGATAGGATAGAGGATAGGATAGGATAGAGGATAGGATAGGACTCAGGATAGGATAGGATAGAGGATAGGATAGGATAGAGGATAGGATAGGATAGAGGATAGGATAGGATAGAGGATAGGATAGGATAGGATAGAGGATAGGATAGAGGATTGGTTAGTATAAAGGATAGGAGAGGATAGAGGATAGGATAGGATAGAGGATAGGATAGAGGATAGGATAGAGGATAGGATAGGATAGAGGATATGATAGAGGATAGGATAGAGGATTGGATAGGATAGAGGATATTATAGGATAGAGGATATGATACGATAGCGGATAGGATATAATGGAGTATAGGATAGTAATGAGGATAGGATAGCGTTGAGGATAGGATAGGATAGAGGATAGGATAGGATAGAGGATAGGTTAGGATAGAGGATAGGATAGGATAGAGGATAGGATAGGATAGAGGATAGGATAGGATAGAGGATAGGATAGAGGATGGGATAGAGGATAGGATAGAGGATTGGATAGGATAGAGGATATTATAGGATAGAGGATATGATAGGATAGCGGACAGGATATAATGGAGTATAGGATAGGAATGAGGATAGGATATCGTTGAGGATAGGATAGGATAGAGGATAGGATAGGATAGAGGGTAGGTTGGGATAGAGGATAGGATAGGATCGAGGATAGGATAGGAAAGAGGATAGGATAGGATAGAGGATAGGTTAGGATAGAGGATTGGATAGTATAAAGGATAGGTGAGGATAGAGAATAGGATAGCATTGAGGATAGGATAGGATAGTGGATAGAATAGGATAGAGCAGACGATAGATAATAGGATAGGATAGAGGATAGGGTAGGAGATTGGATAGGATAGAGGATACGATAGGGTAGATGATATCATAGGCAAGAGGATAGGATATGATAGAGGATACGATATTATAGAGGATAGGATAGGATAGAGAATAGGATAGGATAGAGGATAGGTTAGGATAGAGTATAGGATAGGATAGAGGATAGGATAGCATAGAGGATAGGATAGGATAGAGGATAGGATAGGATAGAGGATAGGATAGGATAGAGGATAGGATAGGATAGAGGATAGGATAGAGGATTGGATAGGATAGCGGATAGGATATAATGGAGTATAGGATAGGAATGAGGATAGGATAGGAATGAGGATAGGATAGGGTTCAGGATAGGATAGGATAGAGGATAGGATAGGATAGAGGATAGGATAGGATAGAGGATGGGATAGGATAGAGGATAGGATATAATGGAGTATAGGATAGGAATGAGGATAGGATAGGGTTGAGGATAGGATAGGATAGAGGTTAGGATAGTGTAGAGAATAGGATAGGATAGAGGATAGGATAGGATAGAGGATAGGATAGGATAGAGGATAGGATAGGATAGAGGATAGGATAGGATAGAGGATAGGATAGGATAGAGGATAGGATAGGATAGAGGATAGGATAGGATAGAGGATAGGATAGGATAGAGGATAGGATAGGATAGAGGATAGGATAGGATAGAGGATAGGATAGGATAGAGGATAGGATAGGATAGAGGATAGGATAGGATAGAGGATAGGATAGGATAGAGGATAGGATAGGATAGAGGATAGGATAGGATAGAGGATAGGATAGGATAGAGGATAGGATAGGATAGAGGATAGGATAGGATAGAGGATAGGATAGGATAGAGGATAGGATAGGATAGAGGATAGGATAGGATAGAGGATAGGATAGGATAGAGGATAGGATAGGATAGAGGATAGGATAGGATAGAGGATAGGATAGAGGATTGGTTAGTATAAAGGATAGGAGAGGATAGAGGATAGGATAGGATAGAGGATAGGATAGAGGATATTATAGGATAGAGGATATGATACGATAGCTGATAGGATATAATGGAGTATAGGATAGTAATGAGGATAGGAAAGCGTTGAGGATAGGATAGGATAGAGGATAGGATAGGATAGAGGATAGGTTAGGATAGAGGATAGGATAGGATAGAGGATAGGATAGGATAGAGGATAGGATAGGATAGAGGATAGGATAGGATAGAGGATAGGATAGGATAGAGGATAGGATAGAGGATAGGATAGAGGATAGGATAGGATAGAGGATAGGATAGGATAGAGGATAGGATAGGATAGAGGATAGGATAGGATAGAGGATAGGATAGGATAGAGGATAGGGTAGGATAGAGGATAGGATACGGTTCAGGATAGGATAGGATAGAGAATAGGATAGGATAGAGGATAGGTTAGGATAGAGTATAGGATAGGATAGAGGATAGGATAGGATAGCGGATAGGATATAATGGAGTATAGGATAGGAATGAGGATAGGATAGGGTTCAGGATAGGATAGGATAGAGGATAGGATAAGATAGAGGATAGGTTAGGATAGAGGATAGGATAGGATAGGATAGAGGATAGGATAGGATAGAGGATAGGAGAGGATAGAGGATAGGATAGGATAGAGGATAGGATAGGATAGAGGATAGGATAGGATAGAGGATAGGATAGGATAGAGGATAGGATAGAGGATTGGTTAGTATAAAGGATAGGAGAGGATAGAGGATAGGGTAGGATAGAGGATAGGATAGAGGATAGGATAGAGGATTGGATAGGATAGAGGATATTATAGGATAGAGGATATGATGGGATAGCGGATAGGATATAATGGAGTATAGCATAGGATACAGGATAGGATAGCATAGAGGATAGGATAGGATAGAGGATAGGATAGGATAGAGGATAGGATAGGATAGAGGATAGGATAGGATAGAGGATAGGATAGGATAGAGGATAGGATAGGATAGAGGATAGGATAGGATAGAGGATAGGATAGGATAGAGGATAGGATAGGATAGAGGATAGGATAGGATAGAGGATAGGATAGGATAGAGGATAGGATAGGATAGAGGATAGGATAGGATAGAGGATAGGATAGGATAGAGGATAGGATAGAGGATTGGTTAGTATAAAGGATAGGAGAGGATAGAGGATAGGATAGGATAGACAATAGGATAGAGGATATTATAGGATAGAGGATATGATACGATAGCTGATAGGATATAATGGAGTATAGGATAGTAATGAGGATAGGAAAGCGTTGAGGATAGGATAGGATAGAGGATAGGATAGGATAGAGGATAGGTTAGGATAGAGGATAGGATAGGATAGAGGATAGGATAGGATAGAGGATAGGATAGGATAGAGGATAGGATAGGATAGAGGATAGGATAGGATAGAGGATAGGATAGGATAGAGGATAGGATAGGATAGAGGATAGGATAGGATAGAGGATAGGATAGGATAGAGGATAGGATAGGATAGAGGATAGGATAGGATAGAGGATAGGATAGGATAGAGGATAGGATAGGATAGAGGATAGGATAGGATAGAGGATAGGATAGAGGATTGGTTAGTATAAAGGATAGGAGAGGATAGAGGATAGGATAGGATAGAGGATATTATAGGATAGAGGATATGATACGATAGCTGATAGGATATAATGGAGTATAGGATAGTAATGAGGATAGGAAAGCGTTGAGGATAGGATAGGATAGAGGATAGGATAGGATAGAGGATAGGTTACGATAGAGGATAGGATAGGATAGAGGATAGGATAGGATAGAGGATAGGATAGGATAGAGGATAGGATAGGATAGGATAGAGGATAGGATAGGATAGAGGATAGGATAGAGGATAGGATAGAGGATAGGATAGAGGATAGGATAGAGGATAGGATAGGATAGAGGATAGGATAGGATAGAGGATAGGATAGGATAGAGGATAGGATAGGATAGAGGATAGGATAGGATAGAGGATAGGATAGGATAGAGGATAGGATAGGATAGAGGATAGGGTAGGATAGAGGATAGGATAGGGTTCAGGATAGGATAGGATAGAGAATAGGATAGGATAGAGGATAGGTTAGGATAGAGTATAGGATAGGATAGAGGATAGGATAGGATAGCGGATAGGATATAATGGAGTATAGGATAGGAATGAGGATAGGATAGGGTTCAGGATAGGATAGGATAGAGGATAGGATAAGATAGAGGATAGGTTAGGATAGAGGATAGGATAGGATAGGATAGAGGATAGGATAGGATAGAGGATAGGAGAGGATAGAGGATAGGATAGGATAGAGGATAGGATAGGATAGAGGATAGGATAGGATAGAGGATAGGATAGGATAGAGGATAGGATAGAGGATTGGTTAGTATAAAGGATAGGAGAGGATAGAGGATAGGGTAGGATAGAGGATAGGATAGAGGATAGGATAGAGGATTGGATAGGATAGAGGATATTATAGGATAGAGGATATGATGGGATAGCGGATAGGATATAATGGAGTATAGCATAGGATAGAGGATAGGATAGCATAGAGGATAGGATAGGATAGAGGATAGGATAGGATAGAGGATAGGATAGGATAGAGGATAGGATAGGATAGAGGATAGGATAGGATAGAGGATAGGATAGGATAGAGGATAGGATAGGATAGAGGATAGGATAGGATAGAGGATAGGATAGGATAGAGGATAGGATAGGATAGAGGATAGGATAGGATAGAGGATAGGATAGGATAGAGGATAGGATAGGATAGAGGATAGGATAGGATAGAGGATAGGATAGGATAGAGGATAGGATAGAGGATTGGTTAGCATAAAGGATAGGAGAGGATAGAGGATAGGATAGGATAGACGATAGGATAGAGAGATATTATAGGATAGAGGATATGATACGATAGCTGATAGGATATAATGGAGTATAGGATAGTAATGAGGATAGGAAAGCGTTGAGGATAGGATAGGATAGAGGATAGGATAGGATAGAGGATAGGTTAGGATAGAGGATAGGATAGGATAGAGGATAGGATAGGATAGAGGATAGGATAGGATAGAGGATAGGATAGGATAGAGGATAGGATAGGATAGAGGATAGGATAGAGGATAGGATAGAGGATAGGATAGAGGATAGGATAGGATAGAGGATAGGATAGGATAGAGGATAGGATAGGATAGAGGATAGGATAGGATAGAGGATAGGATAGGATAGAGGATAGGGTAGGATAGAGGATAGGATAGAGGATAGGATAGAGGATTGGATAGGATAGAGGATATTATAGGATAGAGGATATGATGGGATAGCGGATAGGATATAATGGAGTATAGGATAGGAATGAGGATAGGATAGCGTTGAGGATAGGATAGGATAGAGGATAGGATAGGATAGAGGATAGGGTAGGATAGAGGATAGGATAGAGGATAGGATAGAGGATTGGATAGGATAGAGGATATTATAGGATAGAGGATATGATGGGATAGCGGATAGGATATAATGGAGTATAGCATAGGAATGAGGATAGGATAGCGTTGAGGATAGGATAGGATAGAGGATAGGATAGGATAGAGGGTAGGTTAGGATAGAGGATATGATAGGATAGAGGATAGGATAGGAAAGAGGATAGGATAGGATAGAGGATAGGTTAGGATAGAGGATTGGATAGTATAAAGGATAGGTGAGGATAGAGAATAGGATAGCATTGTGGATAGGATAGGATAGTGGATAGGATAGGATAGAGCAGACGATAGAGGATAGGATAGGATAGAGCAGACGATAGAGGATAGGATAGGATAGAGGATAGGGTAAGAGATTGGATAGGATAGAGGATAGGATAGGGTAGATGATATTATAGGCAAGAGGATAGGATATGATACAGGATACGATATTATAGAGGATAGGATAGTATAGAGAATAGGATAGGATAGAGGATAGGATAGGATAGAGGATAGGATAGGATAGAGGATAGGATAGGATAGAGGATAGGATAGGATAGAGGATAGAGGATAGGATAGGATAGAGGATAGGATAGGATAGAGGATAGGATAGGATAGAGGATAGGATAGGATAGAGGATAGGATAGGATAGAGGATAGGATAGGATAGGATAGAGGATAGGATAGGATAGAGGATAGGATAGAGGATAGGATAGAGGATAGGATAGAGGATAGGATAGAGGATAGGATAGGATAGAGGATAGGATAGGATAGAGGATAGGATAGGATAGAGGATAGGATAGGATAGAGGATAGGAGAGGATAGAGGATAGGATAGGATAGAGGATAGGATAGGATAGAGGATAGGATAGGATAGAGGATAGGATAGGATAGAGGATAGGATAGAGGATTGGTTAGTATAAAGGATAGGAGAGGATAGAGGATAGGGTAGGATAGAGGATAGGATAGAGGATAGGATAGAGGATTGGATAGGGTAGAGGATATTATAGGATAGAGGATATGATGGGATAGCGGATAGGATATAATGGAGTATAGCATAGGATAGAGGATAGGATAGCATAGAGGATAGGATAGGATAGAGGATAGGATAGGATAGAGGATAGGATAGGATAGAGGATAGGATAGGATAGAGGATAGGATAGGATAGAGGATAGGATAGGATAGAGGATAGGATAGGATAGAGGATAGGATAGGATAGAGGATAGGATAGGATAGAGGATAGGATAGGATAGAGGATAGGATAGGATAGAGGATAGGATAGGATAGAGGATAGGATAGGATAGAGGATAGGATAGGATAGAGGATAGGATAGGATAGAGGATAGGATAGGATAGAGGATAGGATAGAGGATTGGTTAGCATAAAGGATAGGAGAGGATAGAGGATAGGATAGGATAGACGATAGGATAGAGAGATATTATAGGATAGAGGATATGATACGATAGCTGATAGGATATAATGGAGTATAGGATAGTAATGAGGATAGGAAAGCGTTGAGGATAGGATAGGATAGAGGATAGGATAGGATAGAGGATAGGTTAGGATAGAGGATAGGATAGGATAGAGGATAGGATAGGATAGAGGATAGGATAGGATAGAGGATAGGATAGGATAGAGGATAGGATAGGATAGAGGATAGGATAGAGGATAGGATAGAGGATAGGATAGAGGATAGGATAGGATAGAGGATAGGATAGGATAGAGGATAGGATAGGATAGAGGATAGGATAGGATAGAGGATAGGATAGGATAGAGGATAGGGTAGGATAGAGGATAGGATAGAGGATAGGATAGAGGATTGGATAGGATAGAGGATATTATAGGATAGAGGATATGATGGGATAGCGGATAGGATATAATGGAGTATAGGATAGGAATGAGGATAGGATAGCGTTGAGGATAGGATAGGATAGAGGATAGGATAGGATAGAGGATAGGGTAGGATAGAGGATAGGATAGAGGATAGGATAGAGGATTGGATAGGATAGAGGATATTATAGGATAGAGGATATGATGGGATAGCGGATAGGATATAATGGAGTATAGCATAGGAATGAGGATAGGATAGCGTTGAGGATAGGATAGGATAGAGGATAGGATAGGATAGAGGGTAGGTTAGGATAGAGGATATGATAGGATAGAGGATAGGATAGGAAAGAGGATAGGATAGGATAGAGGATAGGTTAGGATAGAGGATTGGATAGTATAAAGGATAGGTGAGGATAGAGAATAGGATAGCATTGTGGATAGGATAGGATAGTGGATAGGATAGGATAGAGCAGACGATAGAGGATAGGATAGGATAGAGCAGACGATAGAGGATAGGATAGGATAGAGGATAGGGTAAGAGATTGGATAGGATAGAGGATAGGATAGGGTAGATGATATTATAGGCAAGAGGATAGGATATGATACAGGATACGATATTATAGAGGATAGGATAGTATAGAGAATAGGATAGGATAGAGGATAGGATAGGATAGAGGATAGGATAGGATAGAGGATAGGATAGGATAGAGGATAGGATAGGATAGAGGATAGAGGATAGGATAGGATAGAGGATAGGATAGGATAGAGGATAGGATAGGATAGAGGATAGGATAGGATAGAGGATAGGATAGGATAGAGGATAGGATAGGATAGGATAGAGGATAGGATAGGATAGAGGATAGGATAGAGGATAGGATAGAGGATAGGATAGAGGATAGGATAGAGGATAGGATAGGATAGAGGATAGGATAGGATAGAGGATAGGATAGGATAGAGGATAGGATAGGATAGAGGATAGGATAGGATAGAGGATAGGATAGGATAGAGGATAGGGTAGGATAGAGGATAGGATAGGGTTCAGGATAGGATAGGATAGAGAATAGGATAGGATAGAGGATAGGTTAGGATAGAGTATAGGATAGGATAGAGGATAGGATAGGATAGCGGATAGGATATAATGGAGTATAGGATAGGAATGAGGATAGGATAGGGTTCAGGATAGGATAGGATAGAGGATAGGATAAGATAGAGGATAGGTTAGGATAGAGGATAGGATAGGATAGGATAGAGGATAGGATAGGATAGAGGATAGGAGAGGATAGAGGATAGGATAGGATAGAGGATAGGATAGGATAGAGGATAGGATAGGATAGAGGATAGGATAGGATAGAGGATAGGATAGAGGATTGGTTAGTATAAAGGATAGGAGAGGATAGAGGATAGGGTAGGATAGAGGATAGGATAGAGGATAGGATAGAGGATTGGATAGGATAGAGGATATTATAGGATAGAGGATATGATGGGATAGCGGCAAGGATATAATGGAGTATAGCATAGGATAGAGGATAGGATAGCATAGAGGATAGGATAGGATAGAGGATAGGATAGGATAGAGGATAGGATAGGATAGAGGATAGGATAGGATAGAGGATAGGATAGGATAGAGGATAGGATAGGATAGAGGATAGGATAGGATAGAGGATAGGATAGGATAGAGGATAGGATAGGATAGAGGATAGGATAGGATAGAGGATAGGATAGGATAGAGGATAGGATAGGATAGAGGATAGGATAGAGGATTGGTTAGCATAAAGGATAGGAGAGGATAGAGGATAGGATAGGATAGACGATAGGATAGAGGATATTATAGGATAGAGGATATGATACGATAGCTGATAGGATATAATGGAGTATAGGATAGTAATGAGGATAGGAAAGCGTTGAGGATAGGATAGGATAGAGGATAGGATAGGATAGAGGATAGGTTAGGATAGAGGATAGGATAGGATAGAGGATAGGATAGGATAGAGGATAGGATAGGATAGAGGATAGGATAGGATAGAGGATAGGATAGGATAGAGGATAGGATAGAGGATAGGATAGAGGATAGGATAGAGGATAGGATAGGATAGAGGATAGGATAGGATAGAGGATAGGATAGGATAGAGGATAGGATAGGATAGAGGATAGGATAGGATAGAGGATAGTGTAGGATAGAGGATAGGATAGAGGATAGGATAGAGGATTGGATAGGATAGAGGATATTATAGGATAGAGGATATGATGGGATAGCGGATAGGATATAATGGAGTATAGGATAGGAATGAGGATAGGATAGCGTTGAGGATAGGATAGGATAGAGGATAGGATAGGATAGAGGATAGGATAGGATAGAGGATAGGATAGAGGATAGGATAGAGGATTGGATAGGATAGAGGATATTATAGGATAGAGGATATGATGGGATAGCGGATAGGATATAATGGAGTATAGGATAGGAATGAGGATAGGATAGCGTTGAGGATAGGATAGGATAGAGGATAGGATAGGATAGAGGGTAGGTTAGGATAGAGGATATGATAGGATAGAGGATAGGATAGGAAAGAGGATAGGATAGGATAGAGGATAGGTTAGGATAGAGGATTGGATAGTATAAAGGATAGGTGAGGATAGAGAATAGGATAGCATTGTGGATAGGATAGGATAGTGGATAGGATAGGATAGAGCAGACGATAGAGGATAGGATAGGATAGAGCAGACGATAGAGGATAGGATAGGATAGAGGATAGGGTAGGAGATTGGATAGGATAGAGGATAGGATAGGGTAGATGATATTATAGGCAAGAGGATAGGATATGATAGAGGATACGATATTATAGAGGATAGGATAGTATAGAGAATAGGATAGGATAGAGGATAGGTTAGGGTAGAGTATAGGGTAGGATAGAGGATAGGATAGGATAGAGGATAGGATAGGATAGAGGATAGGATAGGATAGAGGATAGGATAGGATAGAGGATAGGATAGGATAGGACAGGATAGAGGATAGGATAGGATAGAGGATAAGATGGGATAGGATAGAGGATAGGATAGGATAGAGGATAGGATAGGATAGGGGATAGGATAGGATAGAGGATAGGATAGGATAGAGGATAGGATAGGATAGGATAGAGGATAGGATAGGATAGAGGATAGGATAGGATAGAGGATAGGATAGGATAGAGGAGAGGATAGGATAGAGGATAGGATAGGATAGGATAGATGATAGGATAGGATAGAGGATAGGATAGGATAGAGGATAGGATAGGATAGAGGATAGGATAGGATAGGATAGAGGATAGGATAGAGGATTGGTTAGTATAAAGGATAGGAGAGGATAGAGGATAGGACAGGATAGAGGATAGGATAGAGGATAGGATAGGATAGAGGATATGATAGAGGATAGGATAGAGGATTGGATAGGATAGAGGATATTATAGGATAGAGGATATGATACGATAGCGGATAGGATATAATGGAGTATAGGATAGTAATGAGGATAGGATAGCGTTGAGGATAGGATAGGATAGAGGATAGGATAGGATAGAGGATAGGTTAGGATAGAGGATAGGATAGGATAGAGGATAGGATAGGATAGAGGATAGGATAGGATAGAGGATAGGATAGGATAGAGGATAGGATAGGATAGAGGATAGGATAGGATAGAGGATAGGATAGGATAGAGGATAGGATAGAGGATGGGATAGAGGATAGGATAGAGGATTGGATAGGATAGAGGATATTATAGGATAGAGGATATGATAGGATAGCGGATAGGATATAATGGAGTATAGGATAGGAATGAGGATAGGATAGCGTTGAGGATAGGATAGGATAGAGGATAGAATAGGATAGAGGGTAGGTTAGGATAGAGGATAGGAAAGGATAGAGGATAGGATAGGAAAGAGGATAGGATAGGATAGAGGATAGGTTAGGATAGATTATTGGATAGTATAAAGGATAGGTGAGGATAGAGAATAGGATAGCATTGAGGATAGGATAGGATAGTGGATAGGATAGGATAGAGCAGACGATAGAGGATAGGATAGGATAGAGGATAGGGTAGGATAGAGAATAGGATAGGATAGAGGATAGGTTAGGATAGAGTATAGGATCGGATAGAGGATAGGATAGCATAGAGGATAGGATAGGATAGAGGATAGGATAGGATAGAGGATAGGATAGGATAGAGGATACGATAGGATAGGATAGAGGATAGGATAGGATAGAGGATAGGATAGAGGATAGGATAATATAGAGGATATGATAGAGGATAGGATAGACGATTGGATAGGATAGAGGATATTATAGGATAGAGGATATGATACGATAGCGGATAGGATATAATGGAGTATACGATAGTAATGAGGATAGGATAGCGTTGAGGATAGGATAGGATAGAGGATAGGATAGGATAGAGGATAGGATAGGATAGAGGATTGGATAGTATAAAGGATAGGTGAGGATAGAGAATAGGATAGCATTGAGGATAGGATAGGATAGTGGATAGGATAGGATAGAGCAGACGATAGAGGATAGGATAGGATAGAGGATAGGGTAGGAGATTGGATAGGATAGAGGATACGATAGGGTAGATGATATCATAGGCAAGAGGATAGGATATGATAGAGGATACGATATTATAGAGGATAGGATAGGATAGAGAATAGGATAGGATAGAGGATAGGTTAGGATAGAGTATAGGATCGGATAGAAGATAGGATAGCATAGAGGATAGGATAGGATAGAGGATAGGATAGGATAGAGGATAGGATAGGATAGAGGATACGATAGGATAGGATAGAGGATACGATAGGATAGGATAGAGGATAGGATAGGATAGAGGATAGGTTAGGATAGAGGATTGGATAGTATAAAGGATAGGTGAGGATAGAGAATAGGATAGCATTGAGGATAGGATAGGATAGTGGATAGGATAGGATAGAGCAGACGATAGAGGATAGGATAGGATAGAGGATAGGGTAGGAGATTGGATAGGATAGAGGATACGATAGGGTAGATGATATCATAGGCAAGAGGATAGGATATGATAGAGGATACGATATTATAGAGGATAGGATAGGATAGAGGATAGGATAGGATAGAGGATAGGATAGGATAGAGGATAGGATAGGATAGAGGATAGGATAGGATAGAGGATAGGATAGGATAGAGGATAGGATAGGATAGAGGATAGGATAGGATAGAGGATAGGATAGGATAGAGGATAGGATAGAGGATTGGTTAGTATAAAGGATAGGAGAGGATAGAGGATAGGATAGGATAGAGGATAGGATAGAGGATAGGATAGGATAGAGGATATGATAGAGGATAGGATAGAGGATTGGATAGGATAGAGGATATTATAGGATAGAGGATATGATACGATAACGGATAGGATATAATGGAGTATAGGATAGTAATGAGGATAGGATAGCGTTGAGGATAGGATAGGATAGAGGATAGGATAGGATAGAGGATAGGTTAGGATAGAGGATTGGATAGTATAAAGGATAGGTGAGGATAGAGAATAGGATAGCATTGAGGATAGGATAGGATAGTGGATAGGATAGGATAGAGCAGACGATAGAGGATAGGATAGGATAGAGGATAGGGTAGGAGATTGGATAGGATAGAGGATACGATAGGGTAGATGATATCATAGGCAAGAGGATAGGATATGATAGAGGATACGATATTATAGAGGATAGGATAGGATAGAGGATAGGATAGGATAGAGGATAGGATAGGATAGAGGATAGGATAGGATAGAGGATAGGATAGAGGATAGGATAGAGGATTGGATAGGATAGAGGATATGATAGGATAGCGGATAGGATATAATGGAGTATAGGATAGGAATGAGGATAGGATAGGGTTCAGGATAGGACAGGATAGAGGATAGGATAGGATAGAGGATAGGTTAGGATAGAGGATAGGATAGGATAGAGGATAGGATAGGATAGAGGATAGGATAGGATAGAGGATAGGATAGGATAGAGGATAGGATAGGATAGAGGATAGGATAGGATAGAGGATAGGATAGAATAGAGGATAGGATAGGATAGAATAGAGGATAGGATAGGATAGAGGATAGGATAGGATAGAGGATATGGTAGGATAGAGGATAGGATATAATGGAGTATAGGATAGGAATGAGGATAGGATAGGGTTGAGGATAGGATAGGATAGAGGTTAGGATAGTGTAGAGAATAGGATAGGATAGAGGATAGGATAGGATAGCGGATAGGATAGGATAGAGGATAGGATAAGATAGAGGATAGGATAGGATAGAGGATAGGATAGGATAGAGGATAGGATAGGATAGAGGATAGGATAGGATAGAGGATAGGATAGGATAGAGGATAGGATAGGATAGAGGATAGGATAGGATAGAGGATAGGATAGAGGATAGGATAGGATAGAGGATATGATAGAGGATAGGATAGAGGATTGGATAGGATAGAGGATATTATAGGATAGAGGATATGATACGATAACCGATAGGATATAATGGAGTATAGGATAGTAATGAGGATAGGATAGCGTTGAGGATAGGATAGGATAGAGGATAGGATAGGATAGAGGATAGGTTAGGATAGAGGATTGGATAGTATAAAGGATAGGTGAGGATAGAGAATAGGATAGCATTGAGGATAGGATAGGATAGTGGATAGGATAGGATAGAGCAGACGATAGAGGATAGGATAGGATAGAGGATAGGGTAGGAGATTGGATAGGATAGAGGATACGATAGGGTAGATGATATCATAGGCAAGAGGATAGGATATGATAGAGGATACGATATTATAGAGGATAGGATAGGATAGAGAATAGGATAGGATAGAGGATAGGTTAGGATAGAGTATAGGATCGGATAGAAGATAGGATAGCATAAGGGATAGGATAGGATAGAGGATAGGATAGGATAGAGGATAGGATAGGATAGAGGATAGGATAGGATAGAGGATAGGATAGGATAGAGGATAGGATAGGATAGAGGATAGGATAGGATAGAGGATAGGATAGGATAGAGGATAGGATAGGATAGAGGATAGGATAGGATAGAGGATAGGATAGAGGATAGGATAGGATAGAGGATATGATAGAGGATAGGATAGAGGATTGGATAGGATAGAGGATGTTATAGGATAGAGGATATGATACGATAACCGATAGGATATAATGGAGTATAGGATAGTAATGAGGATAGGATAGCGTTGAGGATAGGATAGGATAGAGGATAGGATAGGATAGAGGATAGGTTAGGATAGAGGATTGGATAGTATAAAGGATAGGTGAGGATAGAGAATAGGATAGCATTGAGGATAGGATAGGATAGTGGATAGGATAGGATAGAGCAGACGATAGAGGATAGGATAGGATAGAGGATAGGGTAGGAGATTGGATAGGATAGAGGATACGATAGGGTAGATGATATCATAGGCAAGAGGATAGGATATGATAGAGGATACGATATTATAGAGGATAGGATAGGATAGAGGATAGGATAGAGGATGGGATAGAGGATAGGATAGAGGATTGGATAGGATAGAGGATATTATAGGATAGAGGATATGATAGGATAGCGGATAGGATATAATGGAGTATAGGATAGGAATGAGGATAGGATAGCGTTGAGGATAGGATAGGATAGAGGATAGAATAGGATAGAGGGTAGGTTAGGATAGAGGATAGGAAAGGATAGAGGATAGGATAGGAAAGAGGATAGGATAGGATAGAGGATAGGTTAGGATAGAGGATTGGATAGTATAAAGGATAGGTGAGGATAGAGAATAGGATAGCATTGAGGATAGGATAGGATAGTGGATAGGATAGGATAGAGCAGACGATAGAGGATAGGATAGGATAGAGGATAGGGTAGGATAGAGAATAGGATAGGATAGAGGATAGGTTAGGATAGAGTATAGGATCGGATAGAGGATAGGATAGCATAGAGGATAGGATAGGAGAGAGGATAGGATAGGATAGAGGATAGGATAGGATAGAGGATACGGTAGGATAGGATAGAGGATAGGATAGGATAGAGGATAGGATAGAGGATAGGATAATATAGAGGATATGATAGAGGATAGGATAGACGATTGGATAGGATAGAGGATATTATAGGATAGAGGATATGATACGATAGCGGATAGGATATAATGGAGTATACGATAGTAATGAGGATAGGATAGCGTTGAGGATAGGATAGGATAGAGGATAGGATAGGATAGAGGATAGGATAGGATAGAGGATAGGTTAGGATAGAGGATAGGATAGGATAGAGGATAGGATAGGATAGAGGATAGGATAGGATAGAGGATAGGATAGGATAGAGGATAGGATAGGATAGAGGATAGGATAGAGGATAGGATAGAGGATTGGATAGGATAGAGGATATGATAGGATAGCGGATAGGATATAATGGAGTATAGGATAGGAATGAGGATAGGATAGGGTTCAGGATAGGACAGGATAGAGGATAGGATAGGATAGAGGATAGGTTAGGATAGAGGATAGGATAGGATAGAGGATAGGATAGGATAGAGGATAGGATAGGATAGAGGATAGGATAGGATAGAGGATAGGATAGAATAGAGGATAGGATAGGATAGAATAGAGGATAGGATAGGATAGAGGATAGGATAGGATAGAGGATATGATAGGATAGAGGATAGGATATAATGGAGTATAGGATAGGAATGAGGATAGGATAGGGTTGAGGATAGGATAGGATAGATGTTAGGATAGTGTAGAGAATAGGATAGGATAGAGGATAGGATAGGATAGCGGATAGGATAGGATAGAGGATAGGATAGGATAGAGGATAGGATAGGATAGAGGATAGGATAGGATAGAGGATAGGATAGGATAGAGGATAGGATAGGATAGAGGATAGGATAGGATAGAGGATAGGATAGGATAGAGGATAGGATAGGATAGAGGATAGGATAGAGGATAGGATAGGATAGAGGATATGATAGAGGATAGGATAGAGGATTGGATAGGATAGAGGATATTATAGGATAGAGGATATGATACGATAACCGATAGGATATAATGGAGTATAGGATAGTAATGAGGATAGGATAGCGTTGAGGATAGGATAGGATAGAGGATAGGATAGGATAGAGGATAGGTTAGGATAGAGGATTGGATAGTATAAAGGATAGGTGAGGATAGAGAATAGGATAGCATTGAGGATAGGATAGGATAGTGGATAGGATAGGATAGAGCAGACGATAGAGGATAGGATAGGATAGAGGATAGGGTAGGAGATTGGATAGGATAGAGGATACGATAGGGTAGATGATATCATAGGCAAGAGGATAGGATATGATAGAGGATACGATATTATAGAGGATAGGATAGGATAGAGAATAGGATAGGATAGAGGATAGGTTAGGATAGAGTATAGGATCGGATAGAAGATAGGATAGCATAGAGGATAGGATAGGATAGAGGATAGGATAGGATAGAGGATAGGATAGGATAGAGGATACGATAGGATAGGATAGAGGATACGATAGGATAGGATAGAGGATAGGATAGGATAGAGGATAGGTTAGGATAGAGGATTGGATAGTATAAAGGATAGGTGAGGATAGAGAATAGGATAGCATTGAGGATAGGATAGGATAGTGGATAGGATAGGATAGAGCAGACGATGGAGGATAGGATAGGATAGAGGATAGGGTAGGAGATTGGATAGGATAGAGGATACGATAGGGTAGATGATATCATAGGCAAGAGGATAGGATAGGATAGAGGATAGGATAGGATAGAGGATAGGATAGGATAGAGGATAGGATAGGATAGAGGATAGGATGGGATAGGATAGAGGATAGGATAGGATAGAGGATAGGATAGGATAGAGGATAGGATAGGATAGAGGATAGGATAGGATAGAGGATAGGATAGGATAGGATAGAGGATAGGATAGGATAGAGGATAGGATAGGATAGAGGATAGGATAGGATAGAGGATACGATAGGATAGAGGATAGGATAGGATAGAGGATAGGATAGGATAGAGGATAGGATAGGATAGAGGATAGGATAGGATAGAGGATAGGATAGGATAGAGGATAGGATAGGATAGAGGATAGGATAGGAAAGAGGATAGGATAGGATAGAGGATAGGTTAGGATAGAGGATAGGATAGGATAGAGGATAGGATAGGATAGAGGATAGGATAGAATAGAGGATAGGATAGGATAGAATAGAGGATAGGATAGGATAGAGGATAGGATAGGATAGAGGATATGATAGGATAGAGGATAGGATATAATGGAGTATAGGATAGGAATGAGGATAGGATAGGGTTGAGGATAGGATAGGATAGAGGTTAGGATAGTGTAGAGAATAGGATAGGATAGAGGATAGGATAGGATAGCGGATAGGATAGGATAGAGGATAGGATAGGATAGAGGATAGGATAGGATAGAGGATAGGATAGGATAGAGGATAGGATAGGATAGAGGATAGGATAGGATAGAGGATAGGATAGGATAGAGGATAGGATAGGATAGAGGATAGGATAGAGGATTGGTTAGTATAAAGGATAGGAGAGGATAGAGGATAGGATAGGATAGAGGATAGGATAGAGGATAGGATAGGATAGAGGATATGATAGAGGATAGGATAGAGGATTGGATAGGATAGAGGATATTATAGGATAGAGGATATGATACGATAACGGATAGGATATAATGGAGTATAGGATAGTAATGAGGATAGGATAGCGTTGAGGATAGGATAGGATAGAGGATAGGATAGGATAGAGGATAGGTTAGGATAGAGGATTGGATAGTATAAAGGATAGGTGAGGATAGAGAATAGGATAGCATTGAGGATAGGATAGGATAGTGGATAGGATAGGATAGAGCAGACGATAGAGGATAGGATAGGATAGAGGATAGGGTAGGAGATTGGATAGGATAGAGGATACGATAGGGTAGATGATATCATAGGCAAGAGGATAGGATATGATAGAGGATACGATATTATAGAGGATAGGATAGGATAGAGAATAGGATAGGATAGAGGATAGGTTAGGATAGAGTATAGGATCGGATAGAAGATAGGATAGCATAGAGGATAGGATAGGATAGAGGATAGGATAGGATAGAGGATAGGATAGGATAGAGGATACGATAGGATAGGATAGAGGATACGATAGGATAGGATAGAGGATAGGATAGGATAGAGGATAGGTTAGGATAGAGGATTGGATAGTATAAAGGATAGGTGAGGATAGAGAATAGGATAGCATTGAGGATAGGATAGGATAGTGGATAGGATAGGATAGAGCAGACGATAGAGGATAGGATAGGATAGAGGATAGGGTAGGAGATTGGATAGGATAGAGGATACGATAGGGTAGATGATATCATAGGCAAGAGGATAGGATAGGATAGAGGATAGGATAGGATAGAGGATAGGATAGGATAGAGGATAGGATAGGATAGAGGATAGGATGGGATAGGATAGAGGATAGGATAGGATAGAGGATAGGATAGGATAGAGGATAGGATAGGATAGAGGATAGGATAGGATAGGATAGAGGATAGGATAGGATAGAGGATAGGATAGGATAGAGGATAGGATAGGATAGAGGATACGATAGGATAGAGGATAGGATAGGATAGAGGATAGGATAGGATAGAGGATAGGATAGGATAGAGGATAGGATAGGATAGAGGATAGGATAGGATAGAGGATAGGATAGGATAGAGGATAGGATAGGATAGAGGATAGGATAGGAAAGAGGATAGGATAGGATAGAGGATAGGTTAGGATAGAGGATTGGATAGTATAAAGGATAGGTGAGGATAGAGAATAGGATAGCATTGAGGATAGGATAGGATAGTGGATAGGATAGGATAGAGCAGACGATAGAGGATAGGATAGGATAGAGGATAGGGTAGGAGATTGGATAGGATAGAGGATACGATAGGGTAGATGATATCATAGGCAAGAGGATAGGATATGATAGAGGATACGATATTATAGAGGATAGGATAGGATAGAGAATAGGATAGGATAGAGGATAGGTTAGGATAGAGTATAGGATCGGATAGAGCAGACGATAGAGGATAGGATAGGATAGAGGATAGGGTAGGAGATTGGATAGGATAGAGGATACGATAGGGTAGATGATATCATAGGCAAGAGGATAGGATAGGATAGAGGATAGGATAGGATAGAGGATAGGATAGGATAGAGGATAGGATGGGATAGGATAGAGGATAGGATAGGATAGAGGATAGGATAGGATAGAGGATAGGATAGGATAGAGGATAGGATAGGATAGAGGATAGGATAGGATAGGATAGAGGATAGGATAGGATAGAGGATAGGATAGGATAGAGGATAGGATAGGATAGAGGATACGATAGGATAGAGGATAGGATAGGATAGAGGATAGGATAGGATAGAGGATAGGATAGGATAGAGGATAGGATAGGATAGAGGATAGGATAGGATAGAGGATAGGATAGGATAGAGGATAGGATAGGATAGAGGATAGGATAGGAAAGAGGATAGGATAGGATAGAGGATAGGTTAGGATAGAGGATTGGATAGTATAAAGGATAGGTGAGGATAGAGAATAGGATAGCATTGAGGATAGGATAGGATAGTGGATAGGATAGGATAGAGCAGACGATAGAGGATAGGATAGGATAGAGGATAGGGTAGGAGATTGGATAGGATAGAGGATACGATAGGGTAGATGATATCATAGGCAAGAGGATAGGATATGATAGAGGATACGATATTATAGAGGATAGGATAGGATAGAGAATAGGATAGGATAGAGGATAGGTTAGGATAGAGTATAGGATCGGATAGAGGATAGGATAGCATAGAGGATAGGATAGGATAGAGGATAGGATAGGATAGAGGATAGGATAGGATAGAGGATACGATAGGATAGGATAGAGGATAGGATAGGATAGAGGATAGGATAGGATAGAGGATAGGATAGACGATTGGATAGGATAGAGGATATTATAGGATAGAGGATATGATACGATAGCGGATAGGATATAATGGAGTATACGATAGTAATGAGGATAGGATAGCGTTGAGGATAGGATAGGATAGAGGATAGGATAGGATAGAGGATAGGATAGGATAGAGGATAGGTTAGGATAGAGGATAGGATAGGATAGAGGATAGGATAGGATAGAGGATAGGATAGGATAGAGGATAGGATAGGATAGAGGATAGGATAGGATAGAGGATAGGATAGGATAGAGGATAGGATAGAGGATAGGATAGAGGATTGGATAGGATAGAGGATATGATAGTTTAGCGGATAGGATATAATGGAGTATAGGATAGGAATGAGGATAGGATAGGGTTCAGGATAGGATAGGATAGAGGATAGGTTAGGATAGAGGATAGGATAGGATAGAGGATAGGATAGGATAGAGGTTAGGATAGGATAGAGGATAGGATAGAATAGAGGATAGGATAGGATAGAGGATAGGATAGGATAGAGGATATGATAGGATAGAGGATAGGATATAATGGAGTATAGGATAGGAATGAGGATAGGATAGGGTTGAGGATAGGATAGGATAGAGGTTAGGACAGTGTAGAGAATAGGATAGGATAGAGGATAGGATAGGATAGAGGATAGGATAGGATAGAGGATAGGATAGGATAGAGGATAGGATAGGATAGAGGATAGGTTAGGATAGAGGATTGGATAGTATAAAGGATAGGTGAGGATAGAGAATAGGATAGCATTGTGGATAGGATAGGATAGTGGATAGGATAGAGGATTGGTTAGTATAAAGGATAGGAGAGGATAGAGGATAGGATAGGATAGAGGATAGGATAGAGGATAGGATAGGATAGAGGATATGATAGAGGATAGGAAAGAGGATTGGATAGGATAGAGGATATTATAGGATAGAGGATATGATACGATAGCGGATAGGATATAATGGAGTATAGGATAGTAATGAGGATAGGATAGCGTTGAGGATAGGATAGGATAGAGGATAGGATAGGATAGAGGATAGGTTAGGATAGAGGATAGGATAGGATAGAGGATAGGATAGGATAGAGGATAGGATAGAGGATAGGATAGGATAGAGGATAGGATAGGATAGAGGATAGGATAGGATAGAGGATAGGATAGGATAGAGGATAGGATAGGATAGAGGATAGGATAGAGGATAGGATAGGATAGGATAGAGGATAGGATAGAGGATAGGATAGAGGATTGGATAGGATAGAGGATATTATAGGATAGAGGATATGATGGGATAGCGGATAGGATATAATGGAGTATAGGATAAGAATGAGGATAGGATAGCGTTGAGGATAGGATAGGATAGAGGATAGGATAGTATAGAGGGTAGGTTAGGATAGAGGATATGATAGGATAGAGGATAGGATAGGAAAGAGGATAGGATAGGATAGAGGATAGGTTAGGATAGAGGATTGGATAGTATAAAGGATAGGTGAGGATAGAGAATAGGATAGCATTGTGGATAGGATAGGATAGTGGATAGGATAGGATAGAGCAGACGATAGAGGATAGGATAGGATAGAGCAGACGATAGAGGATACGATAGGATAGAGGATAGGGTAGGAGATTGGATAGGATAGAGGATAGGATAGGGTAGATGATATTATAGGCAAGAGGATAGGATATGATAGAGGATACGATATTATAGAGGATAGGATAGTATAGAGAATAGGATAGGATAGAGGATAGGTTAGGATAGAGTAGAGGATAGGATAGAGGATAGGATAGGATAGAGGATAGGATTGGATAGAGGATAGGATAGGATAGAGGATAGGATAGGATAGAGGATAGGATAGGATAGAGGATAGGATAGGATAGAGGATAGGATAGGATAGAGGATAGGATAGAGGATAGGATAGGAAAGAGGATAGGATAGGATAGAGGATAGGTTAGGATAGAGGATTGGATAGTATAAAGGATAGGTGAGGATAGAGAATAGGATAGCATTGAGGATAGGATAGGATAGTGGATAGGATAGGATAGAGCAGACGATAGAGGATAGGATAGGATAGAGGATAGGGTAGGAGATTGGATAGGATAGAGGATACGATAGGGTAGATGATATCATAGGCAAGAGGATAGGATATGATAGAGGATACGATATTATAGAGGATAGGATAGGATAGAGAATAGGATAGGATAGAGGATAGGTTAGGATAGAGTATAGGATCGGATAGAGGATAGGATAGCATAGAGGATAGGATAGGATAGAGGATAGGATAGGATAGAGGATAGGATAGGATAGAGGATACGATAGGATAGGATAGAGGATAGGATAGGATAGAGGATAGGATAGAGGATAGGATAGGATAGAGGATATGATAGAGGATAGGATAGACGATTGGATAGGATAGAGGATATTATAGGATAGAGGATATGATACGATAGCGGATAGGATATAATGGAGTATACGATAGTAATGAGGATAGGATAGCGTTGAGGATAGGATAGGATAGAGGATAGGATAGGATAGAGGATAGGATAGGATAGAGGATAGGTTAGGATAGAGGATAGGATAGGATAGAGGATAGGATAGGATAGAGGATAGGATAGGATAGAGGATAGGATAGGATAGAGGATAGGATAGAGGATAGGATAGAGGATAGGATAGAGGATAGGATAGAGGATTGGATAGGATAGAGGATATGATAGTTTAGCGGATAGGATATAATGGAGTATAGGATAGGAATGAGGATAGGATAGGGTTCAGGATAGGATAGGATAGAGGATAGGTTAGGATAGAGGATAGGGTAGGATAGAGGATAGGATAGGATAGAGGATAGGATAGGATAGAGGATAGGATAGGGTAGAGGATAGGATAGGGTAGAGGATAGGATAGGATAGAGGATAGGATAGGATAGAGGATAGGATAGGATAGAGGATAGGATAGGATAGGATAGAGGATAGGATAGAGGATTGGTTAGTATAAAGGATAGGAGAGGATAGAGTATAGGATAGGATAGAGGATAGGATAGAGGATAGGATAGGATAGAGGATATGATAGAGGATAGGATAGAGGATTGGATAGGATGGAGGATATTATAGGATAGAGGATATGATACGATAGCGGATAGGATATAATGGAGTATAGGATAGTAATGAGGATAGGATAGCGTTGAGGATAGGATAGGATAGAGTATAGGATAGGATAGAGGGTAGGTTAGGATAGAGGATAGGATAGGATAGAGGATAGGATAGGAAAGAGGATAGGATAGGATAGAGGATAGGATAGGAAAGAGGATAGGATAGGATAGAGGATAGGTTAGGATAGAGGATTGGATAGTATAAAGGATAGGTGAGGATAGAGAATAGGATAGCATTGAGGATAGGATAGGATAGTGGATAGGATAGGATAGAGCAGACGATAGAGGATAGGATAGGATAGAGGATAGGGTAGGAGATTGGATATGATAGAGGATACGATAGGGTAGATGATATCATAGGCAAGAGGATAGGATATGATAGAGGATACGATATTATAGAGGATAGGATAGGATAGAGAATAGGATAGGATAGAGGATACGTTAGGATAGAGTATAGGATAGGATAGAGGATAGGATAGCATAGAGGATAGGATAGGATAGAGGATAGGATAGGATAGAGGATAGGATAGGATAGAGGATACGGTAGGATAGGATAGAGGATAGGATAGGATAGAGGATAGGATAGGATAGGATAGAGGATAGGATAGGATAGAGGATAGGATAGGATAGAGGATAGGATAGGATAGAGGATAGGATAGGATAGAGGATCGGATAGGATACAGGATAGGATAGGATAGAGGATAGGATAGGATAGAAGATAGGATACGATAAAGGATAGGATAGGATAGAGGATAGGATAGGATAGAGGATAGGATAGGATAGAGGATAGGATAGAGGATAGGATAGAGGATTGGTTAGTATAAAGGATAGGAGAGGATAGAGGATAGGATAGGATTGAGGATAGGATAGGATAGAGGATAGGATAGGATAGAGCATAGGATAGGATAGGATTAAGGGTAGGATAGGATAGAGGATAGGATAGGATAGAGGATAGGATAGGATAGAGGATAGGATAGAGGATAGGATAGGATAGAGGATATGATAGAGGATAGGATAGACGATTGGATAGGATAGAGGATATTATAAGATAGAGGATATGATACGATAGCGGATAGGATATAATGGAGTATACGATAGTAATGAGGATAGGATAGCGTTGAGGATAGGATAGGATAGAGGATAGGATAGGATAGAGGATAGGATAGGATAGAGGATAGGTTAGGATAGAGGATAGGTTAGGATAGAGGATTGGATAGTATAAAGGATAGGTGAGGATAGAGAATAGGATAGCATTGAGGATAGGATAGGATAGTGGATAGGATAGGATAGAGCAGACGATAGAGGATAGGATAGGATAGGATAGAGGATAGGGTAGGAGATTGGATAGGGTAGAGGATACGATAGGGTAGATGATATCATAGGCAAGAGGATAGGATATGATAGAGGATACGATAGGATAGAGAATAGGATAGGATAGAGGATAGGATAGGATAGAGGATAGGATAGGATAGAGGATCGGATAGGATACAGGATAGGATAGGATAGAGGATAGGATAGGATAGAAGATAGGATAGGATAAAGGATAGGATAAAGGATAGGATAGGATAGAGGATAGGATAGGATAGAGGATAGGATAGGATAGAGGATAGGATAGGATTGAGGATAGGATAGGATAGAGGATAGGATAGGATAGAGCATAGGATAGGATAGGATTAAGGGTAGGATAGGATAGAGGATAGGATAGGATAGAGGATAGGATAGGATAGAGGATAGGATAGAGGATAGGATAGGATAGAGGATAGGATAGAGGATAGGATAGACGATTGGATAGGATATAGGATATTATAGGATAGAGGATATGATACGATAGCGGATAGGATATAATGGAGTATACGATAGTAATGAGGATAGGATAGCGTTGAGGATAGGATAGGATAGAGGATAGGATAGGATAGAGGATAGGATACGATAGAGGATAGGTTAGGATAGAGGATAGGATAGGATAGAGGATAGGATAGGATAGAGGATAGGATAGGATAGAGGATAGGATAGGATAGAGGATAGGATAGGATAGAGGATAGGATAGAGGATAGGATAGAGGATTGGGTAGGATAGAGGATATGATAGGATAGCGGATAGGATATAATGGAGTATAGGATAGGAATGAGGATAGGATAGGGTTCAGGATAGGATAGGATAGAGGATAGGATAGGATAGAGGATAGGTTAGGATAGAGGATAGGATAGGATAGAGGATAGGATAGGATAGAGGACAGGATAGGATAGAGGATAGGATAGAATAGAGGATAGGATACTATAGAGGATAGGATAGGATAGAGGATAGGATAGGATAGAGGATGGGATAGGATAGAGAATAGGATATAATGGAGTATAGGATAGGATAGAGGATAGGATAGGATAGAGGGTAGGTTAGGATAGAGGATATGATAGGATAGAGGATAGGATAGGAAAGAGGATAGGATAGGATAGAGGATAGGTTAGGATAGAGGATTGGATAGTATAAAGGATAGGTGAGGATAGAGAATAGGATAGCATTGTGGATAGGATAGGATAGTGGATAGGATAGGATAGAGCAGACGATAGAGGATAGGATAGGATAGAGCAGACGATAGAGAATAGGATAGGATAGAGGATAGGGTAGGAGATGGGATAGGATAGAGGATAGGATAGGGTAGATGATATTATAGGCAAGAGGATAGGATATGATAGAGGATACGATATTATAGAGGATAGGATAGTATAGAGAATAGGATAGGATAGAGGATAGGTTAGGATAGAGTATAGGATAGGATAGAGGATAGGATAGGATAGAGGATAGGATAGGATAGAGGATAGGATAGGATAGAGGATAGGATAGGATAGAGGATAGGATAGGATAGAGGATAGGATAGGATATGATAGGATAGAGGATAGGATAGAGGATAGGATAGGATAGAGGATAGGATAGGATAGAGGATAGGATAGGATAGAGGATAGGATGGGATAGGATAGAGGATAGGATAGGATAGAGGATAGGATAGGATAGAGGATAGGATAGGATAGAGGATAGGATAGGATAGAGGATAGGATATTATAGAGGATAGGATAGGATAGAGGATAGGATAGGATAGAGGATAGGATAGGATAGAGGATAGGATAGGATAGAGGATAGGATAGGATAGGATAGAGGATAGGATAGAGGATTGGTTAGTATAAAGGATAGGAGAGGATAGAGGATAGGATAGGATAGAGGATAGGATAGGATAGAGGATAGGATAGGATAGAGGATAGGATAGGATAGAGGATAGGATAGGATAGAGGATAGGATAGGATAGAGGATAGGATAGGATAGAGGATAGGATAGAGGATGGGATAGAGGATAGGATAGAGGATTGGATAGGATAGAGGATATTATAGGATAGAGGATATGATAGGATAGCGGATAGGATATAATGGAGTATAGGATAGGAATGAGGATAGGATAGCGTTGAGGATAGGATAGGATAGAGGATAGGATAGGATAGAGGGTAGGTTAGGATAGAGGATAGGATAGGATAGAGGATAGGATAGGAAAGAGGATAGGATAGGATAGAGGATAGGTTAGGATAGAGGATTGGATAGTATAAAGGATAGGTGAGGATAGAGAATAGGATAGCATTGAGGACAGGATAGGATAGTGGATAGGATAGGATAGAGCAGACGATAGGGGATAGGATAGGATAGAGGATAGGGTAGGAGATTGGATAGGATAGAGGATACGATAGGGTAGATGATATCATAGGCAAGAGGATAGGATATGATAGAGGATAGGATAGGATAGAGGATAGGATAGGATAGAGGATAGGATAGGATAGAGGATAGGATAGGATAGAGGATAGGATAGGATAGAGGATAGGATAGAGGATTGGTTAGTATAAAGGATAGGAGAGGATAGAGGATAGGATAGGATAGAGGATGGGATAGGATAGAGTATAGAATAGGATAGAGCATAGGATAGGATAGGATTGATGGTAGGATAGGATAGATGATAGGATAGGATAGAGGATAGGATAGGGGATTGTATAGGATAGAGGACAGGAGACGATAGAAGATAAGATAGGCGATTGGATAGGATGGAGGAAAGGAGACGATAGAGATTGGATAGGATAGATGATATAATAGGAAAGAGGAAAGGATATGATAGAGGATACGATATTATAGAGGATAGGACAGGATAGAGGATAGGATAGGATAGAGGATAGGATAGGATAGAGGATAGGATAGGATAGAGGATAGGATAGGATAGAGGATAGGATAGGATAGAGGATAGGATAGGATAGAGGATAGGATAGGATACAGGATATGATAGAGGATAGGATAGACGATTGGATAGGATAGAGGATATTATAGGATAGAGGATATGATACGATAGCGGATAGGATATAATGGAGTATACGATAGTAATGAGGATAGCATAGCGTTGAGGATAGG
Source organism: Halictus rubicundus (assembly GCF_050948215.1). Taxonomy (NCBI): domain Eukaryota; kingdom Metazoa; phylum Arthropoda; class Insecta; order Hymenoptera; family Halictidae; genus Halictus; species Halictus rubicundus. Next base: position 525,192 of record NW_027488580.1, on the reverse strand, counting down.
ATAGGATAGAGGATAGGATAGGATAGAGGATAGGTTAGGATAGAGGATAGGATAGGATAGAGGATAGGATAGGATAGAGGATAGGATAGGATAGAGGATAGGATAGGATAGAGGACTGGAGACGGTAGAAGATAAGATAGGCGATTGGATAGGATGGAGGAAAGGAGACGATAGAGATTGGATAGGATAGATGATATAATAGGAAAGAGGATAGGATATGATAGAGGATACGATATTATAGAGGATAGGACAGGATAGAGGATAGGATAGGATAGAGGATAGGATAGGATAGAGGATAGGATAGGATAGAGGATAGGATAGGATAGAGGATAGGATAGGATAGAGGATAGGATAGGATAGAGGATAGGATAGGATAGAGGATAGGATAGGATACAGGATATGATACGATAGCGGATAGGATATAATGGAGTATACGATAGTAATGAGGATAGGATAGCGTTGAGGATAGGATAGGATAGAGGATAGGATAGGATAGAGGATAGGATACGATAGAGGATAGGTTAGGATAGAGGATAGGATAGGATAGAGGATAGGATAGGATAGAGGATAGGATAGGATAGAGGATAGGATAGGATAGAGGATAGGATAGGATAGAGGATAGGATAGGATAGAGGATAGGATAGAGGATTGGGTAGGATAGAGGATATGATAGGATAGCGGATAGGATATAATGGAGTATAGGATAGGAATGAGGATAGGATAGGGTTCAGGATAGGATAGGATAGAGGATAGGATAGGATAGAGGATAGGTTAGGATAGAGGATAGGATAGGATAGAGGATAGGATAGGATAGAGGATAGGATAGGATAGAGGATAGGATAGAATAGAGGATAGGATACTATAGAGGATAGGATAGGATAGAGGATAGGATAGGATAGAGGATGGGATAGGATAGAGGATAGGATATAATGGAGTATAGGATAGGATAGAGGATAGGATAGGATAGAGGGTAGGTTAGGATAGAGGATATGATAGGATAGAGGATAGGATAGGAAAGAGGATAGGATAGGATAGAGGATAGGTTAGGATAGAGGATTGGATAGTATAAAGGATAGGTGAGGATAGAGAATAGGATAGCATTGTGGATAGGATAGGATAGTGGATAGGATAGGATAGAGCAGACGATAGAGGATAGGATAGGATAGAGCAGACGATAGAGGATAGGATAGGATAGAGCAGACGATAGAGGATAGGATAGGATAGAGGATAGGGTAGGAGATGGGATAGGATAGAGGATAGGATAGGGTAGATGATATTATAGGCAAGAGGATAGGATATGATAGAGGATACGATATTATAGAGGATAGGATAGTATAGAGAATAGGATAGGATAGAGGATAGGTTAGGATAGAGTATAGGATAGGATAGAGGATAGGATAGGATAGAGGATAGGATAGGATAGAGGATAGGATAGGATAGAGGATAGGATAGGATAGAGGATAGGATAGGATAGAGGATAGGATAGGATAGAGGATAGGATAGGATAGAGGATAGGATATGATAGGATAGAGGATAGGATAGAGGATAGGATAGGATAGAGGATAGGATAGGATAGAGGATAGGATAGGATAGAGGATAGGATGGGATAGGATAGAGGATAGGATAGGATAGAGGATAGGATAGGATAGAGGATAGGATAGGATAGAGGATAGGATAGGATAGAGGATAGGATATTATAGAGGATAGGGTAGGATAGAGGATAGGATAGGATAGAGGATAGGATAGGATAGAGGATAGGATAGGATAGAGGATAGGATAGGATAGGATAGAGGATAGGATAGAGGATTGGTTAGTATAAAGGATAGGAGAGGATAGAGGATAGGATAGGATAGAGGATAGGATAGGATAGAGGATAGGATAGGATAGAGGATAGGATAGGATAGAGGATAGGATAGGATAGAGGATAGGATAGGATAGAGGATAGGATAGGATAGAGGATAGGATAGAGGATGGGATAGAGGATAGGATAGAGGATTGGATAGGATAGAGGATATTATAGGATAGAGGATATGATAGGATAGCAGATAGGATATAATGGAGTATAGGATAGGAATGAGGATAGGATAGCGTTGAGGATAGGATAGGATAGAGGATAGGATAGGATAGAGGGTAGGTTAGGATAGAGGATAGGATAGGATAGAGGATAGGATAGGAAAGAGGATAGGATAGGATAGAGGATAGGTTAGGATAGAGGATTGGATAGTATAAAGGATAGGTGAGGATAGAGAATAGGATAGCATTGAGGACAGGATAGGATAGTGGATAGGATAGGATAGAGCAGACGATAGGGGATAGGATAGGATAGAGGATAGGGTAGGAGATTGGATAGGATAGAGGATACGATAGGGTAGATGATATCATAGGCAAGAGGATAGGATATGATAGAGGATAGGATAGGATAGAGTATAGGATAGGATAGAGGATAGGATAGGATAGAGGATAGGATAGGATAGAGGATAGGATAGGATAGAGGATAGGATAGGATAGAGGATAGGATAGGATAGAGGATAGGATAGGATAGAGGATAGGATATGATAGGATAGAGGATAGGATAGAGGATAGGATAGGATAGAGGATAGGATAGGATAGAGGATAGGATAGGATAGGATAGAGGATAGGATGGGATAGGATAGAGGATAGGATAGGATAGAGGATAGGATAGGATAGAGGATAGGATAGGATAGAGGATAGGATAGGATAGAGGATAGGATATTATAGAGGATAGGGTAGGATAGAGGATAGGATAGGATAGAGGATAGGATAGGATAGAGGATAGGATAGGATAGAGGATAGGATAGGATAGGATAGAGGATAGGATAGAGGATTGGTTAGTATAAAGGATAGGAGAGGATAGAGGATAGGATAGGATAGAGGATAGGATAGGATAGAGGATAGGATAGGATAGAGGATAGGATAGGATAGAGGATAGGATAGGATAGAGGATAGGATAGAGGATGGGATAGAGGATAGGATAGAGGATGGGATAGAGGATAGGATAGAGGATTGGATAGGATAGAGGATATTATAGGATAGAGGATATGATAGGATAGCGGATAGGATATAATGGAGTATAGGATAGGAATGAGGATAGGATAGCGTTGAGGATAGGATAGGATAGAGGATAGGATAGGATAGAGGGTAGGTTAGGATAGAGGATAGGATAGGATAGAGGATAGGATAGGAAAGAGGATAGGATAGGATAGAGGATAGGTTAGGATAGAGGATTGGATAGTATAAAGGATAGGTGAGGATAGAGAATAGGATAGCATTGAGGACAGGATAGGATAGTGGATAGGATAGGATAGAGCAGACGATAGGGGATAGGATAGGATAGAGGATAGGGTAGGAGATTGGATAGGATAGAGGATACGATAGGGTAGATGATATCATAGGCAAGAGGATAGGATATGATAGAGGATAGGATAGGATAGAGGATAGGATAGGATAGAGGATAGGATAGGATAGAGGATAGGATAGGATAGAGGATAGGATAGGATAGAGGATAGGATAGGATAGAGGATAGGATAGAGGATTGGTTAGTATAAAGGATAGGAGAGGATAGAGGATAGGATAGGATAGAGGATGGGATAGGATAGAGTATAGAATAGGATAGAGCATAGGATAGGATAGGATTGATGGTAGGATAGGATAGATGATAGGATAGGATAGAGGATAGGATAGGGGATTGTATAGGATAGAGGACAGGAGACGATAGAAGATAAGATAGGCGATTGGATAGGATGGAGGAAAGGAGACGATAGAGATTGGATAGGATAGATGATATAATAGGAAAGAGGATAGGATATGATAGAGGATACGATATTATAGAGGATAGGACAGGATAGAGGATAGGATATCATAGAGGATAGGATAGGATAGAGGATAGGATAGGATAGAGGATAGGATAGGATAGAGGATAGGATAGGATAGAGGATAGGATAGGATAGAGGATATGATAGAGGATAGGATAGACGATTGGATAGGATAGAGGATATTATAGGATAGAGGATATGATACGATAGCGGATAGGATATAATGGAGTATACGATAGTAATGAGGATAGGATAGCGTTGAGGATAGGATAGGATAGAGGATAGGATAGGATAGAGGATAGGTTAGGATAGAGGATAGGATAGGATAGAGGATAGGATAGGATAGAGGATAGGATAGGATAGAGGATAGGATAGGATAGAGGACTGGAGACGGTAGAAGATAAGATAGGCGATTGGATAGGATGGAGGAAAGGTGACGATAGAGATTGGATAGGATAGATGATATAATAGGAAAGAGGATAGGATATGATAGAGGATACGATATTATAGAGGATAGGACAGGATAGAGGATAGGATAGGATAGAGGATAGGATAGGATAGAGGATAGGATAGGATAGAGGATAGGATAGGATAGAGGATAGGATAGGATAGAGGATAGGATAGGATAGAGGATAGGATAGGATACAGGATATGATAGAGGATAGGATAGACGATTGGATAGGATAGAGGATATTATAGGATAGAGGATATGATACGATAGCGGATAGGATATAATGGAGTATACGATAGTAATGAGGATAGGATAGCGTTGAGGATAGGATAGGATAGAGGATAGGATAGGATAGAGGATAGGTTAGGATAGAGGATAGGATAGGATAGAGGATAGGATAGGATAGAGGATAGGATAGGATAGAGGATAGGATAGGATAGAGGACTGGAGACGGTAGAAGATAAGATAGGCGATTGGATAGGATGGAGGAAAGGAGACGATAGAGATTGGATAGGATAGATGATATAATAGGAAAGAGGATAGGATATGATAGAGGATACGATATTATAGAGGATAGGACAGGATAGAGGATAGGATAGGATAGAGGATAGGATAGGATAGAGGATAGGATAGGATAGAGGATAGGATAGGATAGAGGATAGGATAGGATAGAGGATAGGATAGGATAGAGGATAGGAAAGGATACAGGATATGATAGAGGATAGGATAGACGATTGGATAGGATAGAGGATATTATAGGATAGAGGATATGATACGATAGCGGATAGGATATAATGGAGTATACGATAGTAATGAGGATAGGATAGCGTTGAGGATAGGATAGGATAGAGGATAGGTTAGGATAGAGGATAGGATAGGATAGAGGATAGGATAGGATAGAGGATAGGATAGGATAGAGGATAGGATAGAGGATTGGATAGGATAGAGGACAGGAGACGATATAAGATAAGATAGGGGATTGGATAGGATAGAGGATAGGATAGGATAGAGGATAGGATAGGGGATTGGATAGGATAGAGGATAGGAGACGATGGAGGATAGGATAGGATAGAGGATAGGATAGGATAGAGGATTGGATAGTATAAAGGATAGGTGAGGATAGAGAATAGGATAGCATTGAGGATAGGATAGGATAGTGGATAGGAAAGGATAGAGCAGACGATAGAGGATAGGACAGGATCGAGGATAGGATAGGGGATTGGATAGGATAGAGGATAGGAGACGATGGAGGATAGGATAGGATAGAGGATAGGATAGGATAGACGATTGGATAAGATAGAGGATAGGTTAGGATAGAGGATAGGATAGGATAGGATAGAGGATAGGATAGGATAGAGGATAGGATAGGATAGAGGATAGGATAGGATAGAGGATAAGATAGGATAGAGGATAGGATAGGATAGAGGATAGGATAGGATAGAGGATAGGATAGGATAGAGGATAGGATAGGATAGAGGACAGGATAGGATAGAGGATAGGATAGGATAGAGGATAGGATAGAGGATTGGTTAGTATAAAGGATAGGAGAGGATAGAGGATAGGATAGGATAGAGGATAGGATAGAGGATAGGATAGGATAGAGGATAGGATAGGATAGAGGATAGGATAGGATAGAGGATAGGATAGGATAGAGGATAGGATAGAGGATGGGATAGAGGATAGGATAGAGGATTGGATAGGATAGAGGATATTATAGGATAGAGGATATGATAGGATAGCGGATAGGATATAATGGAGTATAGGATAGGAATGAGGATAGGATGGCGTTGAGGATAGGATAGAATAGAGGATAGGATAGGATAGAGGGTAGGTTAGGATAGAGGATAGGATAGGATAGAGGATAGGATAGGAAAGAGGATAGGATAGGATAGAGGATAGGTTAGGATAGAGGATTGGATAGTATAAAGGATAGGTGAGGATAGAGAATAGGATAGCATTGAGGACAGGATAGGATAGTGGATAGGATAGGATAGAGCAGACGATAGGGGATAGGATAGGATAGAGGATAGGGTAGGAGATTGGATAGGATAGAGGATACGATAGGGTAGATGATATCATAGGCAAGAGGATAGGATATGATAGAGGATAGGATAGGATAGAGGATAGGATAGGATAGAGGATAGGATAGGATAGAGGATAGAATAGGATAGAGGATAGGATAGGATAGAGGATAGGATAGAGGATTGGTTAGTATAAAGGATAGGAGAGGATAGAGGATAGGATAGGATAGAGGATGGGATAGGATAGAGTATAGAATAGGATAGAGCATAGGATAGGATAGGATTGATGGTAGGATAGGATAGATGATAGGATAGGATAGAGGATAGGATAGGGGATTGTATAGGATAGAGGACAGGAGACGATAGAAGATAAGATAGGCGATTGGATAGGATGGAGGAAAGGAGACGATAGAGATTGGATAGGATAGATGATATAATAGGAAAGAGGATAGGATATGATAGAGGATACGATATTATAGAGGATAGGACAGGATAGAGGATAGGATAGGATAGAGGATAGGATAGGATAGAGGATAGGATAGGATAGAGGATAGGATAGGATAGAGGATAGGATAGGATAGAGGATAGGATAGGATAGAGGATAGGATAGGATACAGGATATGATAGAGGATAGGATAGACGATTGGATAGGATAGAGGATATTATAGGATAGAGGATATGATACGATAGCGGATAGGATATAATGGAGTATACGATAGTAATGAGGATAGGATAGCGTTGAGGATAGGATAGGATAGAGGATAGGATAGGATAGAGGATAGGTTAGGATAGAGGATAGGATAGGATAGAGGATAGGATAGGATAGAGGATAGGATAGGATAGAGGATAGGATAGGATAGAGGACTGGAGACGGTAGAAGATAAGATAGGCGATTGGATAGGATGGAGGAAAGGAGACGATAGAGATTGGATAGGATAGATGATATAATAGGAAAGAGGATAGGATATGATAGAGGATACGATATTATAGAGGATAGGACAGGATAGAGGATAGGATAGGATAGTGGATAGGATAGGATAGAGGATAGGATAGGATAGAGGATAGGATAGGATAGAGGATAGGATAGGATAGAGGATAGGATAGGATAGAGGATAGGAAAGGATACAGGATATGATAGAGGATAGGATAGACGATTGGATAGGATAGAGGATATTATAGGATAGAGGATATGATACGATAGCGGATAGGATATAATGGAGTATACGATAGTAATGAGGATAGGATAGCGTTGAGGATAGGATAGGATAGAGGATAGGTTAGGATAGAGGATAGGATAGGATAGAGGATAGGATAGGATAGAGGATAAAATAGGATAGAGGATAGGATAGGATAGAGAATAGGATAGGATAGAGGATAGGATAGAGAATAGGATAGGATAGAGGATAGGATAGGATAGAGGATAGGATAGAGGATTGGATAGGATAGAGGACAGGAGACGATATAAGATAAGATAGGGGATTGGATAGGATAGAGGATAGGATAGGATAGAGGATAGGATAGGGGATTGGATAGGATAGAGGATAGGAGACGATGGAGGATAGGATAGGATAGAGGATAGGATAGGATAGAGGATTGGATAGTATAAAGGATAGGTGAGGATAGAGAATAGGATAGCATTGAGGATAGGATAGGATAGTGGATAGGAAAGGATAGAGCAGACGATAGAGGATAGGATAGGATCGAGGATAGGATAGGGGATTGGATAGGATAGAGGATAGGAGACGATGGAGGATAGGATAGGATAGAGGATAGGATAGGATAGACGATTGGATAAGATAGAGGATAGGTTAGGATAGAGGATAGGATAGGATAGGATAGAGGATAGGATAGGATAGAGGATAGGATAGGATAGAGGATAGGATAGGATAGAGGATAGGATAGGATAGAGGATAGGATAGGATAGAGGATAGGATAGGATAGAGGACAGGATAGGATAGAGGATAGGATAGGATAGAGGATAGGATAGAGGATTGGTTAGTATAAAGGATAGGAGAGGATAGAGGATAGGATAGGATAGAGGATAGGATAGAGGATAGGATAGGATAGAGGATATGATAGAGGATAGGATAGAGGATTGGATAGGATAGAGGATATTATAGGATAGAGGATATGATACGATAGCGGATAGGATATAATGGAGTATAGGATAGTAATGAGGATAGGATAGCGTTGAGGATAGGATAGGATAGAGGATAGGATAGGATAGAGGATAGGTCAGGATAGAGGATAGGATAGAGGATAGGATAGGATAGAGGATATGATAGAGGATAGGATAGAGGATTGGATAGGATAGAGGATATTATAGGATAGAGGATATGATACGATAGCGGATAGGATATAATGGAGTATAGGATAGTAATGAGGATAGGATAGCGTTGAGGATAGGATAGGATAGAGGATAGGATAGGATAGAGGATAGGTCAGGATAGAGGATAGGATAGGATAGAGGATAGGATAGGATAGGATAGAGGATAGGATAGGATAGAGGATAGGATAGGATAGAGGATAGGATAGGATAGAGGATAGGATAGGATAGAGGTTAGGATAGTGTAGAGAATAGGATAGGATAGAGGATAGGATTGGTTATAGTATAGAATAGGATAGAGCATAGGATAGGATAGGATTGAGGATAGGATAGGATAGGGGATAGGATAGGATAGGATAGGGGATAGGATAGGATAGAGGATATTATAGGAAAGAGGATAGGATATGATAGAGGATAAGATAGGATAGAGGATAGGATAGGATAGAGGATAGGATAGGATTGAGGATAGGATAGGATAGAGGATAGGATAGGATAGGATAGAGGATAGGATAGGATAGGATAGAGGATAGGATTGGATAGAGGATAGGATAGGATAGAGAATAGGATAGGATAGAGGATAGGATAGGATTCAGGATAGGATAGGATAGAGGATAGGATAGGATAGACGATAGGATAGGATAGAGGATAGGATATGATAGAGGAAACGATATTATAGAGAATAGGATAGGAGAGAGGATAGGATAGGATAGAGGATAGGATAACAAAGCGGATAGGATAGGATAGGATACAGGATAGGATATCAAAGCGGATAGGATAGGATGTAGGATTAGATAGGATAGAGTATAGGATAGGATAGAGGATAGGATAGGATAGATGATATTATAGGATAGAGGATAGAATATGATAGAGGATACGATATTATACAGGATACGATAGGATAGAGGATTCGATAGGGGATTGGCTAGGATAGAGGATAGGATAGGATAGAGGATAGGATAGGATAGAGGATAGGATAGGATAGAGGATAGGATAGGATAGAGGATAGGAAAGGATACAGGATATGATAGAGGATAGGATAGACGATTGGATAGGATAGAGGATATTATAGGATAGAGGATATGATACGATAGCGGATAGGATATAATGGAGTATACGATAGTAATGAGGATAGGATAGCGTTGAGGATAGGATAGGATAGAGGATAGGTTAGGATAGAGGATAGGATAGGATAGAGGATAGGATAGGATAGAGGATAGGATAGGATAGAGGATAGGATAGGATAGAGGATAGGATAGGATAGAGGATAGGATAGAGGATTGGATAGGATAGAGGACAGGAGACGATATAAGATAAGATAGGGGATTGGATAGGATAGAGGATAGGATAGGATAGAGGATAGGATAGGGGATTGGATAGGATAGAGGATAGGAGACGATGGAGGATAGGATAGGATAGAGGATAGGATAGGATAGAGGATTGGATAGTATAAAGGATAGGTGAGGATAGAGAATAGGATAGCATTGAGGATAGGATAGGATAGTGGATAGGAAAGGATAGAGCAGACGATAGAGGATAGGATAGGATCGAGGATAGGATAGGGGATTGGATAGGATAGAGGATAGGAGACGATGGAGGATAGGATAGGATAGAGGATAGGATAGGATAGACGATTGGATAAGATAGAGGATAGGTTAGGATAGAGGATAGGATAGGATAGGATAGAGGATAGGATAGGATAGAGGATAGGATAGGATAGAGGATAGGATAGGATAGAGGATAGGATAGGATAGAGGATAGGATAGGATAGAGGATAGGATAGGATAGAGGACAGGATAGGATAGAGGATAGGATAGGATAGAGGATAGGATAGAGGATTGGTTAGTATAAAGGATAGGAGAGGATAGAGGATAGGATAGGATAGAGGATAGGATAGAGGATAGGATAGGATAGAGGATAGGATAGGATAGAGGATAGGATAGGATAGAGGATAGGATAGGATAGAGGATAGGATAGGATAGAGGATAGGATAGGATAGAGGATAGGATAGGATAGAGGACAGGATAGGATAGAGGATAGGATAGGATAGAGGATAGGATAGAGGATTGGTTAGTATAAAGGATAGGAGAGGATAGAGGATAGGATAGGATAGAGGATAGGATAGAGGATAGGATAGGATAGAGGATATGATAGAGGATAGGATAGAGGATTGGATAGGATAGAGGATATTATAGGATAGAGGATATGATACGATAGCGGATAGGATATAATGGAGTATAGGATAGTAATGAGGATAGGATAGCGTTGAGGATAGGATAGGATAGAGGATAGGATAGGATAGAGGATAGGTCAGGATAGAGGATAGGATAGAGGATAGGATAGGATAGAGGATATGATAGAGGATAGGATAGAGGATTGGATAGGATAGAGGATATTATAGGATAGAGGATATGATACGATAGCGGATAGGATATAATGGAGTATAGGATAGTAATGAGGATAGGATAGCGTTGAGGATAGGATAGGATAGAGGATAGGATAGGATAGAGGATAGGTCAGGATAGAGGATAGGATAGGATAGAGGATAGGATAGGATAGGATAGAGGATAGGATAGGATAGAGGATAGGATAGGATAGAGGATAGGATAGGATAGAGGATAGGATAGGATAGAGGTTAGGATAGTGTAGAGAATAGGATAGGATAGAGGATAGGATTGGTTATAGTATAGAATAGGATAGAGCATAGGATAGGATAGGATTGAGGATAGGATAGGATAGGGGATAGGATAGGATAGGATAGGGGATAGGATAGGATAGAGGATATTATAGGAAAGAGGATAGGATATGATAGAGGATAAGATAGGATAGAGGATAGGATAGGATAGAGGATAGGATAGGATTGAGGATAGGATAGGATAGAGGATAGGATAGGATAGGATAGAGGATAGGATAGGATAGGGTAGAGGATAGGATTGGATAGAGGATAGGATAGGATAGAGAATAGGATAGGATAGAGGATAGGATAGGATTCAGGATAGGATAGGATAGAGGATAGGATAGGATAGAGGATAGGATAGGATAGAGGATAGGATATGATAGAGGAAACGATATTATAGAGAATAGGATAGGAGAGAGGATAGGATAGGATAGAGGATAGGATAACAAAGCGGATAGGATAGGATAGGATACAGGATAGGATATCAAAGCGGATAGGATAGGATGTAGGATTAGATAGGATAGAGTATAGGATAGGATAGAGGATAGGATAGGATAGATGATATTATAGGATAGAGGATAGAATATGATAGAGGATACGATATTATACAGGATACGATAGGATAGAGGATTCGATAGGGGATTGGCTAGGATAGAGGATAGGATAGGATAGAGGATAGGATAGGATAGAGGATAGGATAGGATAGAGGATAGGATAGGATAGAGGATAGGAAAGGATACAGGATATGATAGAGGATAGGATAGACGATTGGATAGGATAGAGGATATTATAGGATAGAGGATATGATACGATAGCGGATAGGATATAATGGAGTATACGATAGTAATGAGGATAGGATAGCGTTGAGGATAGGATAGGATAGAGGATAGGTTAGGATAGAGGATAGGATAGGATAGAGGATAGGATAGGATAGAGGATAGGATAGGATAGAGGATAGGATAGGATAGAGGATAGGATAGGATAGAGGATAGGATAGGATAGAGGATAGGATAGAGGATTGGATAGGATAGAGGACAGGAGACGATATAAGATAAGATAGGGGATTGGATAGGATAGAGGATAGGATAGGATAGAGGATAGGATAGGGGATTGGATAGGATAGAGGATAGGAGACGATGGAGGATAGGATAGGATAGAGGATAGGATAGGATAGAGGATTGGATAGTATAAAGGATAGGTGAGGATAGAGAATAGGATAGCATTGAGGATAGGATAGGATAGTGGATAGGAAAGGATAGAGCAGACGATAGAGGATAGGATAGGATCGAGGATAGGATAGGGGATTGGATAGGATAGAGGATAGGAGACGATGGAGGATAGGATAGGATAGAGGATAGGATAGGATAGACGATTGGATAAGATAGAGGATAGGTTAGGATAGAGGATAGGATAGGATAGGATAGAGGATAGGATAGGATAGAGGATAGGATAGGATAGAGGATAGGATAGGATAGAGGATAGGATAGGATAGAGGATAGGATAGGATAGAGGATAGGATAGGATAGAGGACAGGATAGGATAGAGGATAGGATAGGATAGAGGATAGGATAGAGGATTGGTTAGTATAAAGGATAGGAGAGGATAGAGGATAGGATAGGATAGAGGATAGGATAGAGGATAGGATAGGATAGAGGATATGATAGAGGATAGGATAGAGGATTGGATAGGATAGAGGATATTATAGGATAGAGGATATGATACGATAGCGGATAGGATATAATGGAGTATAGGATAGTAATGAGGATAGGATAGCGTTGAGGATAGGATAGGATAGAGGATAGGATAGGATAGAGGATAGGTCAGGATAGAGGATAGGATAGAGGATAGGATAGGATAGAGGATATGATAGAGGATAGGATAGAGGATTGGATAGGATAGAGGATATTATAGGATAGAGGATATGATACGATAGCGGATAGGATATAATGGAGTATAGGATAGTAATGAGGATAGGATAGCGTTGAGGATAGGATAGGATAGAGGATAGGATAGGATAGAGGATAGGTCAGGATAGAGGATAGGATAGGATAGAGGATAGGATAGGATAGGATAGAGGATAGGATAGGATAGAGGATAGGATAGGATAGAGGATAGGATAGGATAGAGGATAGGATAGGATAGAGGTTAGGATAGTGTAGAGAATAGGATAGGATAGAGGATAGGATTGGTTATAGTATAGAATAGGATAGAGCATAGGATAGGATAGGATTGAGGATAGGATAGGATAGGGGATAGGATAGGATAGGATAGGGGATAGGATAGGATAGAGGATATTATAGGAAAGAGGATAGGATATGATAGAGGATAAGATAGGATAGAGGATAGGATAGGATAGAGGATAGGATAGGATTGAGGATAGGATAGGATAGAGGATAGGATAGGATAGGATAGAGGATAGGATAGGATAGGATAGAGGATAGGATTGGATAGAGGATAGGATAGGATAGAGAATAGGATAGGATAGAGGATAGGATAGGATTCAGGATAGGATAGGATAGAGGATAGGATAGGATAGAGGATAGGATAGGATAGAGGATAGGATATGATAGAGGAAACGATATTATAGAGAATAGGGTAGGAGAGAGGATAGGATAGGTTAGAGGATAGGATAACAAAGCGGATAGGATAGGATAGGATACAGGATAGGATATCAAAGCGGATAGGATAGGATGTAGGATTAGATAGGATAGAGTATAGGATAGGATAGAGGATAGGATAGGATAGATGATATTATAGGATAGAGGATAGAATATGATAGAGGATACGATATTATACAGGATACGATAGGATAGAGGATTCGATAGGGGATTGGCTAGGATAGAGGATAGGATAGGATAGAGGATAGGATAGGATAGAGGATAGGATAGGATAGAGGATAGGATAGGATAGAGGATAGTATAGGATAGAGGATAGGATAGGATAGAGGATAGGATAGGATAGAGGATAGGATAGGATAGAGGATAGGATAGGATAGAGGATAGGATAGGATAGAGGATAGGATAGGATAGAGGATAGGATAGGATAGAGGATAGGATAGGATAGAGGATAGGATAGGATAGAGGATAGGATAGGATAGAGGATAGGATAGGATAGAGGATAGGATAGGATAGAGGATAGGATAGGATAGAGCATAGGATAGGATAGAGGATAGGATAGAGGATTGGTTAGTATAAAGGATAGGAGAGGATAGAGGATAGGATAGGATAGAGGATAGGATAGAGGATAGGATAGGATAGAGGATATGATAGAGGATAGGATAGAGGATTGGATAGGATAGAGGATATTATAGGATAGAGGATATGATACGATAGCGGATAGGATATAATGGAGTATAGGATAGTAATGAGGATAGGATAGCGTTGAGGATAGGATAGGATAGAGGATAGGATAGGATTGAGGATAGGATAGGATAGAGGATAGGATAGGATAGAGGATAGGATACGATAGAGGATAGGTTAGGATAGAGGATAGGATAGGATAGAGGATAGGATAGGATAGAGGATAGGATAGGATAGAGGATAGGATAGGATAGAGGATAGGATAGGATAGAGGATAGGATAGAGGATAGGATAGAGGATAGGATAGAGGATTGGGTAGGATAGAGGATATGATAGGATAACGGATAGGATATAATGGAGTATAGGATAGGAATGAGGATAGGATAGGGTTCAGGATAGGATAGGATAGAGGATAGGATAGGATAGAGGATAGGTTAGGATAGAGGATAGGATAGGATAGAGGATAGGATAGGATAGAGGATAGGATAGGATAGAGGATAGGATACAATAGAGGATAGGATAGGATAGAGGATAGGATAGGATAGAGGATAGGATAGGATAGAGGATGGGATAGGATAGAGGATAGGATAGAGGATAGGATAGGATAGAGGGTAGGTTAGGATAGAGGATATGATAGGATAGAGGATAGGATAGGAAAGAGGATAGGATAGGATAGAGGATAGGTTAGGATAGAGGATTGGATAGTATAAAGGATAGGTGAGGATAGAGAATAGGATAGCATTGTGGATAGGATAGGATAGTGGATAGGATAGGATAGAGCAGACGATAGAGGATAGGATAGGATAGAGGATAGGATAGGATAGAGGATAGGATAGGATAGAGGATAGGATAGGATAGAGGATAGGATAGGATAGAGGATAGGATAGGATAGAGGATAGGATAGGATAGAGGATAGGATAGGATAGAGGATAGGATAGGATAGAGGATAGGATAGGATAGAGGATAGGATAGGATAGAGGATAGGATAGGATAGAGGATAGGATAGGATAGAGGATAGGATAGGATAGAGCATAGGATAGGATAGAGGATAGGATAGAGGATTGGTTAGTATAAAGGATAGGAGAGGATAGAGGATAGGATAGGATAGAGGATAGGATAGAGGATAGGATAGGATAGAGGATATGATAGAGGATAGGATAGAGGATTGGATAGGATAGAGGATATTATAGGATAGAGGATATGATACGATAGCGGATAGGATATAATGGAGTATAGGATAGTAATGAGGATAGGATAGCGTTGAGGATAGGATAGGATAGAGGATAGGATAGGATTGAGGATAGGATAGGATAGAGGATAGGATAGGATAGAGGATAGGATACGATAGAGGATAGGTTAGGATAGAGGATAGGATAGGATAGAGGATAGGATAGGATAGAGGATAGGATAGGATAGAGGATAGGATAGGATAGAGGATAGGATAGGATAGAGGATAGGATAGAGGATAGGATAGAGGATAGGATAGAGGATTGGGTAGGATAGAGGATATGATAGGATAACGGATAGGATATAATGGAGTATAGGATAGGAATGAGGATAGGATAGGGTTCAGGATAGGATAGGATAGAGGATAGGATAGGATAGAGGATAGGTTAGGATAGAGGATAGGATAGGATAGAGGATAGGATAGGATAGAGGATAGGATAGGATAGAGGATAGGATACAATAGAGGATAGGATAGGATAGAGGATAGGATAGGATAGAGGATAGGATAGGATAGAGGATGGGATAGGATAGAGGATAGGATAGAGGATAGGATAGGATAGAGGGTAGGTTAGGATAGAGGATATGATAGGATAGAGGATAGGATAGGAAAGAGGATAGGATAGGATAGAGGATAGGTTAGGATAGAGGATTGGATAGTATAAAGGATAGGTGAGGATAGAGAATAGGATAGCATTGTGGATAGGATAGGATAGTGGATAGGATAGGATAGAGCAGACGATAGAGGATAGGATAGGATAGAGCAGACGATAGAGGATAGGATAGGATAGAGGATAGGGTAGGAGATGGGATAGGATAGAGGATAGGATAGGGTAGATGATATTATAGGCAAGAGGATAGGATATGATAGAGGATACGATATTATAGAGGATAGGATAGTATAGAGAACAGGATAGGATAGAGGATAGGTTAGGATAGAGTATAGGATAGGATAGAGGATAGGATAGGATAGAGGATAGGATAGGATAGAGGATAGGATAGGATAGAGGATAGGATAGGATAGAGGATAGGATAGGATAGAGGATAGGATAGGATAGAGGATAGGATAGGATAGAGGATAGGATAGGATAGAGGATAGGATATGATAGGATAGAGGATAGGATAGAGGATAGGATAGGATAGAGGATAGGATAGGATAGAGGATAGGATAGGATAGAGGATAGGATGGGATAGGATAGAGGATAGGATAGGATAGAGGATAGGATAGGATAGAGGATAGGATAGGATAGAGGATAGGATAGGATAGAGGATAGGATAGGATAGAGGATAGGATAGGATAGAGGATAGGATAGGATAGAGGATAGGATAGGATAGAGGATAGGATAGGATAGAGGATAGGATAGGATAGAGGATAGGATAGGATAGAGGATAGGATAGGATAGAGGATAGGATAGGATAGAGGATAGGATAGGATAGAGGATAGGATAGGATAGAGGATAGGATAGGATAGAGGATAGGATAGGATAGAGGATAGGATAGGATAGAGGATAGGATAGGATAGAGGATAGGATAGGATAGAGGATAGGATAGGATAGGATAGAGGATAGGATAGAGGATTGGTTAGTATAAAGGATAGGAGAGGATAGAGGATAGGATAGGATAGAGGATAGGATAGGATAGAGGATAGGATAGGATAGAGGATAGGATAGGATAGAGGATAGGATAGAGGATGGGATAGAGGATAGGATAGGATAGAGGGTAGGTTAGGATAGAGGATAGGATAGGATAGAGGATAGGATAGGAAAGAGGATAGGATAGGATAGAGGATAGGTTAGGATAGAGGATTAATAGTATAAAGGATAGGTGAGGATAGAGGATAGGATAGGATAGAGGACAGGATAGGATAGAGGATAGGATAGGATAGAGGATAGGATAGAGGATTGGTTAGTATAAAGGATAGGAGAGGATAGAGGATAGGATAGGATAGAGGATAGGATAGAGGATAGGATAGGATAGAGGATATGATAGAGGATAGGATAGAGGATTGGATAGGATAGAGGTTAGGATAGTGTAGAGAATAGGATAGGATAGAGGATAGGATTGGATACAGTATAGAATAGGATAGAGCATAGGATAGGATAGGATTGAGGATAGGATAGGATAGGGGATAGGATAGGATAGAGGATAGGATAGGATAGAGGATAGGATAGGATAGACGATTGGATAAGATAGAGGATAGGTTAGGATAGAGGATAGGATAGGATAGGATAGAGGATAGGATAGGATAGAGGATAGGATAGGATAGAGGATAGGATAGGATAGAGGATAGGATAGGATAGAGGATAGGATAGGATAGAGGATAGGATAGGATAGAGGATAGGATAGGATAGAGGATAGGATAGGATAGAGGATAGGATAGGATAGAGGATAGGATAGGATAGAGGATAGGATAGGATAGAGGACAGGATAGGATAGAGGATAGGATAGGATAGAGGATAGGATAGAGGATTGGTTAGTATAAAGGATAGGAGAGGATAGAGGATAGGATAGGATAGAGGATAGGATAGAGGATAGGATAGGATAGAGGATATGATAGAGGATAGGATAGAGGATTGGATAGGATAGAGGATATTATAGGATAGAGGATATGATACGATAGCGGATAGGATATAATGGAGTATAGGATAGTAATGAGGATAGGATAGCGTTGAGGATAGGATAGGATAGAGGATAGGATAGGATAGAGGATAGGATAGCGTTGAGGATAGGATAGGATAGAGGATAGGATAGGATAGAGGATAGGTCAGGATAGAGGATAGGATAGGATAGAGGATAGGATAGGATAGAGGATAGGATAGGATAGAGGATAGGATAGGATAGAGGATAGGATAGGATAGAGGATAGGATAGGATAGAGGATAGGATAGGATAGAGGTTAGGATAGTGTAGAGAATAGGATAGGATAGAGGATAGGATTGGATACAGTATAGAATAGGATAGAGCATAGGATAGGATAGGATTGAGGATAGGATAGGATAGGGGATAGGATAGGATAGGATAGGGGATAGGATAGGATAGAGGATATTATAGGAAAGAGGATAGGATATGATAGAGGATAGGATAGGATAGAGGATAGGGTAGGATAGAGGATAGGACAGGATAGAGGATAGGATATTATAGAGGATAGGATAGGATAGGATAGAGGATAGGATAGGATAGGATAGAGGATAGGATTGGATAGAGGATAGGATAAGATAGAGAATAGGATAGGATAGAGGATAGGATAGGATAGAGGATAGGATAGGATAGAGGATAGGATAGGATAGAGGATAGGATAGGATAGGATAGAGGATAGGATAGGATAGGATAGAGGATAGGATTGGATAGAGGATAGGATAGGATAGAGAATAGGATAGGATAGAGGATAGGATAGGATTGAGGATAGGATAGGATAGAGGATAGGATAGGATAGAGGATAGGATAGGATAGAGGATAGGATAGGATAGAGGATAGGATAGAGGATTGGTTAGTATAAAGGATAGGAGAGGATAGAGGATAGGATAGGATAGAGGATAGGATAGAGGATAGGATAGGATAGAGGATATGATAGAGGATAGGATAGAGGATTGGATAGGATAGAGGATATTATAGGATAGAGGATATGATACGATAGCGGATAGGATATAATGGAGTATAGGATAGTAATGAGGATAGGATAGCGTTGAGGATAGGATAGGATAGAGGATAGGATAGGATAGAGGATAGGTTAGGATAGAGGATAGGATAGGATAGAGGATAGGATAGGATAGAGGGTAGGATAGGATAGAGGATAGGATAGGATAGAGGATAGGATAGAGGATAGGATAGGATAGAGGATAGGATAGAGGATTGGATAGGATAGAGGATATTATAGGATAGAGGATATGAGAGGATAGCGGATAGGATATAATGGAGTATAGGATAGTAATGAGGATAGGATAGCGTTGAGGATTGGATAGGATAGATGATATTATAGGATAGAGGATATGATACGATAGCGGATAGGATATAATGGAGTATAGGATAGTAATGAGGATAGGATAGCGTTGAGGATAGGATAGGATAGAGGATAGGTTAGGATAGAGGATAGGATAGGATAGAGGATAGGATAGGATAGAGGATAGGATAGGATAGAGGATAGGTTAGGATAGAGGATAGGATACGATAGAGGATAGGATAGGATAGAGGATAGGATAGGATAGAGTATAGAATAGGATAGAGCATAGGATAGGATAGGATTGAGTTTAGGATAGGATAGAGGATAGGATAGGATAGAGGATAGGATAGGGGATTGGATAGGATAGAGGACAGGAGACGATAGAAGATAAGATAGGGGATTGGATAGGATAGAGGAAGGGAGACGATAGAGATTGGATAGGATAGATGATATTATAGGAGAGAGGATAGGATATGATAGAGGATACGATATTATAGAGGATAGGACAGGGTAGAGGATAGGATAGGATAGAGGATAGGATAGGATAGAGGATAGGATAGGATAGAGAATAGGATAGGATAGAGGATAGGATAGCATAGAGGATAGGATAGGATAGAGGATAGGATAGGATAGAGGATAGGATAGGATAGGATAGAGGATAGGATAGGATAGGATAGAGGATAGGATTGGATAGAGGATAGGATAGGATAGAGAATAGGATAGGATAGAGGATAGGATAGGATTGAGGATAGGATAGGATAGAGGATAGGATAGGATAGAGGATAGGATAGGATAGAGGATAGGATAGGATAGAGGATAGGATAGGATAGAGGATAGGATAGAGGATTGGTTAGTATAAAGGATAGGAGAGGATAGAGGATAGGATAGGATAGAGGATAGGATAGAGGATAGGATAGGATAGAGGATATGATAGAGGATAGGATAGAGGATTGGATAGGATAGAGGATATTATAGGATAGAGGATATGATACGATAGCGGATAGGATATAATGGAGTATAGGATAGTAATGAGGATAGGATAGCGTTGAGGATAGGATAGGATAGAGGATAGGTTAGGATAGAGGATAGGATAGGATAGAGGATAGGATAGGATAGAGGATAGGATAGGATAGAGGATAGGTTAGGATAGAGGATAGGATACGATAGAGGATAGGATAGGATAGAGGATAGGATAGGATAGAGTATAGAATAGGATAGAGCATAGGATAGGATAGGATTGAGGGTAGGATAGGATAGAGGATAGGATAGGATAGAGGATAGGATAGGGGATTGGATAGGATAGAGGACAGGAGACGATAGAAGATAAGATAGGGGATTGGATAGGATAGAGGAAAGGAGACGATAGAGATTGGATAGGATAGATGATATTATAGGAGAGAGGATAGGATATGATAGAGGATACGATATTATAGAGGATAGGACAGGGTAGAGGATAGGATAGGATAGAGGATAGGATAGGATAGAGGATAGGATAGGGGATTGGATAGGATAGATCATAGGAGACGATGGAGGATAGGATAGGATAGAGGATAGGATAGGATAGAGGATTGGATACTATAAAGGATAGGTGAGGATAGAGAATAGGATAGCATTGAGGATAGGATAGGATAGTGGATAGGATAGGATAGAGCAGACGATAGAGGATAGGATAGGATAGAGGATAGGGTAGGGGATTGGATAGGATAGAGGATAGGATATGGTAGATGATATTATAGGCAAGAGGATAGGATATGATAGAGGATACGATATTATAGAGGATAGGATAGGATAGAGGATAGGATAGGATAGAGGATAGGATAGGATAGAGGATAGGATAGGATAGAGGATAGGATAGGATAGAGGATAGGATAGGATAGAGGATACGATAGGATAGGATAGAGGATACGATAGGATAGGATAGAGGATACGATAGGATAGCGGATAGGATATAATGGAGTACAGGATAGGAATGAGGATAGGATAGGGTTGAGGATAGGATAGGATAGAGGATAGGATAGAGGATTAGATAGGATAGAGGATATGATAGGATAGCGGATAGGATATAATGGAGTATAGGATAGGAATGAGGATAGGATAGGGTTCAGGATAGCATAGGATAGAGGATAGGATAGGATAGAGGATATGTTAGGATAGAGGATAGGATAGGATAGAGGATAGGATAGGATAGAGGATAGGATAGGATACAGGATAGGATAGAATAGAGGATAGGATAGGATAGAGGATAGGATAGGATAGAGGATAGGATAGGATAGAGGATGGGATAGGATAGAGGATAGGATATAATGGAGTATAGGATAGGAATGAGGATAGGATAGGGTTGAGGATAGGATAGGATAGAGGTTAGGATAGTGTAGAGAATAGGATAGGATAGAGGATAGGATAGGATAGTGGATAGGATAGGATAGAGGATAGGATAGGATAGAGGATAGGATAGGATAGAGGATAGGATAGGATAGAGGATAGGATAGGATAGAGGATAGGATAGGATAGAGGATAGGATAGGATAGAGGATAGGATAGGATAGAGGATAGGATAGGATAGAGGATAGGATAGGATAGGATAGAGGATAGGATAGGATAGATGATATTATAGGAAAGAGGATAGGATACGATAGAGGATACGATATTATAGAGAATAGGATAGGATAGAGTATCGGATAGGATAGGACAGAGGATAGGATAGGGGATTGGATAGGATAGAGGACAGGAGACGATAGAGGATAATATAGGATAGAGGATAGGATAGGATAGAGAATAGGATAGGATAGATGATATTACAGGCAAGAGGATAGAATATGATATAGGATACGATATTATAGAGGATAGGATAGGATAGAGGATAGGATCGGATAGAGGATAGGATAGGATAGAGGATACGATATTATACAGGATACGATAGGATAGAGGATTGGATAGGGGATTGGATAGGATAGAGGATAGGAGACGATAGAGGATAGGATAGGATAGAGGATAGAATAGGATAGAGAATAGGATAGGATAGATGATATTATAGGCAAGAGGATAGGATATGATAGAGGATACGATATTATAGAGGATAGGATAGGATAGAGGATAGGATAGGATAGAGGATAGGATAGGATAGAGGATAGGATAGGATAGAGGATACGATAGGATAGGATAGAGGATAGGATAGGATAGAGGATAGGATAGGATAGAGGATAGGATAGAGGATAGGATAGGAAAGAGGATAGGATAGGATAGAGGATAGGTTAGGATAGAGGATTGGATAGTATAAAGGATAGGTGAGGATAGAGAATAGGATAGCATTGAGGATAGGATACGATAGTGGATAGGATAGGATAGAGTATCGGATAGGATAGGACAGAGGATAGGATAGGGGATTGGATAGGATAGAGGACAGGAGACGATAGAGGATAATATAGGATAGAGGATAGGATAGGATAGAGAATAGGATAGGATAGATGATATTACAGGCAAGAGGATAGAATATGATATAGGATACGATATTATAGAGGATAGGATAGGATAGAGGATAGGATCGGATAGAGGATAGGATAGGATAGAGGATAGGATAGGATAGAGGATAGGATAGGATAGAGGATAGGATAGGGGATTGGATAGGATAGAGGATTGGAGACGATGGAGGATAGGATAGGATGTAGGATAGGATAGGATAGAGGATAGGTTAGGATAGAGGATTGGATAGTATAAAGGATAGGTGAGGATAGAGAATAGGATAGCATTGTGGATAGGATAGGATAGTGGATAGGATAGGATACAGCAGACGATAGAGGATAGGATAGGATCGAGGATAGGATAGGGGATTGGATAGGATAGAGGATTTGAGACGATGGAGGACAGGATAGGATAGAGGATAGGATAGGATAGAGGATTGGATAAGATAGAGGATAGGTTAGGATAGAGGATATGATACGATAGCGGATAGGATATAATGGAGTATACGATAGTAATGAGGATAGGATAGCGTAGAGGGTAGGTTAGGATAGAGGATAGGATAGGATAGAGGATAGGATAGGAAAGAGGATAGGATAGGATAGAGGATAGGTTAGGATAGAGGATTGGATAGTATAAAGGATAGGTGAGGATAGAGAATAGGATAGCATTGTGGATAGGATAGGATAGTGGATAGGATAGGATAGAGCAGACGATAGAGGATAGGATAGGATCGAGGATAGGATAGGGGATTGGATAGGATAGAGGATAGGAGACGATGGAAGACAGGATAGGATAGAGGATAGGATAGGATAGAGGATAGGATAGGATAGAGGATAGGATAGGATAGAGGATAGGATAGGGGATTGGATAGGATAGAGCATAGGATAGGATAGAGGATAGGATAGAGGATTGGATAGGATAGAGGATAGGAGACGATGGAGGATAGGATAGGATAGAGGATAGGATAGGATAGAGGGTTGGATAGTATAAAGGATAGGTGAGGTTAGAGAATAGGATAGCATTGAGGATAGGATAGGATAGTAGGTAGGATAGGATAGAGCAGACGATAGAGGATGGGATAGGATCGAGGATAGGATAGGGGATTGGATATGATAGAGGATAGGAGACGATGGAGGATAGGATAGGATAGAGGATAGGATAGGATAGAGGATTGGATAAGATAGAGGATAGGTTAGGATAGAGGATAGGATAGGATAGGATAGAGGATAGGATAGGATAGAGGATAGGATAGGATAGAGGATAGGATAGGATAGAGAATAGGATAGGATAGAGGATAGGATAGGATAGAGGATAGGATAGGATAGAGGATAGGATAGGATAGAGGATAGGATAGGATAGAGGATAGGATAGGATAGAGGATAGGATAGGATAGAGGATAGGATAGGATAGAGGATAGGATAGGATAGAGGATAGGATAGGATAGAGGATAGGATAGGATAGAGGATAGGATAGGATAGAGGATAGGATAGGATAGAGGATAGGATAGGATAGAGGATAGGATAGGATAGAGGATAGGATAGGATAGAGGATAGGATAGGATAGAGGATAGGATAGGATAGAGGATAGGATAGGATAGGACAGAGGATAGGATAGGGGATTGGATAGGATAGAGGACAGGAGACGATAGAGGATAGTATAGGATAGAGGATAGGATAGGATAGATGATATTATAGGAAAGAGGATAGAATATGATATAGGATACGATATTATAGAGGATAGGATAGGATAGAGGATAGGATCGGATAGATGATAGGATAGAGGATTGGATAGGATAGAGGATAGGAGACGATGGAGGATAGGATAGGATAGAGGATAGGATAGGATAGAGGATAGGATAGAGGATTGGTTAGTATAAAGGATAGGAGAGGATAGAGGGTATGATAGGATTGAGGATAGGATAGGATAGAGGATAGGATATGATAGAGGATAGGATAGGGGATTGGATAGGATAGAGGATTGGAGACGATGGAGGATAGGACAGGATGTAGGATTGGATAGGATAGAGGATAGGATAGGATAGAGGATAGGGTAGGGGATTGGATAGGATAGAGGATAGGAGACGATGGACGATAGGATAGGATAGAGGATAGGATAGAGGATTGGTTAGTATATAGGATAGGAGAGGATACAGGACAGGATAGGATTGAGGATAGGATAGGATAGAGGATAGGATAGGATAGAGGATATGCTAGGATAGAGGATAGGATAGGATAGAGGATAGGATAGGATAGAGGATAGGATAGGATAGAGGATAGGATAGGATAGAGGATAGGATAGGATAGAGGATAGGATAGGATAGAGGATAGGATAGGATAGAGTATAGAATAGGAAAGAGCATAGGATAGGATATGATTGAGGATAGGATAGGATAGAGGATAGGATAGGATAGAGGATAGGTTGGGGATTGGATAGGATATAGGACAGGAGACGATAGAAGATAAGATAGGGGATTGGATAGGATAGAGGGCAGGTGACGATAGAGGATAAGATAGGGGATTTGCTAGGATAGAGGACAGGGGACGATAGAGATTGGATAGGATAGATGATATTATAGGATACAGGATAGGATAGGATAGAGAATAGGATAGGGGATTGGATAGGATAGAGGATAGGAGACGATGGAAGATAGGATAGGATGTAGGATTGGATAGGATAGAGGATAGGATACGATAGAGGATAGGATAGGATAGAGGATAGGATAGGCTAGAGGATAGGATAGGATACAGAATAGGATAGGGTAGAGGATAGGATAGGATAGAGGATAGGATAGGATAGAGGATAGGATAGGATAGAGGATAGGATAGCATAGCGGATAGGATAGGATGTAGGATTGGATAGGATAGAGGATAGGATAGGATAGAGGATAGGATAGGGGATTGGATAGGATAGAGGATAGGAGACGATGGAGGATAGGATAGGATAGAGAATAGGATAGGATAGAGGATTGGATAGTATAAAGGATAGGTGAGGATAGAGAATAGGATAGCATTGAGGAGAGGATAGGATAGTGGATAGGATAGGATAGAGCAGACGATAGAGGATAGGATAGGATCGAGGATAGGATAGGGGATTGGATAGGATAGAGGATAGGAGACGATGGAGGATAGGATAGGATAGAGGATAGGATAGGATAGAGGATTGGATAGTATAAAGGATAGGTGAGGATAGAGAATAGGATAGCATTGAGGATAGAATAGGATAGTGGATAGGATAGGATAGAGCAGACAATAGAGGATAGGATAGGATAGAGGATAGGATAGGATAGGATAGAGGATAGGATAGGATAGAGGATAGGATAGGATAGAGGATAGGGTAGGAGATTGGATAGGATAGAGGATACGATAGGGTAGATGATATCATAGGCAAGAGGATAGGATATGATAGAGGATACGATATTATAGAGGATAGGATAGGATAGAGAATAGGATAGGATAGAGGATAGGTTAGGATAGAGTATAGGATAGGATAGAGGATAGGATAGGATAGAGGATAGGATAGGATAGAGGATAGGATAGGATAGAGGATAGGATAGGATAGAGGATAGGATAGGATAGGATAGAGGATAGGATAGGATAGAGGATAGGATAGGATAGAGGATAGGATAGAGGATAGGATATGATAGAGGATAGGATAGGATAGAGGATAGGATAGGATAGAAGATTGGATAGGATGGAGGATAGGATAGGATAGAGGATAGGATAGGATAGAGGATAGGATAGGATAGAGGATAGGATAGGATAGAGGATAGGATAGGATAGAGGATAGGATAGGATAGAGGATAGGATAGGATAGAGGATAGGATAGAGGATTGGTTAGTATAAAGGATAGGATAGGATTGAGGATAGGATAGGATAGAGGATTGGATAGTATAAAGGATAGGTGAGGATAGAGAATACGATAGCATTGAGGATAGAATAGGATAGTGGATAGGATAGGATAGAGCAGACAATAGAGGATAGGATAGGATAGAGGATAGGATAGGATAGGATAGGATAGAGGATAGGATAGGATAGAGGATAGGATAGGATAGAGGATATGATAGGATAGAAGATAGGATAGGATAGAGGATAGGATAGGATAGAGGATAGGATAGCATAGAGGATAGGATAGGATAGAGGATAGGATAGGATAGAGGATAGGATAGGATAGAGGATAGGATAGGATAGGATAGAGGATAGGATAGGATAGAGGATAGGATAGGATAGAGGATAGGATAGAGGATAGGATATGATAGAGGATAGGATAGGATAGAGGATAGGATAGGATAGAAGATTGGATAGGATGGAGGATAGGATAGGATAGAGGATAGGATAGGATAGAGGATAGGATAGGATAGAGGATAGGATAGGATAGAGGATAGGATAGGATAGAGGATAGGATAGGATAGAGGATAGGATAGGATAGAGGATAGGATAGGATAGAGGATAGGATAGAGGATAGGATAGAGGATTGGTTAGTATAAAGGATAGGATAGGATTGAGGATAGGATAGGATAGAGGATTGGATAGTATAAAGGATAGGTGAGGATAGAGAATACGATAGCATTGAGGATAGAATAGGATAGTGGATAGGATAGGATAGAGCAGACAATAGAGGATAGGATAGGATAGAGGATAGGATAGGATAGGAGAGGATAGAGGATAGGATAGGATAGAGGATAGGATAGGATAGAGGATATGATAGGATAGAAGATAGGATAGGATAGAGGATAGGATAGGATAGAGGATAGGATAGCATAGAGGATAGGATATTATAGAGGATAGGATAGGATAGAGGATAGGATAGGATAGAGGATAGGATAGGATAGGATAGAGGATAGGATAGGATAGAGGATAGGATAGGATAGAGGATAGGATAGAGGATAGGATATGATAGAGGATAGGATAGGATAGAGGATAGGATAGGATAGAAGATTGGATAGGATGGAGGATAGGATAGGATAGAGGATAGGATAGGATAGAGGATAGGATAGGATAGAGGATAGGATAGGATAGAGGATAGGATAGGATAGAGGATAGGATAGAGGATAGGATAGGATAGAGGATAGGATAGGATAGAGGATAGGATAGGATAGAGGATAGGATAGGATAGAGGATAGGATAGAGGATTGGTTAGTATAAAGGATAGGAGAGGATAGAGGATAGGATAGGATTGAGGATAGGATAGGATAGAGGATTGGATAGTATAAAGGATAGGTGAGGATAGAATAGGATAGTGGATAGGATAGGATAGAGCAGACAATAGAGGATAGGATAGGATAGAGGATAGGATAGGATAGGAGAGGATAGAGGATAGGATAGGATAGAGGATAGGATAGGATAGAGGATATGATAGGATAGAAGATAGGATAGGATAGAGGATAGGATAGGATAGAGGATAGGATAGCATAGAGGATAGGATAGGATAGAGGATAGGATAGGATAGAGGATAGGATAGGATAGAAGATTGGATAGGATGGAGGATAGGATAGAGGATAGGATAGGATAGAGGATAGGATAGGATAGAGGATAGGATAGGATAGAGGATAGGATAGGATAGAGGATAGGATAGGATAGAGGATAGGATAGGATAGAGGATAGGATAGCATAGCGGATAGGATAGGGTAGAGGATAGGATAGGATAGAGGATAGGATAGGATAGAGGATAGGATAGGATAGAGGTTAGGATAGTGTAGAGAATAGGATAGGATAGAGGATAGGATTGGATACAGTATAGAATAGGATAGAGCATAGGATAGGATAGGATTGAGGATAGGATAGGATAGGGGATAGGATAGGATAGGATAGGGGATAGGATAGGATAGAGGATATTATAGGAAAGAGGATAGGATATGATAGAGGATAGGATAGGATAGAGGATAGGGTAGGATAGAGGATAGGATAGGATAGAGGATAGGATAGGATAGAAGATTGGATAGGATGGAGGATAGGATAGAGGATAGGATAGGATAGAGGATAGGATAGGATAGAGGATAGGATAGGATAGAGGATAGGATAGGATAGAGGATAGGATAGGATAGAGGATAGGATAGGATAGAGGATAGGATAGGATAGAGGATAGGATAGGATAGAGGATAGGATAGGATAGGATAGTGGATAGTATAGGATAGAGGATAGGATAGGATAGAGGATAGGATAGGATAGAGGATAGGATAGGATAGGATAGAGGATAGGATAGGATAGAGGATAGGATAGGATAGAGGATAGGATAGAGGATAGGATAGAGGATAGGATATGATAGAGGATAGGATAGGATAGAGGATAGGATAGGATAGAAGATTGGATAGGATGGAGGATAGGATAGGATAGAGGATAGGATAGGATAGAGGATAGGATAGGATAGAGGATAGGATAGGATAGAGGATAGGATAGGATAGAGGATAGGATAGGATAGAGGATAGGATAGGATAGAGGATAGGATAGGATAGAGGATAGGATAGGATAGAGGATAGGATAGAGGATTGGTTAGTATAAAGGATAGGAGAGGATAGAGGATAGGATAGGATTGAGGATAGGATAGGATAGAGGATTGGATAGTATAAAGGATAGGTGAGGATAGAGAATACGATAGCATTGAGGATAGAATAGGATAGTGGATAGGATAGGATAGAGCAGACAATAGAGGATAGGATAGGATAGAGGATAGGATAGGATAGGAGAGGATAGAGGATAGGATAGGATAGAGGATAGGATAGAGGATAGGATAGGATAGAGGATAGGATAGGATAGAGGATTGGATAGGATAGAGGATAGGATGCGATAGAGGATAGAATAGGAAAGAGCATAGGATAGGATAGGATTGAGGATATGATAGGATAGAGGATAGGTTCGGGATTGGATAGGATAGAGGACAGGAGACGATAGAAGATAAGATAGGGGATTGGATAGGATAGAGGGCAGGTGACGATAGAGGATAAGATAGGGGATTTGCTAGGATAGAGGACAGGGGACGATAGAGATTGGATAGGATAGAGGATAGGATAGGATAGAGTATAGGATAGGATAGATGATATTATAGGATAGAGGATAGAATATGATAGAGGTTACGATATTATAGAGGATACGATAGGATAGAGGATAGGATAGGGGATTGGATAGGATAGAGGATAGGATAGGGGATTGGATAGGATAGAGGACAGGACACGATATAGGATAAGATAGGGGATTTGATAGAATAGAGGACAGGAGACGATAGAGAGTAGGATATGATAGAGGATAGGATAGGATAGAGGATAGGATAGGGGATTGGATAGGATAAAGGATAGGAGACGATGGGGGATAGGATAGGATGTAGGATTGGATAGTATAAAGGATAGGTGAGGATAGAGAATAGGATAGCATTGAGGAGAGGATAGGATAGTGGATAGGATAGGATAGAGCAGACGATAGAGGATAGGATAGGATCGAGGATAGGATAGGATCGAGGATAGGATAGGGGATTGGATAGGATAGAGGATAGGAGACGATGGAGGATAGGATAGGATAGAGGATAGGATAGGATAGAGGATTGGATAGTATAAAGGATAGGTGAGGATAGAGAATACGATAGCATTGAGGATAGAATAGGATAGTGGATAGGATAGGATAGAGCAGACAATAGAGGATAGGATAGGATAGAGGATAGGATAGGATAGGATAGGATAGAGGATAGGATAGGATAGAGGATAGGATAGGATAGAGGATATGATAGGATAGAAGATAGGATAGGATAGAGGATAGGATAGGATAGAGGATAGGATAGCATAGAGGATAGGATAGGATAGAGGATAGGATAGGATAGAAGATTGGATAGGATGGAGGATAGGATAGGATAGAGGATAGGATAGGATAGAGGATAGGATAGGATAGAGGATTGGATAGTATAAAGGATAGGTGAGGATAGAGAATAGGATAGCATTGAGGATAGGATAGGATAGTGGATAGGATAGGATAGAGCAGACGATAGAGGATAGGATAGGATAGAGGATAGGGTAGGAGATTGGATAGGATAGAGGATAGGATTGGATAGAGGATAGGATAGGATAGAGGATAGGATAGCATAGAGGATAGGATAGGATAGAGGATAGGATAGGATAGAGGATAGGATAGGATAGAAGATTGGATAGGATGGAGGATAGGATAGGATAGAGGATAGGATAGGATAGAGGATAGGATAGGATAGAGGATTGGATAGTATAAAGGATAGGTGAGGATAGAGAATAGGATAGCATTGAGGATAGGATAGGATAGTGGATAGGATAGGATAGAGCAGACGATAGAGGATAGGATAGGATAGAGGATAGGGTAGGAGATTGGATAGGATAGAGGATACGATAGGGTAGATGATATCATAGGCAAGAGGATAGGATATGATAGAGGATACGATATTATAGAGGATAGGATAGGATAGAGAATAGGATAGGATAGAGGATAGGTTAGGATAGAGTATAGGATAGGATAGAGGATAGGATAGCATAGAGGATAGGATAGGATAGAGGATAGGATAGGATAGAGGATAGGATAGGATAGAGGATAGGATAGGATAGGATAGTGGATAGGATAGGATAGAGGATAGGATAGGATAGAGGATAGGATAGGATAGAGGATAGGATAGGATAGGATAGAGGATAGGATAGGATAGAGGATAGGATAGGATAGAGGATAGGATAGGATAGAGGATAGGATAGGATAGAGGATAGGATTTGATAGAGGATAGAATAGGATAGAGGATAGGATAGGATAGAAGATTGGATAGGATGGAGGATAGGATAGGATAGAGGATAGGATAGGATAGATGATAGGATAGGATAGAGGATAGGATAGGATAGAGGATAGGATAGGATAGAGGATAGGATAGGATAGAGGATAGGATAGAGGATTGGTTAGTATAAAGGATAGGAGAGGATAGAGGATAGGCTAGGATTGAGGATAGGATAGGATAGAGGATAAGATAGGGGATTGGATAGGATAGAGGATAGGATAGGATTGAGGATAGGATAGGATAGAGGATAGGATAGGATAGAGGATAGGATAGGATAGAGGATAGGTGAGGATAGAGAATAGGATAGCATTGAGGAGAGGATAGGATAGTGGATAGGATAGGATAGAGCAGACGATAGAGGATAGGATAGGATCGAGGATAGGATAGGGGATTGGATAGGATAGAGGATAGTAGACGATGGAGGATAGGATAGGATAGAGGATAGGATAGGATAGAGGATTGGATAGTATAAAGGATAGGTGAGGATAGAGAATAGGATAGCATTGAGGATAGAATAGGATAGTGGATAGGATAGGATAGAGCAGACAATAGAGGATAGGATAGGATAGAGGATAGGATAGGATAGGATAGAGGATAGGATAGGATAGGATAGAGGATAGGATAGGATAGAGGATAGGATAGGATAGAGGATATGATAGGATAGAAGATAGGATAGGATAGAGGATAGGATAGGATAGAGGATAGGATAGCATAGAGGATAGGATAGGATAGAGGATAGGATAGGATAGAGGATAGGATAGGATAGAAGATTGGATAGGATGGAGGATAGGATAGGATAGAGGATAGGATAGGATAGAGGTTAGGATAGGATAGAGGATAGGATAGGATAGAGGATAGGATAGGATAGAGGATAGGATAGGATAGAGGATAGGATAGGATAGAGGATAGGATAGGATAGAGGATAGGATAGGATAGAGGATAGGATAGAGGATTGGTTAGTATAAAGGATAGGAGAGGATAGAGGATAGGATAGGATTGAGGATAGGATAGGATAGAGGATAGGATAGGATAGAGGATAGGATAGGATAGAGGATAGGATAGGATAGAGGATAGGATAGGACAGAGGATAGGATAGGATAGAGGATAGGATAGGATAGAGGATAGGATAGGATAGGATAGAAGATAGGATAGGATAGAGGATAGGATAGGATAGAGGATAAGATAGGATAGAGGATAGGATAGGATAGAGGATAGGATAGAGGATAGGATAGAGGATAGGATAGAGGATAAGATAGGATAGAGGATATGATAGGATAGCGGATAGGATATAATGGAGTATAGGATAGGAATGAGGATAGGATAGGGTTCAGGATAGGATAGGATAGAGGATAGGATAAGATAGAGGATAGGTTAGGATAGAGGATAGGATAGGATAGGATAGAGGATAGGATAGGATAGAGGATAGGAGAGGATAGAGGATAGGATAGGATAGAGGATAGGATAGGATAGAGGATTGGTTAGTATAAAGGATAGGAGAGGATAGAGGATAGGATAGGATAGAGGATAGGATAGAGGATAGGATAGGATAGAGGATATGATAGAGGATAGGATAGCGGATTGGATAGGATAGAGGATATTATAGGATAGAGGATATGATACGATAGCGGATAGGATATAATGGAGTATAGGATAGTAATGAGGATAGGATAGCGTTGAGGATAGGATAGGATAGAGGATAGGATAGGATAGAGGATAGGTTAGGCTAGAGGATAGGATAGGATAGAGGATAGGATAGGATAGAGGATAGGATAGGATAGATGATAGGATAGGATAGAGGATAGGATAGAGGATAGGATAGGATAGAGGATAGGATAGAGGATAGGATAGAGGATTGGATAGGATAGAGGATATTATAGGATAGAGGATATGATAAGATAGCGGATAGGATATAATGGAGTATAGGATAGGAATGAGGATAGGATAGCGTTGAGGATAGGATAGGATAGAGGATAGGATAGGATAGAGGGTAGGTTAGGATAGAGGATAGGATAGGATAGAGGATAGGATAGGAAAGAGGATAGGATAGGATAGAGGATAGGTTAGGATAGAGGATTGGATAGTATAAAGGATAGGTGAGGATAGAGAATAGGATAGCATTGAGGATAGGATAGGATAGTGGATAGGATAGGATAGAGCAGACGATAGAGGATAGGATAGGATAGAGGATAGGGTAGGAGATTGGATAGGATAGAGGATACGATAGGGTAGATGATATCATAGGCAAGAGGATAGGATATGATAGAGGATAGGATAGGATAGAGGATAGGATAGGATAGAGGATAGGATAGGATAGAGGATAGGATAGGATAGAGGATAGGATAGGATAGAGGATAGGATAGGATAGAGGATAGGATAGGATAGAGGATTGGTTAGTATAAAGGATAGGAGAGGATAGAGGATAGGATAGGATAGAGGATAGGATAGGATAGAGGATAGGATAGGATAGAGGATAGGATAGGATAGAGGATAGGATAGGATAGGATAGTGGATAGTATAGGATAGAGGATAGGATAGGATAGAGGATAGGATAGGATAGAGGATAGGATAGGATAGGATAGAGGATAGGATAGGATAGAGGATAGGATAGGATAGAGGATAGGATAGAGGATAGGATATGATAGAGGATAGGATAGGATAGAGGATAGGATAGGATAGAAGATTGGATAGGATGGAGGATAGGATAGGATAGAGGATAGGATAGGATAGAGGATAGGATAGGATAGAGGATAGGATAGGATAGAGGATAGGATAGGATAGAGGATAGGATAGGATAGAGGATAGGATAGGATAGAGGATAGGATAGAGGATTGGTTAGTATAAAGGATAGGAGAGGATAGAGGATAGGATAGGATTGAGGATAGGATAGGATAGAGGATTGGATAGTATAAAGGATAGGTGAGGATAGAGAATACGATAGCATTGAGGATAGAATAGGATAGTGGATAGGATAGGATAGAGCAGACAATAGAGGATAGGATAGGATAGAGGATAGGATAGGATAGGATAGGATAGAGGATAGGATAGGATAGAGGATAGGATAGGATAGAGGATATGATAGGATAGAAGATAGGATAGGATAGAGGATAGGATAGGATAGAGGATAGGATAGCATAGAGGATAGGATAGGATAGAGGATAGGATAGGATAGAGGATAGGATAGGATAGAAGATTGGATAGGATGGAGGATAGGATAGAGGATAGGATAGGATAGAGGATAGGATAGGATAGAGGATAGGATAGGATAGAGGATAGGATAGGATAGAGGATAGGATAGGATAGAGGATAGGATAGGATAGAGGATAGGATAGGATAGAGGATAGGATAGGATAGAGGATAGGATAGGATAGAGGATAGGATAGGATAGAGGATAGGATAGGATAGGATAGTGGATAGTATAGGATAGAGGATAGGATAGGATAGAGGATAGGATAGGATAGAGGATAGGATAGGATAGAGGATAGGATAGGATAGAGGATAGGATAGGATAGAGGATAGGATAGAGGATAGGATATGATAGAGGATAGGATAGGATAGAGGATAGGATAGAGGATTGGTTAGTATAAAGGATAGGAGAGGATAGAGGATAGGATAGGATTGAGGATAGGATAGGATAGAGGATTGGATAGTATAAAGGATAGGTGAGGATAGAGAATACGATAGCATTGAGGATAGAATAGGATAGTGGATAGGATAGGATAGAGCAGACAATAGAGGATAGGATAGGATAGAGGATAGGATAGGATAGGAGAGGATAGAGGATAGGATAGGATAGAGGATAGGATAGGATAGAGGATATGATAGGATAGAAGATAGGATAGGATAGAGGATAGGATAGGATAGAGGATAGGATAGCATAGAGGATAGGATAGGATAGAGGATAGGATAGGATAGAGGATAGGATAGGATATAAGATTGGATAGGATGGAGGATAGGATAGAGGATAGGATAGGATAGAGGATAGGATAGGATAGAGGATAGGATAGGATAGAGGATAGGATAGGATAGAGGATAGGATAGGATAGAGGATAGGATAGCATAGCGGATAGGATAGGGTAGAGGATAGGATAGGATAGAGGACAGGATAGCATAGCGGATAGGATAGGATGTAGGATTGGATAGGATAGAGGATAGGATGCGATAGAGGATAGAATAGGAAAGAGCATAGGATAGGATAGGATTGAGGATATGATAGGATAGAGGATAGGTTGGGGATTGGATAGGATAGAGGACAGGAGACGATAGAAGATAAGATAGGGGATTGGATAGGATAGAGGGCAGGTGACGATAGAGGATAAGATAGGGGATTTGCTAGGATAGAGGACAGGGGACGATAGAGATTGGATAGGATAGAGGATAGGATAGGATAGAGTATAGGATAGGATAGATGATATTATAGGATAGAGGATAGAATATGATAGAGGTTACGATATTATAGAGGATACGATAGGATAGAGGATAGGATAGGGGATTGGATAGGATAGAGGACAGGACACGATATAGGATAAGATAGGGGATTTGATAGAATAGAGGACAGGAGACGATAGAGAGTAGGATATGATAGAGGATAGGATAGGATAGAGGATAGGATAGGGGATTGGATAGGATAAAGGATAGGAGACGATGGGGGATAGGATAGGATGTAGGATTGGATAGTATAAAGGATAGGTGAGGATAGAGAATAGGATAGCATTGAGGAGAGGATAGGATAGTGGATAGGATAGGATAGAGCAGACGATAGAGGATAGGATAGGATCGAGGATAGGATAGGATCGAGGATAGGATAGGGGATTGGATAGGATAGAGGATAGGAGACGATGGATAGGATAGGATAGAGGGTAGGTTAGGATAGAGGATAGGATAGGATAGAGGATAGGATAGGAAAGAGGATAGGATAGGATAGAGGATAGGTTAGGATAGAGGATTGGATAGTATAAAGGATAGGTGAGGATAGAGAATAGGATAGCATTGAGGATAGGATAGGATAGTGGATAGGATAGGATAGAGCAGACGATAGAGGATAGGATAGGATAGAGGATAGGGTAGGAGATTGGATAGGATAGAGGATACGATAGGGTAGATGATATCATAGGCAAGAGGATAGGATATGATAGAGGATAGGATAGGATAGAGGATAGGATAGGATAGAGGATAGGATAGGATAGAGGATAGGATAGGATAGAGGATAGGATAGGATAGAGGATAGGATAGGATAGAGGATAGGATAGGATAGAGGATTGGTTAGTATAAAGGATAGGAGAGGATAGAGGATAGGATAGGATAGAGGATAGGATAGGATAGAGGATAGGATAGGATAGAGGATAGGATAGGATAGAGGATAGGATAGGATAGAGGATAGGATATAATAGAGGATAGGATAGGATAGAGGATAGGATAGAGGATTGGTTAGTATAAAGGATAGGAGAGGATAGAGGATAGGATACGATTGAGGATAGGATATGATAGAGGATAGGATAGGGGATTGGATAGGATAGAGGATAGGATAGGATTGAGGATAGGATAGGATAGAGGATAGGATAGGATAGAGGATAGGATAGGATAGAGGATAGGTGAGGATAGAGAATAGGATAGCATTGAGGAGAGGATAGGATAGTGGATAGGATAGGATAGAGCAGACGATAGAGGATAGGATAGGATCGAGGATAGGATAGGGGATTGGATAGGATAGAGGATAGTAGACGATGGAGGATAGGATAGGATAGAGGATAGGATAGGATAGAGGATTGGATAGTATAAAGGATAGGTGAGGATAGAGAATAGGATAGCATTGAGGATAGAATAGGATAGTGGATAGGATAGGATAGAGCAGACAATAGAGGATAGGATAGGATAGAGGATAGGATAGGATAGGATAGAGGATAGGATAGGATAGAAGATAGGATAGGATAGAGGATATGATAGGATAGAAGATAGGATAGGATAGAGGATAGGATAGGATAGAGGATAGGATAGCATAGAGGATAGGATAGGATAGAGGATAGGATAGGATAGAGGATAGGATAGGATAGAAGATTGGATAGGATGGAGGATAGGATAGGATAGAGGATAGGATAGGATAGAGGTTAGGATAGGATACAGGATAGGATAGGATAGAGGATAGGATAGGATAGAGGATAGGATAGGATAGAGGATAGGATAGGATAGAGGATAGGATAGGATAGAGGATAGGATAGAGGATTGGTTAGTATAAAGGATAGGAGAGGATAGAGGATAGGATAGGATTGAGGATAGGATAGGATAGAGGATAGGATAGGATAGAGGATAGGATAGGATAGAGGATAGGATAGGATAGAGGATAGGATAGGACAGAGGATAGGATAGGATAGAGGATAGGATAGGATAGAGGATAGGATAGGATAGGATAGAGGATAGGATAGGATAGAGGATAGGATAGGATAGAGGATAAGATAGGATAGAGGATAGGATAGAGGATAGGATAGAGGATAGGATAGAGGATAGGATAGAGGATAGGATAGAGGATAGGATAGAGGATATGATAGAATAGCGGGTAGGATATAATGGAGTATAGGATAGGAATGAGGATAGGATAGGGTTCAGGATAGGATAGGATAGAGGATAGGATAGGATAGAGGATAGGAGAGGATAGAGGATAGGATAGGATAGAGGATAGGATAGGATAGAGGATTGGTTAGTATAAAGGATAGGAGAGGATAGAGGATAGGATAGGATAGAGGATAGGATAGAGGATAGGATAGGATAGAGGATATGATAGAGGATAGGATAGCGGATTGGATAGGATGGAGGATATTATAGGATAGAGGATATGATACGATAGCGGATAGGATATAATGGAGTATAGGATAGTAATGAGGATAGGATAGCGTTGAGGATAGGATAGGATAGAGGATAGGATAGGATAGAGGATAGGTTAGGCTAGAGGATAGGATAGGATAGAGGATAGGATAGGATAGAGGATAGAATAGGATAGATGATAGGATAGGATAGAGGATAGGATAGAGGATAGGATAGGATAGAGGATAGGATAGAGGATAGGATAGAGGATTGGATAGGATAGAGGATATTATAGGATAGAGGATATGATAAGATAGCGGATAGGATATAATGGAGTATAGGATAGGAATGAGGATAGGATAGCGTTGAGGATAGGATAGGATAGAGGATAGGATAGGATAGAGGGTAGGTTAGGATAGAGGATAGGATAGGATAGAGGATAGGATAGGAAAGAGGATAGGATAGGATAGAGGATAGGTTAGGATAGAGGATTGGATAGTATAAAGGATAGGTGAAGATAGAGAATAGGATAGCATTGAGGATAGGATAGGATAGTGGATAGGATAGGATAGAGCAGACGATAGAGGATAGGATAGGATAGAGGATAGGGTAGGAGATTGGATAGGATAGAGGATACGATAGGGTAGATGATATCATAGGCAAGAGGATAGGATATGATAGAGGATAGGATAGGATAGAGGATAGGATAGGATAGAGGATAGGATAGGATAGAGGATAGGATAGGATAGAGGATAGGATAGGATAGAGGATAGGATAGGATAGAGGATAGGATAGGATAGAGGATTGGTTAGTATAAAGGATAGGAGAGGATAGAGGATAGGATAGGATAGAGGATAGGATAGGATAGAGGATAGGATAGGATAGAGGATAGGATAGGATAGAGGATAGGATAGGATAGAGGATAGGATATAATAGAGGATAGGATAGGATAGAGGATAGGATAGAGGATTGGTTAGTATAAAGGATAGGAGAGGATAGAGGATAGGATACGATTGAGGATAGGATATGATAGAGGATAGGATAGGGGATTGGATAGGATAGAGGATAGGATAGGATTGAGGATAGGATAGGATAGAGGATAGGATAGGATAGAGGATAGGATAGGATAGAGGATAGGTGAGGATAGAGAATAGGATAGCATTGAGGAGAGGATAGGATAGTGGATAGGATAGGATAGAGCAGACGATAGAGGATAGGATAGGATCGAGGATAGGATAGGGGATTGGATAGGATAGAGGATAGTAGACGATGGAGGATAGGATAGGATAGAGGATAGGATAGGATAGAGGATTGGATAGTATAAAGGATAGGTGAGGATAGAGAATAGGATAGCATTGAGGATAGAATAGGATAGTGGATAGGATAGGATAGAGCAGACAATAGAGGATAGGATAGGATAGAGGATAGGATAGGATAGGATAGAGGATAGGATAGGATAGAAGATAGGATAGGATAGAGGATATGATAGGATAGAAGATAGGATAGGATAGAGGATAGGATAGGATAGAGGATAGGATAGCATAGAGGATAGGATAGGATAGAGGATAGGATAGGATAGAGGATAGGATAGGATAGAAGATTGGATAGGATGGAGGATAGGATAGGATAGAGGATAGGATAGGATAGAGGTTAGGATAGGATACAGGATAGGATAGGATAGAGGATAGGATAGGATAGAGGATAGGATAGGATAGAGGATAGGATAGGATAGAGGATAGGATAGGATAGAGGATAGGATAGAGGATTGGTTAGTATAAAGGATAGGAGAGGATAGAGGATAGGATAGGATTGAGGATAGGATAGGATAGAGGATAGGATAGGATAGAGGATAGGATAGGATAGAGGATAGGATAGGATAGAGGATAGGATAGGACAGAGGATAGGATAGGATAGAGGATAGGATAGGATAGAGGATAGGATAGGATAGGATAGAGGATAGGATAGGATAGAGGATAGGATAGGATAGAGGATAAGATAGGATAGAGGATAGGATAGAGGATAGGATAGAGGATAGGATAGAGGATAGGATAGAGGATAGGATAGAGGATAGGATAGAGGATATGATAGAATAGCGGGTAGGATATAATGGAGTATAGGATAGGAATGAGGATAGGATAGGGTTCAGGATAGGATAGGATAGAGGATAGGATAGGATAGAGGATAGGAGAGGATAGAGGATAGGATAGGATAGAGGATAGGATAGGATAGAGGATTGGTTAGTATAAAGGATAGGAGAGGATAGAGGATAGGATAGGATAGAGGATAGGATAGAGGATAGGATAGGATAGAGGATATGATAGAGGATAGGATAGCGGATTGGATAGGATGGAGGATATTATAGGATAGAGGATATGATACGATAGCGGATAGGATATAATGGAGTATAGGATAGTAATGAGGATAGGATAGCGTTGAGGATAGGATAGGATAGAGGATAGGATAGGATAGAGGATAGGTTAGGCTAGAGGATAGGATAGGATAGAGGATAGGATAGGATAGAGGATAGAATAGGATAGATGATAGGATAGGATAGAGGATAGGATAGAGGATAGGATAGGATAGAGGATAGGATAGAGGATAGGATAGAGGATTGGATAGGATAGAGGATATTATAGGATAGAGGATATGATAAGATAGCGGATAGGATATAATGGAGTATAGGATAGGAATGAGGATAGGATAGCGTTGAGGATAGGATAGGATAGAGGATAGGATAGGATAGAGGGTAGGTTAGGATAGAGGATAGGATAGGATAGAGGATAGGATAGGAAAGAGGATAGGATAGGATAGAGGATAGGTTAGGATAGAGGATTGGATAGTATAAAGGATAGGTGAAGATAGAGAATAGGATAGCAT
Organism: Halictus rubicundus; assembly: GCF_050948215.1. Lineage (NCBI taxonomy): Eukaryota > Metazoa > Arthropoda > Insecta > Hymenoptera > Halictidae > Halictus > Halictus rubicundus. Next base: position 483,541 of record NW_027488580.1, on the reverse strand, counting down.
TGAGGATAGGATAGGATAGTGGATAGGATAGGATAGAGCAGACGATAGAGGATAGGATAGGATAGAGGATAGGGTAGGAGATTGGATAGGATAGAGGATACGATAGGGTAGATGATATCATAGGCAAGAGGATAGGATATGATAGAGGATACGATATTATAGAGGATAGGATAGGATTGAGGATAGGATAGGATAGAGGATAGGATAGGGGATTGGATAGGATAGAGGATAGGAGACGATGGAGGATAGGATAGGATAGAGGATAGGATAGGATAGAGGATTGGATAGTATAAAGGATAGGTGAGGATAGAGAATAGGATAGCATTGAGGAGAGAATAGGATAGTGGATAGGATAGGATAGAGCAGACGATAGAGAATAGGATAGGATCGAGGATAGGATAGGGGATTGGATAGGATAAAGGATAGGAGACGATGGAGGATAGGATAGGATAGAGGATAGGATAGGATAGAGGATTGGATAGTATAAAGGATAGGTGAGGATAGAGAATAGGATAGCATTGAGGATAGAATAGGATAGTGGATAGGATAGGATAGAGCAAACAATAGAGGATAGGATAGGATAGAGGATAGGATAGGATAGAGGATAGGATAGGATAGAAGATAGGATAGGATAGAGGATAGGATAGGATAGAGGATAGGATAGCATAGAGGATAGGATAGGATAGAGGATAGGATAGGATAGAGGATAGGATAGGATAGAAGATTGGATAGGATGGAGGATAGGATAGGATAGAGGATAGGATAGGATAGAGGATAGGATAGGATAGAGGATAGGATAGGATAGAGGATAGGATAGGATAGAGGATAGGATAGGATAGAGGATAGGATAGGATAGAGGATAGGATAGGATAGAGGATAGGATAGGACAGAGGATAGGATAGGATAGAGGATAGGATAGGATAGAGGATAGGATAGGATAGGATAGAGGATAGGATAGGATAGAGGATAGGATAGGATAGAGGATAAGATAGGATAGAGGATAGGATAGAGGATAGGATAGAGGATAGGATAGAGGATAGGATAGAGGATAGGATAGAGGATAGGATAGAGGATAGGATAGAGGATATGATAGGATAGCGGATAGGATATAATGGAGTATAGGATAGGAATGAGGATAGGATAGGGTTCAGGATAGGATAGGATAGAGGATAGGATAAGATAGAGGATAGGTTAGGATAGAGGATAGGATAGGATAGGATAGAGGATAGGATAGGATAGAGGATAGGAGAGGATAGAGGATAGGATAGGATAGAGGATAGGATAGGATAGAGGATTGGTTAGTATAAAGGATAGGAGAGGATAGAGGATAGGATAGGATAGAGGATAGGATAGAGGATAGGATAGGATAGAGGATATGATAGAGGATAGGATAGCGGATTGGATAGGATAGAGGATATTATAGGATAGAGGATATGATACGATAGCGGATAGGATATAATGGAGTATAGGATAGTAATGAGGATAGGATAGCGTTGAGGATAGGATAGGATAGAGGATAGGATAGGATAGAGGATAGGTTAGGCTAGAGGATAGGATAGGATAGAGGATAGGATAGGATAGAGGATAGGATAGGATAGATGATAGGATAGGATAGAGGATAGGATAGAGGATAGGATAGGATAGAGGATAGGATAGAGGATAGGATAGAGGATAGGATAGAGGATTGGATAGGATACAGGATATTATAGGATAGAGGATATGATAAGATAGCGGATAGGATATAATGGAGTATAGGATAGGAATGAGGATAGGATAGCGTTGAGGATAGGATAGGATAGAGGATAGGATAGGATAGAGGGTAGGTTAGGATAGAGGATAGGATAGGATAGAGGATAGGATAGGAAAGAGGATAGGATAGGATAGAGGATAGGTTAGGATAGAGGATTGGATAGTATAAAGGATAGGTGAGGATAGAGAATAGGATAGCATTGAGGATAGGATAGGATAGTGGATAGGATAGGATAGAGCAGACGATAGAGGATAGGATAGGATAGAGGATAGGGTAGGAGATTGGATAGGATAGAGGATACGATAGGGTAGATGATATCATAGGCAAGAGGATAGGATATGATAGAGGATACGATATTATAGAGGATAGGATAGGATTGAGGATAGGATAGGATAGAGGATAGGATAGGGGATTGGATAGGATAGAGGATAGGAGACGATGGAGGATAGGATAGGATAGAGGATAGGATAGGATAGAGGATTGGATAGTATAAAGGATAGGTGAGGATAGAGAATAGGATAGCATTGAGGAGAGAATAGGATAGTGGATAGGATAGGATAGAGCAGACGATAGAGAATAGGATAGGATCGAGGATAGGATAGGGGATTGGATAGGATAAAGGATAGGAGACGATGGAGGATAGGATAGGATAGAGGATAGGATAGGATAGAGGATTGGATAGTATAAAGGATAGGTGAGGATAGAGAATAGGATAGCATTGAGGATAGAATAGGATAGTCGATAGGATAGGATAGAGCAGACAATAGAGGATAGGATAGGATAGAGGATAGGATAGGATAGAGGATAGGATAGGATAGACGATAGGATAGAGGATTGGTTAGTATAAAGGATAGGAGAGGATAGAGGATAGGATAGGATTGAGGATAGGATAGGATAGAGGATAGGATAGGATAGAGGATAGGATAGGATAGAGGATAGGATAGGATAGAGGATAGGATAGGATAGGATAGAGGATAGGATAGGATAGAGGATAGGATAGGATAGGATAGAGGATGGGCCATCCTCCCGGTGTTCGACCAATGGAACAGGGGATGGATGGGGCATAGGGTCTCCTACCGTGTGACGCAGGTGATGAGCGGGCACGGGTGCTTCGGCGACTACCTGTGTCGCATCGGGAGGGAGACCGAGGAGGCGTGTCACCACTGCGGCGAGCCGCGGGACACGGCGCAACACACTCTGGAGGAGTGTCCGGCATGGGGGGGAGAGCGCCGTGCCCTGCGGCGCGCGGTGGGCCACGACCTCTCGCTCCCGGCTGTCGTCGCTGCGGCACGCCCTTGATGATCTCGAGGCGGGGGATCGGATATCCCCTTACACTCGGTCACCAACGGCGTCCCCGGAGGCCGCCGGGCATCTCGAGCGGGGGCTCGGATGCTCATCGGGCGGCCTAACAGGGGGGAAGGCGCCACGTCGTCCGTTGCGTGGTGCCTTCGGATAGAGTAGGTACGGGAGGGGGCCGCGTCCCCCCCTGGGTGGTATGCTAAGTCGGGGGCACACCGGATTGACATGCGCGCGCAGAGCACGGGTGCCCCCAGGAGTCTAGGGACGGACGGGGAGGAGTTAGTGGGTATACTCGGCGTTGCACCAACCAGCCGAGGAGTCCCACATAACCCGGACCACCCCCCCCCGGGGGGGTTCGGGTATCCGTAACGAGATTACCTCCTCGGAAAAAAAAAAAAAAAAAAAAAAAAAAATAGGATAGGATAGAGGATAGGATAGGATAGAGGATAGGATAGGATAGAGGTTAGGATAGGATAGAGGATAGGATAGGATAGAGGATAGGATAGGATAGAGGATAGGATAGAGGATAGGATAGAGGATAGGATAGAGGATAGGATAGAGGATATGATAGGATAGCGGATAGGATATAATGGAGTATAGGATAGGAATGAGGATAGGATAGGGTTCAGGATAGGATAGGATAGAGGATAGGATAAGATAGAGGATAGGTTAGGATAGAGGATAGGATAGAGGATTGGTTAGTATAAAGGATAGGAGAGGATAGAGGATAGGATAGGATAGAGGATAGGATAGAGGATAGGATAGGATAGAGGATATGATAGAGGATAGGATAGCGGATTGGATAGGATAGAGGATATTATAGGATAGAGGATATGATACGATAGCGGATAGGATATAATGGAGTATAGGATAGTAATGAGGATAGGATAGCGTTGAGGATAGGATAGGATAGAGGATAGGATAGGATAGAGGATAGGTTAGGATAGAGGATAGGATAGGATAGAGGATAGGATAGGATAGAGGATAGGATAGGATAGAGGATAGGATAGGATAGATGATAGGATAGGATAGAGGATAGGATAGGATAGAGGATAGGATAGAGGATAGGATAGAGGATAGGATAGAGGATAGGATAGAGGATATGATAGGATAGCGGATAGGATATAATGGAGTATAGGATAGGAATGAGGATAGGATAGGGTTCAGGATAGGATAGGATAGAGGATAGGATAAGATAGAGGATAGGTTAGGATAGAGGATAGGATAGAGGATTGGTTAGTATAAAGGATAGGAGAGGATAGAGGATAGGATAGGATAGAGGATAGGATAGAGGATAGGATAGGATAGAGGATATGATAGAGGATAGGATAGCGGATTGGATAGGATAGAGGATATTATAGGATAGAGGATATGATACGATAGCGGATAGGATATAATGGAGTATAGGATAGTAATGAGGATAGGATAGCGTTGAGGATAGGATAGGATAGAGGATAGGATAGGATAGAGGATAGGTTAGGATAGAGGATAGGATAGGATAGAGGATAGGATAGGATAGAGGATAGGATAGGATAGAGGATAGGATAGGATAGATGATAGGATAGGATAGAGGATAGGATAGAGGATAGGATAGGATAGAGGATAGGATAGAGGATAGGATAGGATAGATGATAGGATAGAGGATAGGATAGAGGATTGGATAGGATAGAGGATATTATAGGATAGAGGATATGATAGGATAGCGGATAGGATATAATGGAGTATAGGATAGGAATGCGGATAGGATAGCGTTGAGGATAGGATAGGATAGAGGGTAGGTTAGGATAGAGGATAGGATAGGATAGAGGATAGGATAGGAAAGAGGATAGGATAGGATAGAGGATAGGTTAGGATAGAGGATTGGATAGTATAAAGGATAGGTGAGGATAGAGAATGGGATAGCATTGAGGATAGGATAGGATAGTGGATAGGATAGCATAGAGCAGACGATAGAGGATAGGATAGGATAGAGGATAGGGTAGGAGATTGGATAGGATAGAGGATACGATAGGGTAGATGATATCATAGGCAAGAGGATAGGATATGATAGAGGATACGATATTATAGAGGATAGGATAGGATAGAGAAAAGGATAGGATAGAGGATAGGTTAGGAAAGAGGATAGGATATGATAGAGGATACGATTTTATAGAGGATAGGACAGGATAGAGGATAGGATAGGATAGGATAGAGGATAGGATAGGATAGAGGATAGGAGAGGATAGAGGATAGGATAGGATAGAGGATAGGATAGGATAGAGGATAGGATAGGATAGAGGATAGGATAGGATAGATGATAGGATAGAGGATTGGTTAGTATAAAGGATAGGAGAGGATAGAGGATAGGATAGGATAGAGGATAGGATAGAGGATAGGATAGGATAGAGGATATGATAGAGGATAGGATAGCGGATTGGATAGGATAGAGGATATGATACGATAGCGGATAGGATATAATGGAGTATAGGATAGTAATGAGGATAGGATAGCGTTGAGGATAGGATATGATAGAGGATAGGATAGGATAGAGGATAGGATAGGATAGAGGATAGGATAGGATAGAGAATAGGATAGAGGATTGGTTAGTATAAAGGATAGGAGAGGATAGAGGATAGGATAGGATTGAGGATAGGATAGGATAGAGGATAGGATAGGATAGAGGATAGGATAGGATAGAGGATAGGATAGGATAGAGGATAGGATAGGACAGAGGATAGGATAGGATAGAGGATAGGATAGGATAGAGGATAGGATAGGATAGGATAGAGGATAGGATAGGATAGAGGATAGGATAGGATAGAGGATAAGATAGGATAGAGGATAGGATAGAGGATAGGATAGAGGATAGGATAGAGGATAGGATAGAGGATAGGATAGAGGATAGGATAGAGGATATGATAGGATAGCGGATAGGATATAATGGAGTATAGGATAGGAATGAGGATAGGATAGGGTTCAGGATAGGATAGGATAGAGGATAGGATAAGATAGAGGATAGGTTAGGATAGAGGATAGGATAGGATAGGATAGAGGATAGGATAGGATAGAGGATAGGATAGGATAGAGGATAGGAGAGGATAGAGGATAGGATAGGATAGAGGATAGGATAGGATAGAGGATTGGTTAGTATAAAGGATAGGAGAGGATAGAGGATAGGATAGGATAGAGGATAGGATAGAGGATAGGATAGGATAGAGGATATGATAGAGGATAGGATAGCGGATTGGATAGGATAGAGGATATTATAGGATAGAGGATATGATACGATAGCGGATAGGATATAATGGAGTATAGGATAGTAATGAGGATAGGATAGCGTTGAGGATAGGATAGGATAGAGGATAGGATAGGATAGAGGATAGGTTAGGCTAGAGGATAGGATAGGATAGAGGATAGGATAGGATAGAGGATAGGATAGGATAGATGATAGGATAGGATAGAGGATAGGATAGAGGATAGGATAGGATAGAGGATAGGATAGAGGATAGGATAGAGGATAGGATAGAGGATAGGATAGAGGATAGGATAGAGGATAGGATAGAGGATTGGATAGGATAGAGGATATTATAGGATAGAGGATATGATAAGATAGCGGATAGGATATAATGGAGTATAGGATAGGAATGAGGATAGGATAGCGTTGAGGATAGGATAGGATAGAGGATAGGATAGGATAGAGGGTAGGTTAGGATAGAGGATAGGATAGGATAGAGGATAGGATAGGAAAGAGGATAGGATAGGATAGAGGATAGGTTAGGATAGAGGATTGGATAGTATAAAGGATAGGTGAGGATAGAGAATAGGATAGCATTGAGGATAGGATAGGATAGTGGATAGGATAGGATAGAGCAGACGATAGAGGATAGGATAGGATAGAGGATAGGGTAGGAGATTGGATAGGATAGAGGATACGATAGGGTAGATGATATCATAGGCAAGAGGATAGGATATGATAGAGGATACGATATTATAGAGGATAGGATAGGATTGAGGATAGGATAGGATAGAGGATAGGATAGGGGATTGGATAGGATAGAGGATAGGAGACGATGGAGGATAGGATAGGATAGAGGATAGGATAGAGGATTGGATAGTATAAAGGATAGGTGAGGATAGAGAATAGGATAGCATTGAGGAGAGAATAGGATAGTGGATAGGATAGGATAGAGCAGACGATAGAGAATAGGATAGGATCGAGGATAGGATAGGGGATTGGATAGGATAAAGGATAGGAGACGATGGAGGATAGGATAGGATAGAGGATAGGATAGGATAGAGGATTGGATAGTATAAAGGATAGGTGAGGATAGAGAATAGGATAGCATTGAGGATAGAATAGGATAGTGGATAGGATAGGATAGAGCAGACAATAGAGGATAGGATAGGATAGAGGATAGGATAGGATAGGATAGAGGATAGGATAGGATAGAGGATAGGATAGGATAGAAGATAGGATAGGATAGAGGATAGGATAGGATAGAGGATAGGATAGCATAGAGGATAGGATAGGATAGAGGATAGGATAGGATAGAGGATAGGATAGGATAGAAGATTGGATAGGATAGAGGATTGGTTAGTATAAAGGATAGGAGAGGATAGAGGATAGGATAGGATAGAGGATAGGATAGAGGATAGGATAGGATAGAGGATAGGATAGGATAGATGATAGGATAGAGGATTGGTTAGTATAAAGGATAGGAGAGGATAGAGGATAGGATAGGATAGAGGATAGGATAGAGGATAGGATAGGATAGAGGATATGATAGAGGATAGGATAGCGGATTGGATAGGATAGAGGATATGATACGATAGCGGATAGGATATAATGGAGTATAGGATAGTAATGAGGATAGGATAGCGTTGAGGATAGGATATGATAGAGGATAGGATAGGATAGAGGATAGGATAGGATAGAGGATAGGATAGGATAGAGAATAGGATAGAGGATTGGTTAGTATAAAGGATAGGAGAGGATAGAGGATAGGATAGGATTGAGGATAGGATAGGATAGAGGATAGGATAGGATAGAGGATAGGATAGGATAGAGGATAGGATAGGATAGAGGATAGGATAGGACAGAGGATAGGATAGGATAGAGGATAGGATAGGATAGAGGATAGGATAGGATAGGATAGAGGATAGGATAGGATAGAGGATAGGATAGGATAGAGGATAAGATAGGATAGAGGATAGGATAGAGGATAGGATAGAGGATAGGATAGAGGATAGGATAGAGGATAGGATAGAGGATAGGATAGCGGATAGGATATAATGGAGTATAGGATAGGAATGAGGATAGGATAGGGTTCAGGATAGGATAGGATAGAGGATAGGATAAGATAGAGGATAGGTTAGGATAGAGGATAGGATAGGATAGGATAGAGGATAGGATAGGATAGAGGATAGGATAGGATAGAGGATAGGAGAGGATAGAGGATAGGATAGGATAGAGGATAGGATAGGATAGAGGATTGGTTAGTATAAAGGATAGGAGAGGATAGAGGATAGGATAGGATAGAGGATAGGATAGAGGATAGGATAGGATAGAGGATATGATAGAGGATAGGATAGCGGATTGGATAGGATAGAGGATATTATAGGATAGAGGATATGATACGATAGCGGATAGGATATAATGGAGTATAGGATAGTAATGAGGATAGGATAGCGTTGAGGATAGGATAGGATAGAGGATAGGATAGGATAGAGGATAGGTTAGGCTAGAGGATAGGATAGGATAGAGGATAGGATAGGATAGAGGATAGGATAGGATAGATGATAGGATAGGATAGAGGATAGGATAGAGGATAGGATAGGATAGAGGATAGGATAGAGGATAGGATAGAGGATTGGATAGGATAGAGGATATTATAGGATAGAGGATATGATAAGATAGCGGATAGGATATAATGGAGTATAGGATAGTAATGAGGATAGGATAGCGTTGAGGATAGGATAGGATAGAGGATAGGATAGGATAGAGGATAGGTTAGGATAGAGGATAGGATAGGATAGAGGATAGGATAGGATAGAGGATAGGATAGGATAGATGATAGGATAGGATAGAGGATAGGATAGAGGATAGGATAGAGGATAGGATAGGATAGAGGATAGGATAGAGGATTGGATAGGGTAGAGGATATTATAGGATAGAGGATATGATAGGATAGCGGATAGGATATAATGGAGTATAGGATAGGAATGAGGATAGGATAGCGTTGAGGATAGGATAGGATAGAGGATAGGATAGGATAGAGGATAGGTTAGGATAGAGGATAGGATAGGATAGAGGATAGGATAGGATAGAGGATAGGATAGGATAGAGGATAGGATAGGATAGATGATAGGATAGGATAGAGGATAGGATAGGATAGAGGATAGGATAGAGGATATTATAGGATAGAGGATATGATAGGATAGCGGATAGGATATAATGGAGTATAGGATTTGAATGAGGATAGGATAGCGTTGAGGATAGGATAGGATAGAGGATAGGATAGGATAGAGGGTAGGTTAGGATAGAGGATAGGATAGGATAGGATAGAGGATAGGATAGGAAAGAGGATAGGATACGATAGAGGATAGGTTAGGATAGAGGATTGGATAGTATAAAGGATAGGTGAGGATAGAGAATAGGATAGCATTGAGGATAGGATAGGATAGTGGATAGGATAGGATAGAGCAGACGATAGAGGATAGGATAGGATAGAGGATAGGGTAGGAGATTGGATAGGATAGAGGATACGATAGGGTAGATCATATCATAGGCAAGAGGATAGGATATGATAGAGGATACGATATTATAGAGGATAGGATAGGATAGAGAATAGGATAGGACAGAGGATAGGTTAGGAAAGAGGATAGGATATGATAGAGGATACGATTTTATAGAGGATAGGACAGGATAGAGGATAGGATAGGATAGGATAGAGGATAGGATAGGATAGAGGATAGGAGAGGATAGAGGATAGGATAGGATAGAGGATAGGATAGAGGATTGGTTAGTATAAAGGATAGGAGAGGATAGAGGATAGGATAGGATAGAGGATAGGATAGAGGATAGGATAGGATAGAGGATAGGATAGGATAGAGGATATGATAGAGGATAGGATAGCGGATTGGATAGGATAGAGGATATTATAGGATAGAGGATATGATACGATAGCGGATAGGATATAATGCAGTATAGGATAGTAATGAGGATAGGATAGCGTTGAGGATAGGATAGGATAGAGGATAGGATAGGATAGAGGATAGGTTAGGATAGAGGATAGGATAGGATAGAGGATAGGATAGGATAGAGGATAGGATAGGATAGATGATAGGATAGGATAGAGGATAGGATAGAGGATAGGATAGGATAGAGGATAGGATAGAGGATTGGATAGTATAAAGGATAGGTGAGGATAGAGAATAGGATAGCATTGAGGATAGGATAGGATAGTGGATAGGATAGGATAGAGCAGACGATAGAGGATAGGATAGGATAGAGGATAGGGTAGGAGATTGGATAGGATAGAGGATACGATAGGGTAGATCATATCATAGGCAAGAGGATAGGATATGATAGAGGATACGATATTATAGAGGATAGGATAGGATAGAGAATAGGATAGGATAGAGGATAGGTTAGGAAAGAGGATAGGATATGATAGAGGATACGATTTTATAGAGGATAGGACAGGATACAGGATAGGATAGGATAGGATAGAGGATAGGATAGGATAGAGGATAGGAGAGGATAGAGGATAGGATAGGATAGAGGATAGGATAGGATAGAGGATAGGATAGGATAGAGGATAGGATAGGATAGAGGATAGGATAGAGGATTGGTTAGTATAAAGGATAGGAGAGGATAGAGGATAGGATAGGATAGAGGATAGGATAGAGGATAGGATAGGATAGAGGATATGATAGAGGATAGGATAGCGGATTGGATAGGATAGAGGATATTATAGGATAGAGGATATGATACGATAGCGGATAGGATATAATGCAGTATAGGATAGTAATGAGGATAGGATAGCGTTGAGGATAGGATAGGATAGAGGATAGGATAGGATAGAGGATAGGTTAGGATAGAGGATAGGGTAGGATAGAGGATAGGATAGGATAGAGGATAGGATAGGATAGATGATAGGATAGGATAGAGGATAGGATAGAGGATAGGATAGGATAGAGGACAGGATAGAGGATTGGATAGGATAGAGGATATTATAGGATAGAGGATATGATAGGATAGCGGATAGGATATAATGGAGTATAGGATAGGAATGAGGATAGGATAGCGTTGAGGATAGGATAGGATAGAGGATAGGATAGGATAGAGGGTAGGTTAGGATAGAGGATAGGATAGGATAGAGGATAGGATAGGAAAGAGGATAGGATAGGATAGAGGGTAGGTTAGGATAGAGGATTGGATAGTATAAAGGATAGGTGAGGATAGAGAATATAATAGCATTGAGGATAGGATAGGATAGTGGATAGGATAGGATAGAGCAGACGATAGAGGATAGGATAGGATAGAGGATAGGGTAGGAGATTGGATAGGATAGAGGATACGATAGGGTAGATGATATCATAGGCAAGAGGATAGGATATGATAGAGGATACGATATTATAGAGGATAGGATAGGAAAGAGAATAGGATGGGATAGAGGATAGGTTAGGAAAGAGGATAGGATATGATAGAGGATACGATTTTATAGAGGATAGGACAGGATAGAGGATAGGATAGGATAGGATAGAGGATAGGATAGGATAGAGGATAGGAGAGGATAGAGGATAGGATAGGATACAGGATAGGATAGGATACAGGATAGGTTAGGATAGAGGATTGGATAGTATAAAGGATAGGTGAGGATAGAGTATAGGATAGGATAGAGGATAGGATAGCATAGAGGATAGGATAGGATAGAGGATAGGATAGGATAGAGGATAGGATAGGATACAGGATAGGATAGGATAGAGGATAGGATAGGATAGAGGATAGGTTAGGATAGAGGATAGGATAGGATAGAGGATAGGATAGGATAGAGGATAGGATAGGATAGAGGATGGGATAGGATAGAGTATAGAATAGGATAGAGCATAGGATAGGATAGGATTGAGGGTAGGATAGGATAGAGGATAGGATAGGATAGAGGATAGGATAGGATAGAGGATAGGATAGGATAGGATAGAGGATAGGATAGGATAGAGGATAGGATAGGATAGGATAGAGGATAGGATAGGATAGAGGATAGGATAGGATAGAGGATAGGATAGGATAGAGGATAGGATAGGATAGAGGATAGGATAGGATAGAGGATAGGATAGGATAGAGGATAGGATAGAGGATAGGATAGGATAGGGGATATGAAAGAGGATAGGATAGACGATTGGATAGGATAGAGGATATTATAGGATAGAGGATATGATACGATAGCGGATAGGATATAATGGAGTATACGATAGTAATGAGGATAGGATAGCGTTGAGGATAGGATAGGATAGAGGATAGGATAGGATAGAGGATAGGTTAGGATAGAGGATAGGATAGGATAGAGGATAGGATAGGATAGAGGATAGGATAGGATAGAGGATAGGATAGGATAGAGGATAGGATAGGATAGAGGATAGGATAGAGGATTGGATAGGATAGAGGACAGGAGACGATATAAGATAAGATAGGGGATTGGATAGGATAGAGGATAGGATAGGATAGAGGATAGGATAGCGGATTGGATAGGATAGAGGATATTATAGGATAGAGGATATGATACGATAGCGGATAGGATATAATGCAGTATAGGATAGTAATGAGGATAGGATAGCGTTGAGGATAGGATAGGATAGAGGATAGGATAGGATAGAGGATAGGTTAGGATAGAGGATAGGATAGGATAGAGGATAGGATAGGATAGAGGATAGGATAGGATAGATGATAGGATAGGATAGAGGATAGGATAGAGGATAGGATAGGATAGAGGATAGGATAGAGGATTGGATAGTATAAAGGATAGGTGAGGATAGAGAATAGGATAGCATTGAGGATAGGATAGGATAGTGGATAGGATAGGATAGAGCAGACGATAGAGGATAGGATAGGATAGAGGATAGGGTAGGAGATTGGATAGGATAGAGGATACGATAGGGTAGATCATATCATAGGCAAGAGGATAGGATATGATAGAGGATACGATATTATAGAGGATAGGATAGGATAGAGAATAGGATAGGATAGAGGATAGGTTAGGAAAGAGGATAGGATATGATAGAGGATACGATTTTATAGAGGATAGGACAGGATACAGGATAGGATAGGATAGGATAGAGGATAGGATAGGATAGAGGATAGGAGAGGATAGAGGATAGGATAGGATAGAGGATAGGATAGGATAGAGGATAGGATAGGATAGAGGATAGGATAGGATAGAGGATAGGATAGAGGATTGGTTAGTATAAAGGATAGGAGAGGATAGAGGATAGGATAGGATAGAGGATAGGATAGAGGATAGGATAGGATAGAGGATATGATAGAGGATAGGATAGCGGATTGGATAGGATAGAGGATATTATAGGATAGAGTATATGATACGATAGCGGATAGGATATAATGCAGTATAGGATAGTAATGAGGATAGGATAGCGTTGAGGATAGGATAGGATAGAGGATAGGATAGGATAGAGGATAGGTTAGGATAGAGGATAGGATAGGATAGAGGATAGGATAGGATAGAGGATAGGATAGGATAGATGATAGGATAGGATAGAGGATAGGATAGAGGATAGAATAGGATAGAGGACAGGATAGAGGATTGGATAGGATAGAGGATATTATAGGATAGAGGATATGATAGGATAGCGGATAGGATATAATGGAGTATAGGATAGGAATGAGGATAGGATAGCGTTGAGGATAGGATAGGATAGAGGATAGGATAGGATAGAGGGTAGGTTAGGATAGAGGATAGGATAGGATAGAGGATAGGATAGGAAAGAGGATAGGATAGGATAGAGGGTAGGTTAGGATAGAGGATTGGATAGTATAAAGGATAGGTGAGGATAGAGAATAGGATAGCATTGAGGATAGGATAGGATAGTGGATAGGATAGGATAGAGCAGACGATAGAGGATAGGATAGGATAGAGGATAGGGTAGGAGATTGGATAGGATAGAGGATACGATAGGGTAGATGATATCATAGGCAAGAGGATAGGATATGATAGAGGATACGATATTATAGAGGATAGGATAGGATAGAGAATAGGATGGGATAGAGGATAGGTTAGGAAAGAGGATAGGATATGATAGAGGATACGATTTTATAGAGGATAGGACAGGATAGAGGATAGGATAGGATAGGATAGAGGATAGGATAGGATAGAGGATAGGAGAGGATAGAGGATAGGATAGGATACAGGATAGGATAGGATAGAGGATAGGTTAGGATAGAGGATTGGATTGTATAAAGGATAGGTGAGGATAGAGTATAGGATAGGATAGAGGATAGGATAGCATAGAGGATAGGATAGCATAGAGGATAGGATAGGATAGAGGATAGGATAGGATACAGGATAGGATAGGATAGAGGATAGGATAGGATAGAGGATAGGTTAGGATAGAGGATAGGATAGGATAGAGGATAGGATAGGATAGAGGATAGGATAGGATAGAGGATGGGATAGGATAGAGTATAGAATAGGATAGAGCATAGGATAGGATAGGATTGAGGGTAGGATAGGATAGAGGATAGGATAGGATAGAGGATAGGATAGGATAGAGGATAGGATAGGATAGGATAGAGGATAGGATAGGATAGAGGATAGGATAGGATAGGATAGGATAGAGGATAGGATAGGATAGAGGATAGGATAGGATAGAGGATAGGATAGGATAGAGGATAGGATAGGATAGAGGATAGGATAGGATAGAGGATAGGATAGGATAGAGGATAGGATAGGATAGAGGATAGGATAGGATAGAGGATAGGATAGGATAGAGGATAGGATAGAGGATAGGATAGGATAGGGGATATGAAAGAGGATAGGATAGACGATTGGATAGGATAGAGGATATTATAGGATAGAGGATATGATACGATAGCGGATAGGATATAATGGAGTATACGATAGTAATGAGGATAGGATAGCGTTGAGGATAGGATAGGATAGAGGATAGGATAGGATAGAGGATAGGTTAGGATAGAGGATAGGATAGGATAGAGGATAGGATAGGATAGAGGATAGGATAGGATAGAGGATAGGATAGGATAGTGGATAGGATAGGATAGAGCAGACGATAGAGGATAGGATAGGATCGAGGATAGGATAGGGGATTGGATAGGATAGAGGATAGGAGACGATGGAGGATAGGATAGGATAGAGGATAGGATAGGATAGACGATTGGATAAGATAGAGGATAGGTTAGGATAGAGGATAGGATAGGATAGGATAGAGGATAGGATAGGATAGAGGATAGGATAGGATAGAGGATAGGATAGGATAGAGGATAGGATAGCATAGAGGATAGGATAGGATAGAGGATAGGATAGGATAGGATAGAGGATAGGATAGGATAGAGGATAGGATAGGATAGAGGATAGGATAGGATAGAGGATAGGATAGGGGATTGGATAGGATAGAGGATAGGAGACGATGGAGGATTGCATAGGATAGAGGATAGGATAGGATAGAGGATTGGATAGTATAAAGGATAGGTGAGGATAGAGAATAGGATAGCATTGAGGATAGGATAGGATAGTGGATAGGATAGGATAGAGCAAACGATAGAGGATAGGATAGGATCGAGGATAGGATAGGGGATTGGATAGGATAGAGGATAGGAGACGATGGAGGATAGGATAGGATAGAGGATAGGATAGGATAGCCGATTGGATAAGATAGAGGATAGGTTAGGATAGAGGATAGGATAGGATAGGATAGAGGATAGGATAGGATAGAGGATAGGATAGGATAGAGGATAGGATAGCATAGAGGATAGGATAGGATAGAGGATAGGATAGGATAGAGGATAGGATAGGATAGAGGATAGGATAGGATAGAGGATAGGATAGAGGATAATTTAGTATAAAGGATAGGAGAGGATAGAGGATAGGATAGGATAGAGGATAGGATAGAGGATAGGATAGGATAGAGGATATGATAGAGGATAGGATAGAGGATTGGATAGGATAGAGGATATTATAGGATAGAGGATATGATACGATAGCGGATAGGATATAATGGAGTATAGGATAGTAATGAGGATAGGATAGCGTTGAGGATAGGATAGGATAGAGGATAGGATAGGATAGAGGATAGGTTAGGATAGAGGATAGGATAGGATAGAGGATAGGATAAGATAGAGGATAGGATAGGATAGAGGATAGGATAGGATAGAGGATAGGATAGGATAGAGGATAGGATAGGATAGAGGATAGGATAGGATAGAGGATAGGATAGGATAGAGGATAGGATAGAGGATAGGATAGAGGATTGGATAGGATAGAGGATATTATAGGATAGAGGATATGATAGGATAGCGGATAGGATATAATGGAGTATAGGATAGGAATGAGGATAGGATAGCGTTGAGGATAGGATAGGATAGAGGATTGGATAGGATAGAGGGTAGGTTCGGATAGAGGATAGGATAGGATAGAGGATAGGATAGGAAAGAGGATAGGATAGGATAGAGGATAGGTTACGATAGAGGATTGGATAGTATAAAGGATAGGTGAGGATAGAGAATAGGATAGCATTGTGGATAGGATAGGATAGTGGATAGGATAGGATAGAGCAGACGATAGAGGATAGGATAGGATAGAGCAGACGATAGAGGATAGGATAGGATAGAGGATAGGGTAGGAGATTGGATAGGATAGAGGATAGGATAGGGTAGGAGATTGGATAGGATAGAGGATAGGATAGGGTAGATGATATTATAGGCAAGAGGATAGGATATGATAGAGGATACGATATTATAGAGGATAGGATAGTATAGAGAATAGGATAGGATAGAGGATAGGTTAGGATAGAGTATAGGATAGGATAGAGGATAGGATAGGATAGAGGAGAGGATAGGATAGAGGATAGGATAGGATAGAGGATAGGATAGGATGGAGGATAGGATAGGATAGGATAGAGGAGAGGATAGGATAGAGGATAGGATAGGATAGAGGATAGGATAGCATAGAGGATAGGATAGGATAGAGGATAGGATAGGATAGAGGATAGGATAGGATAGAGGATACGATAGGATAGGATAGAGGATAGGATAGGATAGAGGATAGGATAGGATAGAGGATAGGATAGGATTGAGGATAGGATAGGATAGAGCATAGGATAGGATAGGATTGAGGGTAGGATAGAGGATAGGATAGGATAGAGGATAGGATAGGGGATTGGATAGGATAGATGACAGGAGACGATAGAAGATAGGATAGGGGATTGGATAGGATAGAGGAAAGGAGACGATAGAGATTGGATAGGATAGATGATATTATAGGAAAGAGGATAGGATATGATAGAGTATACGAGATTATAGAGGATAGGACAGGATAGAGGGTAGGATAGGATAGAGGATAGGATAGGATCGAGGATAGGATAGGGGATTGGATAGGATAGAGGATAGGAGACGATGGAGGATAGGATAGGATAGAGGATAGGATAGGATAGACGATTGGATAAGATAGAGGATAGGTTAGGATAGAGGATAGGATAGGATAGGATTGAGGATAGGATAGGATAGAGGATAGGATAGGATAGAGGATAGGATAGGATAGAGGATAGGATAGGATAGAGGATAGGATAGGATAGAGGATAGGATAGGATAGAGGATAGGATAGGATAGAGGATAGGATAGGATAGAGGATAGGATAGGATAGAGAATAGGATAGGATAGAGGATAGGATAGAGGATTGGTTAGTATAAAGGATAGGAGAGGATAGAGGATAGGATAGGATAGAGGATAGGATAGAGGATAGGATACGATAGAGGATATGATAGAGGATAGGATAGAGGATATTATAGGATAGAGGATATGATACGATAGCGGATAGGATATAATGGAGTATAGGATAGTAATGAGGATAGGATAGCGTTGAGGATAGGATAGGATAGGGGATAGGATAGGATAGAGGATAGGTTAGGATAGAGGATAGGATAGGATAGAGGATAGGATAGGATAGAGGATAGGATAGCATAGAGGATAGGATAGGATAGAGGATAGGATAGGATAGAGGATAGGATAGGATAGAGGATACGATAGGATAGGATAGAGGATAGGATAGGATAGAGGATAGGATAGGATAGAGGATAGGATAGGATAGAGGATAGGATAGGATTGAGGATAGGATAGGATAGAGCATAGGATAGGATAGGATTGAGGGTAGGATAGAGGATAGGATAGGATAGAGGATAGGATAGGGGATTGGATAGGATAGATGACAGGAGACGATAGAAGATAGGATAGGGGATTGGATAGGATAGAGGAAAGGAGACGATAGAGATTGGATAGGATAGATGATATTATAGGAAAGAGGATAGGATATGATAGAGTATACGATATTATAGAGGATAGGACAGGATGGAGGGTAGGATAGGATAGAGGATAGGATAGGATCGAGGATAGGATAGGGGATTGGATAGGATAGAGGATAGGAGACGATGGAGGATAGGATAGGATAGAGGATAGGATAGGATAGACGATTGGATAAGATAGAGGATAGGTTAGGATAGAGGATAGGATAGGATAGGATAGAGGATAGGATGGGATAGAGGATAGGATAGGATAGAGGATAGGAGAGGATAGAGGATAGGATAGGATAGAGGATAGGATAGGATAGAGGATAGGATAGGATAGAGGATAGGATAGGATAGAGAATAGGATAGGATAGAGGATTGGTTAGTATAAAGGATAGGAGAGGATAGAGGATAGGATAGGATAGAGGATAGGATAGAGGATTGGTTAGTATAAAGGATAGGAGAGGATAGAGGATAGGATAGGATAGAGGATAGGATAGAGGATAGGATAGGATAGAGGATATGATAGAGGATAGGATAGAGGATTGGTTAGGATAGAGGATATTATAGGATAGAGGATATGATACGATAGCGGATAGGATATAATGGAGTATAGGATAGTAATGAGGATAGGATAGCGTTGAGGATAGGATAGGATAGAGGATAGGATAGGATAGAGGATAGGTTAGGATAGAGGATAGGATAGGATAGAGGATAGGATAGGATAGAGGATAGGATAGGATAGAGGATAGGATAGGATAGAGGATAGGATAGGATAGAGGATAGGATAGGATAGAGGATAGGATAGGATAGAGAATAGGATAGGATAGAGGATAGGATAGAGGATTGGTTAGTATAAAGAATAGGAGAGGATAGAGGATAGGATAGGATAGAGGATAGGATAGAGGATAGGATAGGATAGAGGATATGATAGAGGATAGGATAGAGGATTGGATAGGATAGAGGATATTATAGGATAGAGGATATGATACGATAGCGGATAGGATATAATGGAGTATAGGATAGTAATGAGGATAGGATAGCGTTGAGGATAGGATAGGATAGAGGATAGGATAGGATAGAGGATAGGTTAGGATAGAGGATAGGATAGGATAGAGGATAGGATAGGATAGAGGATAGGATAGGATAGGATAGAGGATAGGATAGGATAGAGGATAGGATAGGATAGAGGATAGGATAGAGGATAGGATAGAGGATAGGATAGAGGATAGGATAGGATAGAGGATAGGATAGGATAGAGGATAGGATAGAGGATAGGATAGAGGATATTATAGGATAGAGGATATGATAGGATAGCGGATAGGATATAATGAAGTATAGGATAGGAATGAGGATAGGATAGCGTTGAGGATAGGATAGGATAGAGGATAGGATAGAGGGTAGGTTAGGATAGAGGATAGGATAGGATAGAGGATAGGATAGGAAAGAGGATAGGATAGGATAGAGGATAGGTTAGGATAGAGGATTGGATAGTATAAAGGATAGGTGAGGATAGAGAATAGGATAGCATTGTGGATAGGATAGGATAGTGGATAGGATAGGATAGAGCAGACGATAGAGGATAGGATAGGATAGAGGATAGGATAGGATAGAGGATAGGATAGGATAGAGGATAGGATAGGATAGAGGATAGGATAGGATAGAGGATAGGATAGTATAGAGGATAGGATAGGATAGAGGATAGGATAGGATAGAGGATAGGATAGGATAGAGGATAGGATAGGATAGAGGATAGGATAGGATAGAGGATAGGATAGGATAGAGGATAGGATAGGATAGAGGATAGGATAGGATAGAGGATAGGATAGAGGATTGGTTAGTATAAAGGATAGGAGAGGATAGAGTATAGGATAGGATAGAGGATAGGATAGGATAGAGGATAGGACAGGATAGAGGATAGGATAGGATAGAGGATAGGATAGGATAGAGGATAGGATAGGATAGAGGATAGGATAGAGGATAGGATAGAGGATAGGATAGAGGATAGGATAGAGGATAGGATAGGATAGAGGATATGATAGAGAATAGGATAGACGATTGGATAGGATAGAGGATATTATAGGATAGAGGATATGATACGATAGCGGATAGGATATAATGGAGTATACGATAGTAATGAGGATAGGATAGCGTTGAGGATAGGATAGGATAGAGGATAGGATAGAGGATAGGATAGGATAGGATAGAGGATAGGATAGAGGATAGGATAGAGGATAGGATAGGATAGAGGATAGGATAGGATAGAGGATAGGTTAGGATAGAGGATAGGATACAATAGAGGATAGGATAGGAAAGAGGATAGGATAGGATAGAGGATAGGTTAGGATAGAGGATTGGATAGTATAAAGGATAGGTGAGGATAGAGAATAGGATAGCATTGTGGATAGGATAGGATAGTGGATAGGATAGGATGGAGCAGACGATAGAGGATTGGATAGGATAGAGCAGACGATAGAGGATAGGATAGGATAGAGGATAGGGTAGGAGATTGGATAGGATAGAGGATAGGATAGGGTAGATGATATTATAGGCAAGAGGATAGGATATGATAGAGGATACGATATTATAGAGGATAGGATAGTATAGAGAATAGGATAGGATAGAGGATAGGTTAGGATAGAGTATAGGATAGGATAGAGGATAGGTTAGGATAGAGGATAGGATAGGATAGAGGATAGGATAGGATAGAGGATAGGATAGGATAGAGGATAGGATAGGATAGAGGATAGGATAGAGGATAGGATAGGATAGAGGATAGGATGGGATAGAGGATAGGATAGGATAGAGGATAGGATAGGATAGAGGATAGGATAGGATAGAGGATAGGATAGGATAGAGGATAGGATAGGATAGAGGATAGGAGAGAGGATTGGTTAGTATAAAGGATAGAGGATAGGATGGAGGATAGGATAGAATAGAGGATATGATAGAGGATAGGATAGAGGATTGGATAGGATAGAGGATATTATAGGATAGAGGATATGATACGATACCGGATAGGATATAATGGAGTATAGGATAGTAATGAGGATAGGATAGCGTTGAGGATAGGATAGGATACAGGATAGGATAGGATAGAGGATAGGTTAGGATAGAGGATAGGATAGGATAGAGGATAGGATGGGATAGGATAGAGGATAGGATAGGATAGAGGATAGGATAGGATAGAGGATAGGATAGGATAGAGGATAGGATAGGATAGAGGATAGGATAGGATAGAGGATAGGATAGGATAGAGGATAGGATAGGATAGAGGATAGGATAGGATAGAGGATAGGATAGGATAGAGGATAGGATAGAGGATTGGTTAGTATAAAGGATAGGAGAGGATAGAGGATAGGATAGGATTGAGGATAGGATAGGATAGAGCATAGGATAGGATAGGATTGAGGGTAGGATAGAGGATAGGATAGGATAGAGGATAGGATAGGGGATTGGATAGGATAGATGACAGGAGACGATAGAAGATAGGATAGGGGATTGGATAGGATAGAGGAAAGGAGACGATAGAGATTGGATAGGATAGATGATATTATAGGAAAGAGGATAGGATATGATAGAGTATACGATACTATAGAGGATAGGACAGGATAGAGGATAGGATAGGATAGAGGATAGGATAGGATACAGGATAGGATTGGATAGAGGATAGGATAGGATAGAGGATAGGTTAGGATAGAGGATAGGATAGGATAGAGGATAGGATAGGATAGAGGATAGGATAGGATAGGATAGAGGATGGGATAGGATAGAGTATAGAATAGGATAGAGCATAGGATAGGATAGGATTGAGGGTAGGATAGGATAGAGGATAGGATAGGATAGAGGATAGGATAGAGGATAGGATAGGATAGAGGATATGATAGAGGATAGGATAGACGATTGGATAGGATAGAGGATAGGCTGGGATAGGATAGAGGATAGGATAGGATAGAGGATAGGATAGGATAGAGGATAGGATAGGATAGAGGATAGGATGGGATAGGATAGAGGATAGGATAGGATAGAGGATAGGATAGGATAGAGGATACGATATTATAGAGGATAGGACAGGATAGAGGATAGGATAGGATAGAGGATAGGATAGGATACAGGATAGGATAGGATAGAGGATAGGTTAGGATAGAGGATAGGATAGGATAGAGGATAGGATAGGATAGAGGATAGGATAGGATAGAGGATAGGATAGGATAGAGGATGGGATAGGATAGAGTATAGAATAGGATAGAGCATAGGATAGGATAGGATTGAGGGTAGGATAGGATAGAGGATAGGATAGGATAGAGGACAGGATAGGGGATTGGATAGGATATAGGACAGGAGACGATAGAAGATAAGATAGGGGATTGGATAGGATAGAGTAAAGGAGACGATAGAGATTGGATAGGATAGATGATATAATAGGAAAGAGGATAGGATATGATAGAGGATACGACATTAAAGAGGATAGGACAGGATAGAGGATAGGATAGGATAGAGGATAGGGTAGGATAGAGGATAGGATAGGATAGAGGATATGATAGAGGATAGGTTAGGATAGAGGATAGGATAGGATAGAGGATAGGATAGGGGATTGGATAGGATAGAGGACAGGAGACGATAGAGATTGGATAGGATAGATGATATAATAGGAAAGAGGATAGGATATGATAGAGGATACGATATTATAGAGGATAGGACAGGATAGAGGATTGGTTAGTATAAAGGATAGGAGAGGATAGAGGATAGGATAGGATAGAGGATAGGATAGGATAGAGGATGGGATAGGATAGAGGATAGGATAGGATAGAGGATCGGATAGGATAGAGGATAGGATAGGATAGAGGATAGGATAGGATAGAGGAAAGGAGACGATAGAGATTGGATAGGATAGATGATATAATAGGAAAGAGGATAGGATATGATAGAGGATACGACATTAAAGAGGATAGGACAGGATAGAGGATAGGATAGGATAGAGGATAGGTTAGGATAGAGTATAGGATAGGATAGAGGATAGGATAGAGGATAGGATAGAGGATAGGATAGGATAGAGGATAGGATAGGATAGGATAGAGGATAGGATAGGATAGAGGATAGGATAGGGGATTGGATAGGATAGAGGACAGGAGACGATAGAGATTGGATAGGATAGATGATATAATAGGAAAGAGGATAGGATATGATAGAGGATACGATATTGTAGAGGATAGGACAGGATAGAGGATAGGATAGGATAGAGGATAGGATAGGATAGAGGATAGGATAGGATAGAGGATAGGATAGGATAGAGGATAGAATAGGATAGAGGATAGGATACGATAGAGGATAGGATAGAGGATATGATAGAGGATAGGATAGAGGATTGGATAGGATAGAGGATTGGATAGGATAGAGGATTGGATAGGATAGAGGATATTATAGGATAGAGGATATGATACGATAGCGGATAGGATATAATGGAGTATAGGATAGTAATGAGGATAGGATAGCGTTGAGGATAGGATAGGATAGAGGATAGGATAGAGGATTGGTTAGTATAAAGGATAGGAGAGGATAGAGGATAGGATAGGATTGAGGATAGGATAGGATAGAGGATAGGATAGGATAGAGGATAGGATAGGATAGAGGATAGGATAGGATAGAGGATACGATATTATAGAGGATAGGACAGGATAGAGGATAGGATAGGATAGAGGATAGGATAGGATACAGGATAGGATAGGATAGAGGATAGGTTAGGATAGAGGATAGGATAGGATAGAGGATAGGATAGGATAGAGGATAGGATAGGATAGAGGATGGGATAGGATAGAGGATAGGATAGGATAGAGGATCGGATAGGATAGAGGATAGGATAGGATAGAGGATAGGATAGGATAGAGGAAAGGAGACAATAGAGATTGGATAGGATAGATGATATAATAGGAAAGAGGATAGGATATGATAGAGGATACGACATTAAAGAGGATAGGACAGGATAGAGGATAGGATAGGATAGAGGATAGGTTAGGATAGAGTATAGGATAGGATAGAGGATAGGATAGAGGATAGGATAGAGGATAGGATAGGATAGAGGATAGGATAGGATAGAGGATAGGATAGGATAGGATAGAGGATAGGATAGGATAGAGGATAGGATAGGATAGAGGATAGGATAGGATAGAGGATAGGATAGGATAGAGGATAGGATAGGATAGAGGATAGGATAGGATAGAGGATAGGATAGGATAGAGGATAGGATAGGATAGAGGATAGGATAGGATAGAGGATAGGATAGGATAGGATAGAGGATAGGATAGGATAGAGGATAGTATAGGATAGAGGATAGGATAGGACAGAGGATAGGATAGGATAGAGGATAGGATAGGATAGAGGATAGGATAGGATAGAGGATAGGATAGGATAGAGGATAGGATAGGATGGAGGATCGGATAGGATAGAGGATAGGATAGGATAGAGCATAGGATAGGATAGAGGATAGGATAGAGGATAGGATAGAGGATAGGATAAGATAGAGGATATGATAGAGGATAGGTTAGGATAGAGGATAGGATAGGATAGAGGATAGGATAGGATAGAGGATAGGATAGGGGATTGGATAGGATAGAGGACAGGAGACGATAGAGATTGGATAGGATAGATGATATAATAGGAAAGAGGATAGGATATGATAGAGGATACGATATTATAGAGGATAGGACAGGATAGAGGATAGGATAGGATAGAGGATAGGATACGATAGAGGATAGGATAGGATAGAGGATAGAATAGGATAGAGGATAGGATACGATAGAGGATAGGATAGAGGATATGATAGAGGATAGGATAGAGGATTGGATAGGATAGAGGATTGGATAGGATAGAGGATATTATAGGATAGAGGATATGATACGATAGCGGATAGGATATAATGGAGTATAGGATAGTAATGAGGATAGGATAGCGTTGAGGATAGGATAGGATAGAGGATAGGATAGAGGATTGGTTAGTATAAAGGATAGGAGAGGATAGAGGATAGGATAGGATTGAGGATAGGATAGGATAGAGGATAGGATAGGATAGAGGATAGGATAGGATAGAGGATACGATATTATAGAGGATAGGACAGGATAGAGGATAGGATAGGATAGAGGATAGGATAGGATACAGGATAGGATAGGATAGAGGATAGGTTAGGATAGAGGATAGGATAGGATAGAGGATAGGATAGGATAGAGGATAGGATAGGATAGAGGATGGGATAGGATAGAGGATAGGATAGGATAGAGGATCGGATAGGATAGAGGATAGGATAGGATAGAGGATAGGATAGGATAGAGGAAAGGAGACAATAGAGATTGGATAGGATAGATGATATAATAGGAAAGAGGATAGGATATGATAGAGGATACGACATTAAAGAGGATAGGACAGGATAGAGGATAGGATAGGATAGAGGATAGGTTAGCATAGAGTATAGGATAGGATAGAGGATAGGATAGAGGATAGGATAGAGGATAGGATAGGATAGAGGATCGGATAGGATAGAGGATAGGATAGGATAGAGGATAGGATAGGATAGAGGATAGGATAGGATAGGATAGAGGATAGGATAGGATAGAGGATAGGATAGGATAGAGGATAGGATAGGATAGAGGATAGGATAGGATAGAGGATAGGATAGGATAGAGGATAGGATAGGATAGAGGATAGGATAGGATAGGATAGAGGATAGGATAGGATAGAGGATAGTATAGGATAGAGGATAGGATAGGACAGAGGATAGGATAGGATAGAGGATAGGATAGGATAGAGGATAGGATAGGATAGAGGATAGGATAGGATAGAGGATAGGATAGGATGGAGGATCGGATAGGATAGAGGATAGGATAGGATAGAGCATAGGATAGGATAGAGGATAGGATAGAGGATAGGATAGAGGATAGGATAGGATAGAGGATATGATAGAGGATAGGTTAGGATAGAGGATAGGATAGGATAGAGGATAGGATAGGATAGAGGATAGGATAGGGGATTTTATAGGATAGAGGACAGGAGACGATAGAGATTGGATAGGATAGATGATATAATAGGAAAGAGGATAGGATATGATAGAGGATACGATATTATAGAGGATAGGACAGGATAGAGGATAGGATAGGATAGAGGATAGGATACGATAGAGGATAGGATAGGATAGAGGATAGAATAGGATAGAGGATAGGATACGATAGAGGATAGGATAGAGGATATGATAGAGGATAGGATAGAGGATTGGATAGGATAGAGGATTGGATAGGATAGAGGATATTATAGGATAGAGGATATGATACGATAGCGGATAGGATATAATGGAGTATAGGATAGTAATGAGGATAGGATAGCGTTGAGGATAGGATAGGATAGAGGATAGGATAGAGGATTGGTTAGTATAAAGGATAGGAGAGGATAGAGGATAGGATAGGATTGAGGATAGGATAGGATAGAGGATAGGATAGGATAGAGGATAGGATAGGATAGAGGATAGGATAGGATAGAGGATACGATATTATAGAGGATAGGACAGGATAGAGGATAGGATAGGATAGAGGATAGGATAGGATACAGGATAGGATAGGATAGAGGATAGGTTAGGATAGAGGATAGGATAGGATAGAGGATAGGATAGGATAGAGGATAGGATAGGATAGAGGATGGGATAGGATAGAGGATAGGATAGGATAGAGGATCGGATAGGATAGAGGATAGGATAGGATAGAGGATAGGATAGGATAGAGGAAAGGAGACAATAGAGATTGGATAGGATAGATGATATAATAGGAAAGAGGATAGGATATGATAGAGGATACGACATTAAAGAGGATAGGACAGGATAGAGGATAGGATAGGATAGAGGATAGGTTAGGATAGAGTATAGGATAGGATAGAGGATAGGATAGAGGATAGGATAGGATAGAGGATAGGATAGGATAGGATAGAGGATAGGATAGGATAGAGGATAGGATAGGATAGAGGATAGGACAGGATAGAGGATAGGATAGGATAGAGGATAGGATAGGATAGGATAGAGGATAGGATAGGATAGAGGATAGGATAGGATAGAGGATAGGATAGGATAGAGGATAGGATAGCATAGGATAGAGGATAGGATAGCATAGAGGAGAGGATAGGATAGAGGATAGGATGGGATAGAGGATAGGATAGGGTAGAGGATAGGAGAGGATAGAGGATAGGATAGGATTGAGGATAGGATAGGATAGAGGATAGGATAGGATAGAGGATAGGATAGGATAGAGGATAGGATAGGATAGAGGATACGATATTATAGAGGATAGGACAGGATAGAGGATAGGATAGGATAGAGAATAGGATAGGATACAGGATAGGATAGGATAGAGGATAGGTTAGGATAGAGGATAGGATAGGATAGAGGATAGGATAGGATAGAGGATAGGATAGGATAGAGGATGGGATAGGATAGAGGATAGGATAGGATAGAGGATCGGATAGGATAGAGGATAGGATAGGATAGAGGATAGGATAGGATAGAGGAAAGGAGACAATAGAGATTGGATAGGATAGATGATATAATAGGAAAGAGGATAGGATATGATAGAGGATACGACATTAAAGAGGATAGGACAGGATAGAGGATAGGATAGGATAGAGGATAGGTTAGGATAGAGTATAGGATAGGATAGAGGATAGGATAGAGGATAGGATAGGATAGAGGATAGGATAGGATAGAGGATAGGATAGGATAGGATAGAGGATAGGATAGGATAGAGGATAGGATAGGATAGAGGATAGGACAGGATAGAGGATAGGATAGGATAGAGGATAGGATAGGATAGGATAGAGGATAGGATAGGATAGAGGATAGGATAGGATAGAGGATAGGATAGGATAGAGGATAGGATAGGATAGAGGATAGGATAGCATAGGATAGAGGATAGGATAGCATAGAGGAGAGGATAGGATAGAGGATAGGATGGGATAGAGGATAGGATAGGATAGAGGATAGGATAGGATAGAGGATAGGATAGGATAGAAGATAGGATAGGGTAGAGGATAGGATAGGATAGAGGATAGGATAGGATAGAGGATAGGATAGGATAGAGGATAGGATAGGATAGAGGATATGATAGGATAGAGGATAGGATAGGATAGAGGATAGGATAGGATAGAGGATAGGATAGGATAGAGGATAGGATATGATGGAGGATCGGATAGGATAGAGGATAGGATAGGATAGAGGATAGGATAGGATAGAGAATAGGATAGGATAGAGGATAGGATAGGATAGAGGATAGGATAGAGGATTGGTTAGTGTAAAGGATAAGAGAGGATAGAGGATAGGATAGGATTGAGGATAGGATAGGATAGAGGATAGGATAGGATTGAGGATAGGATAGGATAGAGCATAGGATAGGATAGGATTGAGGGTAGGATAGGATAGATAATAGGATAGGATAGAGGATAGGATAGGGGATTGGATAGGATAGATGACAGGAGACGATAGAAGATAAGATAGGGGATAGGAGAGGATAGAGGATAGGATAGGATTGAGGATAGGATAGGATAGAGGATAGGATAGGATTGAGGATATGATAGGATAGAGGATAGGATAGGATAGAGGATAGGATAGGATAGAGGATAGGATAGGATAGAGGATAGGTTAGGATAGAGGATAGGATAGGATAGAGAATAGGATAGGATAGAGGATAGGATAGGATAGAGGATAGGATAGAGGATAGGATAGAGGATTGGATAGGATAGAGGATAGGATAGAGGATTGGATAAGATAGAGGATTTTATAGGATAGAGGATATGATAGGATAGCGGATAGGATATAATGGAGTATAGGATAGGAATGAGGATAGGATAGCGTTGAGGATAGGATAGGATAGAGGATAGGATAGGATAGAGGATAGGTTAGGATAGAGAATAGGATAGGATAGAGGATAGGATACGAAAGAGGATAGGATAGGATAGAGGATAGGTTAGGATAGAGGATAGGATAGGATAGAGGATAGGATAGCGTTGAGGATAGGATAGGATAGAGGATAGGAGAGGATAGAGGATAGGTTAGGATAGAGGATAAGATAGGATAGAGGATAGGATAGGATAGAGGATAGGATAGAGGATTGGTTAGTATAACGGATAGGAGAGGATAGAGGATAGGATAGGATTGAGGATAGGATAGGATAGAGGATAGGATAGGATAGAGGATAGGATAGGATAGAGGATAGGATAGGATAGAGGATAGGATAGGGGATTGGATAGTATAGAGGACAGGAGACGATAGAAGATAGGATAGAGGATTGGATAGGATAGAGGATAGGATAGAGGATTGGATAAGATAGATGATTTTATAGGATAGAGGATATGATAGGATAGCGGATAGGATATAATGGAGTATAGGATAGGAATGAGGATAGGATAGCGTTGAGGATAGGATAGGATAGAGGATAGGATAGGATAGAGGATAGGTTAGGATAGAGAATAGGATAGGATAGAGGATAGGATACGAAAGAGGATAGGATAGGATAGAGGATAGGTTAGGATAGAGGATAGGATAGGATAGAGGATAGGATAGCGTTGAGGATAGGATAGGATAGAGGATAGGAGAGGATAGAGGATAGGTTAGGATAGAGGATAAGATAGGATAGAGGATAGGATAGGATAGAGGATAGGATAGAGGATTGGTTAGTATAATGGATAGGAGAGGATAGAGGATAGGATAGGATTGAGGATAGGATAGGATAGAGGATAGGATAGGATATAGGATAGGATAGGATAGAGGATAGGATAGGATAGAGGATAGGATAGGGGATTGGATAGGATAGAGGACAGGAGACGATAGAAGATAGGATAGGGGATTGGATAGGATAGAGGAAAGGAGACGATAGAGATTGGATAGGATATATGATATTATAGGAAAGAGGATATGATAGGATAGCGGATAGGATATAATGGAGTATAGGATAGGAATGAGGATAGGATAGGTTTCAGGATAGGATAGGATAGAGGATAGGATAAGACAGAGGATAGGTTAGGATAGAGGATAGGATAAGATAGGATAGAGGATAGGATAGGATAGAGGATAGGATAGGATAGAGGATAGGAGAGGATAGAGGATAGGATAGGATAGAGGATAGGATAGGATAGAGGATAGGATAGGATAGAGGATAGGATAGGATAGAGGACAGGATAGAGGATTGGTTAGTATAAAGGATAGGAGAGGATAGAGGATAGGATAGGATTGAGGATAGGATAGGATAGAGTATAGGATAGGATAGAGGATAGGATAGGATAGAGGATAGGATAGGATAGAGGATACGATATTATAGAGGATAGGACAGGATAGAGGATAGGATAGGATAGAGGACAGGATAGGATACAGGATAGGATAGGATAGAGGATAGGTTAGGATAGAGTATAGAATAGGATAGAGGATAGGATAGGATAGAGGATAGGATAGGATAGAGGATGGGATAGGATAGAGGAAAGGATAGGGGATTGGATAGGATATAGGACAGGAGACGATAGAAGATAAGATAGGGGATTGGATAGGATAGAGGAAAGGAGACGATAGAGATTGGATATAATGGAGTATAGGATAGTAATGAGGATAGGATAGCGTTGAGGATAGGATAGGATAGAGGATAGGATAGAGGATTGGTTAGTATAAAGGATAGGAGAGGATAGAGGATAGGATAGGATTGAGGATAGGATAGGATAGAGGATAGGATAGGATAGAGGATAGGATAGGATAGAGGATAGGATAGGATAGAGGATACGATATTATAGAGGATAGGACAGGATAGAGGATAGGATAGGATAGAGGATAGGATAGGATACAGGATAGGATAGGATAGAGGATAGGTTAGGATAGAGGATAGGATAGGATAGAGGATAGGATAGGATAGAGGATAGGATAGGATAGAGGATGGGATAGGATAGAGGATAGGATAGGATAGAGGATCGGATAGGATAGAGGATAGGATAGGATAGAGGATAGGATAGGATAGAGGAAAGGAGACAATAGAGATTGGATAGGATAGATGATATAATAGGAAAGAGGATAGGATATGATAGAGGATACGACATTAAAGAGGATAGGACAGGATAGAGGATAGGATAGGATAGAGGATAGGTTAGGATAGAGTATAGGATAGGATAGAGGATAGGATAGAGGATAGGATAGGATAGAGGATAGGATAGGATAGAGGATAGGATAGGATAGGATAGAGGATAGGATAGGATAGAGGATAGGATAGGATAGAGGATAGGACAGGATAGAGGATAGGATAGGATAGAGGATAGGATAGGATAGGATAGAGGATAGGATAGGATAGAGGATAGGATAGGATAGAGGATAGGATAGGATAGAGGATAGGATAGGATAGAGGATAGGATAGCATAGGATAGAGGATAGGATAGGATAGAGGATAGGAGAGGATAGAGGATAGGTTAGGATAGAGGATAAGATAGGATAGAGGATAGGATAGGATAGAGGAAAGGAGACGATAGAGATTGGATAGGATAGAGGATAGGATAGGATAGAGGATAGGATAGGATAGAGGATAGGATATGATAGAGGATAGGATAGGATAGAGGATAGGATAGGATAGAGGATAGGATAGGATAGAGGATAGGATAGAGGATAGGATAGAGGATTGGATAGGATAGCGGATAGGATATAATGGACTATAGGATAGGAATGAGGATAGGATAGCGTTGAGGATAGGATAGGATAGAGGATAGGATAGGATAGAGGATAGGTTAGGATAGAGAATAGGATAGGATAGAAGATAGGATAGGAAAGAGGATAGGATAGTATAGAGGATAGGTTAGGATAGAGGATAGGATAGGATAGAGGATAGGATATCATAGAGGATAGGATAGGATAGAGGATAGGAGAGGATAGAGGATAGGTTAGGATAGAGGATAAGATAGGATAGAGGATAGGATAGGATAGAGGATAGGATAGAGGATTGGTTAGTATAATGGATAGGAGAGGATAGAGGATAGGATAGGATTGAGGATAGGATAGGATAGAGGATAGGATAGGATATAGGATAGGATAGGATAGAGGATAGGATAGGATAGAGGATAGGATAGGGGATTGGATAGGATAGAGGACAGGAGACGATAGAAGATAGGATAGGGGATTGGATAGGATAGAGGAAAGGAGACGATAGAGATTGGATAGGATATATGATATTATAGGAAAGAGGATATGATAGGATAGCGGATAGGATATAATGGAGTATAGGATAGGAATGAGGATAGGATAGGTTTCAGGATAGGATAGGATAGAGGATAGGATAAGACAGAGGATAGGTTAGGATAGAGGATAGGATAAGATAGGATAGAGGATAGGATAGGATAGAGGATAGGATAGGATAGAGGATAGGAGAGGATAGAGGATAGGATAGAGGATAGGATAGGATAGAGGATAGGATAGGATAGAGGATAGGATAGGATAGAGGATAGGATAGGATAGAGGATAGGATAGGATAGAGGATAGGATAGAGGATTGGTTAGTATAAAGGATAGGAGAGGATAGAGGATAGGATAGGATTGAGGATAGGATAGGATAGAGTATAGGATAGGATAGAGGATAGGATAGGATAGAGGATAGGATAGGATAGAGGATACGATATTATAGAGGATAGGACAGGATAGAGGATAGGATAGGATAGAGGACAGGATAGGATACAGGATAGGATAGGATAGAGGATAGGTTAGGATAGAGTATAGAATAGGATAGAGGATAGGATAGGATAGAGGATAGGATAGGATAGAGGATGGGATAGGATAGAGGAAAGGATAGGGGATTGGATAGGATATAGGACAGGAGACGATAGAAGATAAGATAGGGGATTGGATAGGATAGAGGAAAGGAGACGATAGAGATTGGATAGGATAGATGATATAATAGGAAAGAGGATAGGATATGATAGAGGATACGACATTAAAGAGGATAGGACAGGATAGAGGATAGGATAGGATAGAGGATAGGATAGGATAGAGGATAGGATAGGGGATTGGATAGGATAGAGGACAGGAGACGATAGAACATAGGATAGGGGATTGGATAGGATAGAGGAAAGGAGACGATAGAGATTGGATAGGATAGATGATATTATAGGAAAGAGGATAGGATATGATAGAGGATACGATATTATAGAGGATAGGACAGGATAGAGGATAGGATAGGATAGAGGATAGGATAGGATTGAGGATAGGATAGGATAGAGGATAGGATAGGATAGAGGATAGGATAAGATAGAGGATAGGTTAGGATAGAGGATAGGATAGGATAGGATAGAGGATAGGATAGTATAGAGGATAGGAGAGGATAGAGGATAGGATAGGATAGAGGATAGGATAGGATAGGGGATAGGATAGGATAGAGGATAGGATAGGATAGAGGATAGGATAGGTTATTGGATAGGATAGAGGACAGGAGACGATAGAAGATAGGATAGGGGATTGGATAGGATAGAGGAAAGGAGACGATAGAAGATAAGATAGGGGATTAGATAGGATAGAGGATAGGATAGGATAGAGGATAGGATAGGGGATTGGATAGGATAGAGGATAGGAGACGATGGAGGATAGCATAGGATAGAGGATAGGATAGGATAGAGGATTTGATAGTATAAAGGATAGGTGAGGATAGAGAATAGGATAGCATTGAGGATAGGATATGATAGTGGATAGGATAGGATAGAGCAGACGATAGAGGATAGGATAGGATAGAGGATAGGGT
Organism: Halictus rubicundus; assembly: GCF_050948215.1. Lineage (NCBI taxonomy): Eukaryota > Metazoa > Arthropoda > Insecta > Hymenoptera > Halictidae > Halictus > Halictus rubicundus. The sequence goes on along the minus strand of NW_027488580.1, from coordinate 449,219 downwards.
AGGGGATTGGATAGGATAGAGGATAGGATAGGGTAGATGATATTATAGGCAAGAGGATAGGATATGATAGAGGATACGATATTATAGAGGATAGGATAGGATAGAGAATAGGATAGGATAGAGGATAGGATAGGATAGAGGATAGTATAGAGGATTGGTTAGTATAAAGGATAGGAGAGGATAGAGGATAGGATAGGATTGAGGATAGGATAGGATAGAGGATAGGATAGTATAGAGGATAGGATAGGATAGAGGATACGATATTATAGAGGATAGGATAGGATAGAGAATAGGATAGGATAGAGGATAGGATAGGATAGAGGATAGTATAGAGGATTGGTTAGTATAAAGGATAGGAGAGGATAGAGGATAGGTTAGGATAGAGTATAGGATAGGATAGAGGATAGGATAGGATAGAGGATAGGATAGGATAGAGGATAGGATAGGATAGAGGATAGGATAGGATAGAGGATAGGATAGGATAGGATAGAGGATAGGATAGGATAGAGGATATGATAGGATATCGGATAGGATATAATGGAGTATAGGTTAGGAAGGAGGATAGGATAGGGTTCAGGAGAGGATAGGATAGAGAATAGGATAGGATAGCGGATAGTATAGGATAGAGGATAGGATAGGATAGAGGATAGCATAGGATAGAGGATAGGATAGGATAGAGGATAGGAGAGGATAGAGGATAGGATAGGATAGAGGATAGGATAGGATAGAGGATAGGATAGGATAGAGGATAGGATAGAGGATAGGATAGAGGATATGATAGGATAGCGGATAGGATATAATGGAGTATAGGAGAGGAATGAGGATAGGATAGGTTTCAGGATAGGATAGGATAGAGGATAGGATAAGTCAGAGGATAGGTTAGGATAGAGGATAGGATAGGATAGGATAGAGGATAGGATAGGATAGAGGATAGGAGAGGATAGAGGATAGGATAGGATAGAGGATAGGATAGGATAGGATAGAGGATAGGATAGGATAGAGGATAGGATAGGATAGAGGATAGTATAGAGGATTGGTTAGTATAAAGGATAGGAGAGGATAGAGGATAGGATAGGATTGAGGATAGGATAGGATAGAGGATAGGATAGTATAGAGGATAGGATAGGATAGAGGATACGATATTATAGAGGATAGGACAGGATAGAGGATAGGATAGGATAGAGGATAGGATAGGATACAGGATAGGATAGGATAGAGGATAGGTTAGGATAGAGGATAGAATAGGATAGAGGATAGGATAGGATAGAGGATAGGATAGGATAGAGGATGGGATAGGATAGAGTATAGAATAGGATAGAGCATAGGATAGGATAGAATTGAGGGTAGGATAGGATAGAGGGTAGGATAGGATAGAGGATAGGATAGGAAAGAGGATAGGACAGGATAGAGGATAGGTTAGGATAGAGGATAGGATAGGATAGAGGATAGGATAGGATAGAGGATAGGATAGGATAGAGGATAGGATAGGATAGGGGATAGGATAGGGGATTGGATAGGATAGAGGACAGGAGACGATAGAAGATAAGATAGGGGATTGGATAGGATAGAGGAAAGGAGACGATAGAGATTGGATAGGATAGAGGATATTATAGGATAGAGGATATGATAGGATAGCGGATAGGATATAATGGAGCATAGGATAGGAATGAGGATAGGATAGCGTTGAGGATAGGATAGGATAGAGGATAGGATAGGATAGAGGATAGCATAGGATAGAGGATAGGATAGGATAGAGGATAGGAGAGGATAGAGGATAGGATAGGACAGAGGATAGGATAGGATAGAGGATAGGATAGGATAGAGGATAGGATAGAGGATAGGATAGAGGATATGATAGGATAGCGGATAGGATATAATGGAGTATAGGATAGGAATGAGGATAGGATAGGTTTCAGGATAGGATAGGATAGAGGATAGGATAAGACAGAGGATAGGTTAGGATAGAGGATAGGATAGGATGGAGGATAGGATAGGGGATTGGATAGGATAGAGGACAGGAGACGATAGAAGATAGGATAGGGGATTGGATAGGATAGAGGAAAGGAGACGATAGAGATTGGATAGGATAGAGGATAGGATAGGATAGGATAGAGGATAGGATAGGATAGAGGATAGGATAGAGGATAGGATAGGATAGAGGATAGGATAGACGATAGGATAGGATAGAGGATATGATAGAGGATAGGATAGAGGATTGGATAGGATAGAGGATATTATAGGATAGAGGATATGATACGATAGCGGATAGGATATAATGGAGTATAGGATAGTAATGAGGATAGGATAGCGTTGAGGATAGGATAGGATAGAGGATAGGATAGCGTTGAGGATAGGATAGGATAGAGGATAGGATAGGATAGAGGATAGGTTAGGATAGAGGATAGGATAGGATAGAGAATAGGATAGGATAGAGGATAGGATAGGATAGAGGATAGGATAGGATAGAGGATAGGATAGAGGATAGGATAGAGGATAGGATAGGATAGAGGATAGGATAGAGGATTGGATAGGATAGAGGATTGGATAGGTTAGAGGATATGATAGGATAGCGGATAGGATATAATGGATTATAGGATAGGAATGAGGATAGGATAGCGTTGAGGATAGGATATGATAGAGGATAGGATAGGATAGAGGATAGGTTAGGATAGAGAATAGGATAGGATAGAGGATAGGATAGGATAGAGGATAGGATAGGATAGAGGATAGGATAGGATAGAGGATAGGATAGGGGATTGGATAGGATAGAGGAAAGTAGACGATAGAGATTGGATAGGATAGATGATATTATAGGAAAGAGGATAGGATATGATAGAGGATACGATATTATAGAGGATAGGACAGGATAGAGGACAGGATAGGATAGAGGATAGGATAGGATACAGGATAGGATAGGATAGAGGATAGGATAGGATAGAGGATATTTTAGGATAGAGGATAGGATAGGATAGGATTGAGGGTAGGATAGGACAGAGGATAGGATAGGATAGAGGATACGATAGGGGATTGGATAGGATAGAGGACAGGAGGTGATAGAAGATAAGATAGGGGATTGGATAGGATAGAGGAAAGGAGACGATAGAGATTGGATAGGATAGAGGATATTATAGGATAGAGGATATGATAGGATAGCGGATAGGATATAATGGAGCATAGGATAGGAATGAGGATAGGATAGCGTTGAGGATAGGATAGGATAGAGGATAGGATAGGATAGAGGATAGGTTAGGATAGAGGATAGGATAGGATAGAGGATAGGATAGGAAAGAGGATAGGATAGGATAGAGGATAGGTTAGGATAGAGGATAGGATAGAGGATAGGATAGGGGATTGGATAGGGTAGAGGACAGGAGACGATAGAAGATAAGATAGGGGATTGGATAGGATAGAGGATAGGATAGGATAGAGGATAGGATAGGGGATTGGATAGGATAGAGGATAGGAGACGATGGAGGATAGGATAGGATAGAGGATTGGATAGTATAAAGGATAGGTGAGGATAGAGAATAGGATAGCATTGAGGATAGGATAGGATAGTGGATAGGATAGGATAGAGCAGACGATAGAGGATAGGATAGGATAGAGGATAGGGTAGGGGATTGGATAGGATAGAGGATAGGATAGGGTAGATGATATTATAGGCAAGAGTAAAGGATAGGATAGAGTATAGGATAGGATACAGGATAGGATAGGATAGAGGATAGGATAGGATAGAGGATAGGTTAGGATAGAGGATAGGATAGGATAGAGGATAGGATAGGATAGACTATAGGATAGGATAGAGGATGGGATAGGATAGAGTATAGAATAGGATAGAGCATAGGATAGGATAGGATTGAGGGTAGGATAGGATAGAGGATAGGATAGGATAGAGGATAGGATAGGGGATTGGATAGGATAGAGGACAGGAGACGATAGAAGATAAGATAGGGGATTGGATAGGATAGAGGAAAGGAGACGATAGAGATTGGATAGGATAGAGGATATTATAGGATAGAAGATATGATAGGATACCGGATAGGATATAATGGAGTATAGGATAGGAATGAGGATAGGATAGCGTTGAGGATAGGATAGGATAGAAGATAGGATAGGATAGAGGATAGGTTAGGATAGAGGATAGGATAGGATAGAGGATAGGATAGGAAAGAGGATAGGACAGGATAGAGGATAGGTTAGGATAGAGGATAGGATAGGATAGAGGATAGGATAGGATAGAGGATAGGATAGGATAGAGTATAGAATAGGATAGAGCATAGGATAGGATAGGATTGAGGGCAGTATAGGATAGAGGATAGGATAGGATAGAGGATAGGATAGGGGATTGGATAGGATAGAGGACAGGAGACGATAGATGATGAGATAGGGGATTGGATAGGATAGAGGATAGGATAGGATAGACGATAGGATAGGGAATTGGATAGGATAGAGGATAGGAGACGATGGAGGATAGCATAGGATAGAGGATAGGATAGGATAGAGGATTTGATAGTATAAAGGATAGGTGAGGATAGAGAATAGAATAGCATGGAGGATAGGATAGGATAGTGGATAGGATAGGATAGAGCAGACGATAGAGGATAGGATAGGATAGAGGATAGGGTAGGGGATTGGATAGGATAGAGGATAGGATAGGGTAGATGATATTATAGGCAAGAGGATAGGATATGATAGAGGATACGATATTATAGAGGATAGGATAGGATAGAGAATAGGATACGATAGAGGATAGGTTAGGATAGAGTATAGGATAGGATAGAGGATAGGATAGGATAGAGGATAGGATAGGATAGGGGATAGGATAGGGGATTGGATAGGATAGAGGACAGGAGACGATAGAAGATAGGATAGGGGATTGGATAGGATAGAGGAAAGGAGACGATAGAGATTGGATAGGATAGATGATATTATAGGAAAGAGGATAGGATATGATAGAGGATACGATATTATAGAGGATAGGACAGGATAGAGGACAGGATAGGATAGAGGATAGGATAGGATACAGGATAGGATAGGATAGGATAGAGGATAGATTAGGATAGAGGAGAGGATAGGATAGGATTGAGGGTAGGATAGGGTAGAGGATAGGATAGGATAGAGGATACGATAGGGGATTGGATAGGATAGAGGACAGGAGACGATAGAAGATAAGATAGGGGATTGGATAGGATAGAGGAAAGGAGACGATAGAGATTGGATAGGATAGAGGATATTATAGGATAGAGGATATGATAGGATAGCGGATAGGATATAATGGAGCATAGGATAGGAATGAGGATAGGATAGCGTTGAGGATAGGATAGGAAAGAGGATAGGATAGGATAGAGGATAGCATAGGATAGAGGATAGGATAGGATAGAGGATAGGAGAGGATAGAGGATAGGATAGGACAGAGGATAGGATAGGATAGAGGATAGGATAGGATAGAGGATAGGATAGAGGATAGGATAGAGGATATGATAGGATAGCGGATAGGATATAATGGAGTATAGGATAGGAATGAGGATAGGATAGGTTTCAGGATAGGATAGGATAGAGGATAGGATAAGACAGAGGATAGGTTAGGATAGAGGATAGGATAGGATGGAGGATAGGATAGGGGATTGGATAGGATAGAGGACAGGAGACGATAGAAGATAGGATAGGGGATTGGATAGGATAGAGGAAAGGAGACGATAGAGATTGGATAGGATAGAGGATAGGATAGGATAGAGGATAGGATAGAGGATAGGATAGGATAGGGGATTGGATAGGATAGAGGACAGGAGACGATAGAATATAGGATAGGGGATTGGATAGGATAGAGGAAAGGAGACGATAGAGATTGGATAGGATAGATGATATTATAGGAAAGAGGATAGGATATGATAGAGGATACGATATTATAGAGGATAGGACAGGATAGAGGACAGGATAGGATAGAGGATAGGATAGGATACAGGATAGGATAGGATAGAGGATAGGATAGGATAGAGGATAGGTTAGGATAGAGGATAGGATAGGATAGGATTGAGGGTAGGATAGGACAGAGGATAGGATAGGATAGAGGATACGATAGGGGATTGGATAGGATAGAGGACAGGAGGTGATAGAAGATAAGATAGGGGATTGGATAGGATAGAGGAAAGGAGACGATAGAGATTGGATAGGATAGAGGATATTATAGGATAGAGGATATGATAGGATAGCGGATAGGATATAATGGAGCATAGGATAGGAATGAGGATAGGATAGCGTTGAGGATAGGATAGGATAGAGGATAGGATAGGATAGAGGATAGGTTAGGATAGAGGATAGGATAGGATAGAGGATAGGATAGGAAAGAGGATAGGATAGGATAGAGGATAGGTTAGGATAGAGGATAGGATAGAGGATAGGATAGGGGATTGGATAGGGTAGAGGACAGGAGACGATAGAAGATAAGATAGGGGATTGGATAGGATAGAGGATAGGATAGGATAGAGGATAGGATAGGGGATTGGATAGGATAGAGGATAGGAGACGATGGAGGATAGGATAGGATAGAGGATAGGATAGGATAGAGGATTGGATAGTATAAAGGATAGGTGAGGATAGAGAATAGGATAGCATTGAGGATAGGATAGGATAGTGGATAGAATAGGATAGAGCAGAAGATAGAAGATAGGATAGGATAGAGGATAGGGTAGGGGATTGGATAGGATAGAGGATAGGATAGGGTAGATGATATTATTCGCAAGAGTATAGGATAGGATAGAGGATAGGATAGGATACAGGATAGGATAGGATAGAGGATAGGATAGGATAGAGGATAGGTTAGGATAGAGGATAGGATAGGATAGAGGATAGGATAGGATAGACTATAGGATAGGATAGAGGATGGGATAGGATAGAGTATAGAATAGGATAGAGCATAGGATAGGATAGGATTGAGGGTAGGATAGGATAGAGGATAGGATAGGATAGAGGATAGGATAGGGGATTGGATAGGATAGAGGACAGGAGACGATAGAAGATAAGATAGGGGATTGGATAGGATAGAGGAAAGGAGACGATAGAGATTGGATAGGATAGAGGATATTATAGGATAGAGGATATGATAGGATACCGGATAGGATATAATGGAGTATAGGATAGGAATGAGGATAGGATAGCGTTGAGGATAGGATAGGATAGAAGATAGGATAGGATAGAGGATAGGTTAGGATAGAGGATAGGATAGGATAGAGGATAGGATAGGAAAGAGGATAGGACAGGATAGAGGATAGGTTAGGATAGAGGATAGGATAGGATAGAGGATAGGATAGGATAGAGTATAGAATAGGATAGAGCATAGGATATGATAGGATTGAGGGCAGTATAGGATAGAGGATAGGATAGGATAGAGGATAGGATAGGGGATTGGATAGGATAGAGGACAGGAGACGATAGATGATGAGATAGGGGATTGGATAGGATAGAGGATAGGATAGGATAGACGATAGGATAGGGAATTGGATAGGATAGAGGATAGGAGACGATGGAGGATAGCATAGGATAGAGGATAGGATAGGATAGAGGATTTGATAGTATAAAGGATAGGTGAGGATAGAGAATAGAATACCATGGAGGATAGGATAGGATAGTGGATAGGATAGGATAGAGCAGACGATAGAGGATAGGATAGGATAGAGGATAGGGTAGGGGATTGGATAGGATAGAGGATAGGATAGGGTAGATGATATTATAGGCAAGAGGATAGGATATGATAGAGGATACGATATTATAGAGGATAGGATAGGATAGAGAATAGGATACGATAGAGGATAGGTTAGGATAGAGTATAGGATAGGATAGAGGATAGGATAGGATAGAGGATAGGATAGGATAGGGGATAGGATAGGGGATTGGATAGGATAGAGGACAGGAGACGATAGAAGATAGGATAGGGGATTGGATAGGATAGAGGAAAGGAGACGATAGAGATTGGATAGGATAGATGATATTATAGGAAAGAGGATAGGATATGATAGAGGATACGATATTATAGAGGATAGGACAGGATAGAGGACAGGATAGGATAGAGGATAGGATAGGATACAGGATAGGATAGGATAGGATAGAGGATAGATTAGGATAGAGGAGAGGATAGGATAGGATTGAGGGTAGGATAGGGTAGAGGATAGGATAGGATAGAGGATACGATAGGGGATTGGATAGGATAGAGGACAGGAGACGATAGAAGATAAGATAGGGGATTGGATAGGATAGAGGAAAGGAGACGATAGAGATTGGATAGGATAGAGGATATTATAGGATAGAGGATATGATAGGATAGCGGATAGGATATAATGGAGCATAGGATAGGAATGAGGATAGGATAGCGTTGAGGATAGGATAGGATAGAGGATAGGATAGGATAGAGGATAGCATAGGATAGAGGATAGGATAGGATAGAGGATAGGAGAGGATAGAGGATAGGATAGGACAGAGGATAGGATAGGATAGAGGATTGGATAGGATAGGATAGAGGATAGGATAGGATAGAGGATAGTATAGAGGATTGGTTAGTATAAAGGATAGGAGAGGATAGAGGATAGGATAGGATTGAGGATAGGATAGGATAGAGGATAGGATAGTATAGAGGATAGGATAGGATAGAGGATACGATATTATAGAGGATAGGACAGGATAGAGGATAGGATAGGACAGAGGATAGGATAGGATACAGGATAGGATAGGATAGAGGATAGGTTAGGATAGAGGATAGAATAGGATAGAGGATAGGATAGGATAGAGGATAGGATAGGATAGAGGATGGGATAGGATAGAGTATAGAATAGGATAGAGCATAGGATAGGATAGAATTGAGGGTAGGATAGGATAGAGGGTAGGATAGGATAGAGGATAGGATAGGAAAGAGGATAGGACAGGATAGAGGATAGGTTAGGATAGAGGATAGGATAGGATAGAGGATAGGATAGGATAGAGGATAGGATAGGATAGAGGATAGGATAGGATAGGGGATAGGATAGGGGATTGGATAGGATAGAGGACAGGAGACGATAGAAGATAGGATAGGGGATTGGATAGGATAGAGGAAAGGAGACGATAGAGATTGGATAGGATAGATGATATTATAGGAAAGAGGATAGGATATGATAGAGGATACGATATTATAGAGGATAGGACAGGATAGAGGACAGGATAGGATAGAGGATAGGATAGGATACAGGATAGGATAGGATAGGATAGAGGATAGATTAGGATAGAGGAGAGGATAGGATAGGATTGAGGGTAGGATAGGGTAGAGGATAGGATAGGATAGAGGATACGATAGGGGATTGGATAGGATAGAGGACAGGAGACGATAGAAGATAAGATAGGGGATTGGATAGGATAGAGGAAAGGAGACGATAGAGATTGGATAGGATAGAGGATATTATAGGATAGAGGATATGATAGGATAGCGGATAGGATATAATGGAGCATAGGATAGGAATGAGGATAGGATAGCGTTGAGGATAGGATAGGATAGAGGATAGGATAGGATAGAGGATAGCATAGGATAGAGGATAGGATAGGATAGGATAGAGGATAGGAGAGGATAGAGGATAGGATAGGACAGAGGATAGGATAGGATAGAGGATAGGATAGGATAGAGGATGGGATAGAGGATAGGATAGAGGATATGATAGGATAGCGGATAGGATATAATGGAGTATAGGATAGGAATGAGGATAGGATAGGTTTCAGGATAGGATAGGATAGAGGATAGGATAAGACAGAGGATAGGTTAGGATAGAGGATAGGATAGGATGGAGGATAGGATAGGGGATTGGATAGGATAGAGGACAGGAGACGATAGAAGATAGGATAGGGGATTGGATAGGATAGAGGAAAGGAGACGATAGAGATTGGATAGGATAGAGGATATTATAGGATAGAGGATATGATAGGATAGCGGATAGGATATAATGGAGCATAGGATAGGAATGAGGATAGGATAGCGTTGAGGATAGGATAGGATAGAGGATAGGATAGGATAGAGGATAGGTTAGGATAGAGGATAGGATAGGATAGAGGATAGGATAGGAAAGAGGATAGGATAGGATAGAGGATAGGTTAGGATAGAGGATAGGATAGAGGATAGGATAGGGGATTGGATAGGATAGAGGAAAGGAGACGATAGAGATTGGATAGGATAGATGATATTATAGGAAAGAGGATAGGATATGATAGAGGATACGATATTATAGAGGATAGGACAGGATAGAGGACAGGATAGGATAGAGGATAGGATAGGATACAGGATAGGATAGGATAGAGGATAGGATAGGATAGAGGATAGGTTAGGATAGAGGATAGGATAGGATAGGATTGAGGGTAGGATAGGACACAGGATAGGATAGGATAGAGGATACGATAGGGGATTGGATAGGATAGAGGACAGGAGGTGATAGAAGATAAGATAGGGGATTGGATAGGATAGAGGAAAGGAGACGATAGAGATTGGATAGGATAGAGGATATTATAGGATAGAGGATATGATAGGATAGCGGATAGGATATAATGGAGCATAGGATAGGAATGAGGATAGGATAGCGTTGAGGATAGGATAGGATAGAGGATAGGATAGGATAGAGGATAGGTTAGGATAGAGGATAGGATAGGATAGAGGATAGGATAGGAAAGAGGATAGGATAGGATAGAGGATAGGTTAGGATAGAGGATAGGATAGAGGATAGGATAGGGGATTGGATAGGGTAGAGGACAGGAGACGATAGAAGATAAGATAGGGGATTGGATAGGATAGAGGATAGGATAGGATAGAGGATAGGATAGGGGATTGGATAGGATAGAGGATAGGATAGGATAGAGGATAGGTTAGGATAGAGGATAGGATAGGATAGAGGATAGGATAGGATAGACTATAGGATAGGATAGAGGATGGGATAGGATAGAGTATAGAATAGGATAGAGCATAGGATAGGATAGGATTGAGGGTAGGATAGGATAGAGGATAGGATAGGATAGAGGATAGGATAGGGGATTGGATAGGATAGAGGACAGGAGACGATAGAAGATAAGATAGGGGATTGGATAGGATAGAGGAAAGGAGACGATAGAGATTGGATAGGATAGAGGATAATATAGGATAGAGGATATGATAGGATACCGGATAGGATATAATGGAGTATAGGATAGGAATGAGGATAGGATAGCGTTGAGGATAGGATAGGATAGAAGATAGGATAGGATAGAGGATAGGTTAGGATAGAGGATAGGATAGGATAGAGGATAGGATAGGAAAGAGGATAGGACAGGATAGAGGATAGGTTAGGATAGAGGATAGGATAGGATAGAGGATAGGATAGAGTATAGAATAGGATAGAGCATAGGATAGGATAGGATTGAGGGCAGTATAGGATAGAGGATAGGATAGGATAGAGGATAGGATAGGGGATTGGATAGGATAGAGGACAGGAGACGATAGATGATGAGATAGGGGATTGGATAGGATAGAGGATAGGATAGGATAGACGATAGGATAGGGAATTGGATAGGATAGAGGATAGGAGACGATGGAGGATAGCATAGGATAGAGGATAGGATAGGATAGAGGATTTGATAGTATAAAGGATAGGTGAGGATAGAGAATAGAATAGCATGGAGGATAGGATAGGATAGTGGATAGGATAGGATAGAGCAGACGATAGAGGATAGGATAGGATAGAGGATAGGGTAGGGGATTGGATAGGATAGAGGATAGGATAGGGTAGATGATATTATAGGCAAGAGGATAGGATATGATAGAGGATACGATATTATAGAGGATAGGATAGGATAGAGAATAGGATACGATAGAGGATAGGTTAGGATAGAGTATAGGATAGGATAGAGGATAGGATAGGATAGAGGATAGGATAGGATAGAGGATAGGATAGGATAGAGGATAGGATAGGATAGAGGATAGGATAGGATAGAGGATAGGATAGGATAGAGGATAGGATAGGATAGAGGATAGGATAGGATAGAGGATAGGATAGGATAGAGGATAGGATAGGATAGAGGATAGGATAGGATAGAGGATAGGATAGGATAGAGGATAGGATAGGATAGAGGATAGGATAGGATAGAGGATAGGATAGGATAGAGGATAGGATAGGATAGAGGATAGGATAGGATAGAGGATAGGATAGGATAGAGGATAGGATAGAGGATAGGATAGAGGATAGGATAGAGGATATTATAGAGGATTGGATAGGATAGCGGATAGGATATAAAGGACTATAGGATAGGAATGATGATAGGATAGGGTTGAGGATAGGATAGGATAGAGGATAGGATAGAGGATTGGATAGGATAGAGGATATGATAGGATAGCGGATAGGATATAATGGAGTATAGGCTAGGAATGAGGATAGGATAGGGTTCAGGAGAGGATAGGATAGAGGATAGGATAGGATAGCGGATAGTATAGGATAGAGGATAGGATAGGATAGAGGATAGCATAGGATAGAGGATAGGATAGGATAGAGGATAGGAGAGGATAGAGGATAGGATAGGATAGAGGATAGGATATGATAGAGGATAGGATAGGATAGAGGATAGGATAGGATAGAGGATAGGATAGAGGATTGGTTAGTATAAAGGATAGGAGAGGATAGAGGATAGGATAGGATTGAGGATAGGATACGATAGAGGATAGGATAGGATAGAGGATAGGATAGGATAGAGGATGCGATATTATAGAGGATAGGACAGGATAGAGGATAGGATAGGATAGAGGATAGGATAGGATACAGGATACGATAGGATAGAGGATAGGTTAGGATAGAGGATAGGATAGGATAGAGGATAGGATAGGATAGAGGATGGGATAGGATAGAGTATAGAATAGGATAGGATTGAGGGTAGGATAGGATAGAGGATAGGATAGGATAGAGGACAGGATAGGGGATTGGATAGGATAGAGGATAGGATAGGATAGAGGATAGGATAGAGGATAGGATAGAGGATAGGATATAATGGAGTATAGGATAGGAATGAGGATAGGATAGCGTTGAGGATAGGATAGGATAGAGGATAGGATAGGATAGAGGATAGGTTAGGATAGAGAACAGGTTAGGATAGAGAATAGGATAGGATAGAGGATAGGATAGGAAAGAGGATAGGATAGGATAGAGGATAGGTTAGGATAGAGGATAGGTTAGGATAGAGGATAGGACAGGATAGAGGATAGGATAGGATAGAGGATAGGAGAGGATAGAGGATAGGTTAGGATAGGGGATAAGATAGGATAGAGGATAGGATAGGATAGAGGATAGGATAGAGGATTGGTTAGTATAAAGGATAGGAGAGGATAGAGGATAGAATAGGATTGAGGATAGGATAGGATAGAGGATAGGATAGGATAGAGGATAGGATAGGGTAGAGGATAGGATAGGATAGAGGATAGGATAGGATAGAGGATAGGATAGGGGATTGGATAGGATAGAGGACAGGAGACGATAGAAGATAGGATAGGGGATTGGATAGGATAGAGGAAAGGAGACGATAGAGAATGGATAGGATAGATGATATTATAGGAAAGAGGATAGGATATGATAGAGGATACGATATTATAGAGGATAGGACAGGATAGAGGATAGGATAGGATAGAGGATAGGATAGGATACAGGATAGGATAGGATAGAGGATAGGATAGGATAGAGGATAGGTTAGGATAGACGATAGGATAGGATAGGATTGAGGGTAGGATAGGATAGAGGATAGGATAGGATAGAGGATACGATAGGGGATTGGATAGGATAGAGGACAGGAGACGATAGAAGATAAGATAGGGGATTGGATAGGATAGAGGAAAGGAGACGATAGAAGATAAGATAGGGGATTGGATAGGATAAAGGAAAGGAGACGATAGAGATTGGATAGGATAGATGATATAATAGGAAAGAGGATAGGATATGATAGATTATACGACATTAAACAGGATAGGACAGGATAGAGGATAGGATAGGATAGAGGATAGGATAGGATAGAGGATAGGATAGAGGATAGGATAGGATAGAGGATAGGATAGAGGATAGGATAGGATAGAGGATATGATAGAGGATAGGATAGAGGATTGGATAGGATAGAGGATATTATAGGATAGAGGATATGATACGATAGCGGATAGGATATAATGGAGTATAGGATAGTAATGAGGATAGGATAGCGTTGAGGATAGGATAGGATAGAGGATAGGATAGGATAGAGGATAGGTTAGGATAGACGATAGGATAGGATAGGATTGAGGGTAGGATAGGATAGAGGATAGGATAGGATAGAGGATACGATAGGGGATTGGATAGGATAGAGGACAGGAGACGATAGAAGATAAGATAGGGGATTGGATAGGATAGAGGAAAGGAGACGATAGAAGATAAGATAGGGGATTGGATAGGATAAAGGAAAGGAGACGATAGAGATTGGATAGGATAGATGATATAATAGGAAAGAGGATAGGATATGATAGAGGATACGACATTAAAGAGGATAGGACAGGATAGAGGATAGGATAGAGGATAGGATAGGATAGAGGATAGGATAGAGGATAGGATAGGATAGAGGATAGGATAGAGGATAGGATAGGATACAGGATATGATAGAGGATAGGATAGAGGATTGGATAGGATAGAGGATATTATAGGATAGAGGATATGATACGATAGCGGATAGGATATAATGGAGTATAGGATAGTAATGAGGATAGGATAGCGTTGAGGATAGGATAGGATAGAGGATAGGATAGCGTTGAGGATAGGATAGGATAGAGGATAGGATAGGATAGAGGATAGGTTAGGATAGAGGATAGGATAGGATAGAGAATAGGATAGGATAGAGGATAGGATAGGATAGAGGATAGGATAGGATAGAGGATATGATACGATAGCGGATAGGATATAATGGAGTATAGGATAGTAATGAGGATAGGATAGCGTTGAGGATAGGATAGGATAGAGGATAGGATAGCGTTGAGGATAGGATAGGATAGAGGATAGGATAGGATAGAGGATAGGTTAGGATAGAGGATAGGATAGGATAGAGGATAGGATAGGATAGAGGATAGGATAGGATAGAGGATAGGATAGAGGATAGGATAGGATAGAGGATAGGATAGAGGTTAGGATAGAGGATTGGATAGGATAGAGGATAGGATAGAGGATTGGATAGGAAAGAGGATTTTATAGGATAGAGGATATGATAGGATAGCGGATAGGATATAATGGAGTATAGGATAGGAATGAGGATAGGATAGCGTTGAGGATAGGATAGGATAGAGGATAGGATAGGATAGAGGATAGGTTAGAATAGAGAATAGGTTAGGATAGAGAATAGGATAGGATAGAGGATAGGATAGGAAAGAGGATAGGATAGGATAGAGGATAGGTTAGGATAGAGGATAGGATAGGATAGAGGATAGGATAGGATAGAGGATAGGATAGGATAGAGGATAGGAGAGGATACAGGATAGGTTAGGATAGGGGATAAGATAGGATAGAGGATAGGATAGGATAGAGGATAGGATAGAGGATTGGTTAGTATAAAGGATAGGAGAGGATAGAGGATAGGATAGGATTGAGGATAGGATAGGATAGAGGATAGGATAGGATAGAGGATAGGATAGGATAGATGATAGGATAGAGGATAGGATAGGATAGAGGATAGGATAGAGGTTAGGATAGAGGATTGGATAAAATAGAGGATAGGATAGAGGATTGGATAGGATAGAGGATTTTATAGGATAGAGGATATGATAGGATAGCGGATAGGATATAATGGAGTATAGGATAGGAATGAGGATAGGATAGCGTTGAGGATAGGATAGGATAGAGGATAGGATAGGATAGAGGATAGGTTAGAATAGAGAATAGGTTAGGATAGAGAATAGGATAGGATAGAGGATAGGATAGGATAGAGGATAGGATAGGATAGATGATATTATAGGAAAGAGGATAGGATATGATAGAGGATACGATATTATAGAGGATAGGACAGGATAGAGGATATTATAGGATGGAGGATATGATACGATAGCGGATAGGATATAATGGAGTATAGGATAGTAATGAGGATAGGATAGCGTTGAGGATAGGATAGGATAGAGGATAGGATATCGTTGAGGATAGGATAGGATAGAGGATAGGATAGGATAGAGGATAGGTTAGGATAGAGGATAGGATAGGATAGAGAATAGGATAGGATAGAGGATAGGATAGGATAGAGGATAGGATAGGATAGGATAGGATAGAGGATAGGATAGAGGATAGGATAGAGGATTGGATAGGATAGTGGATAGGATAGAGGATTGGATAGGATAGAGGATTTTATAGGATAGAGGATATGATAGGATAGCGGATAGGATATAATGGAGTATAGGATAGGAATGTGGATAGGATAGCGTTGAGGATAGGATAGGATAGAGGATAGGATAGGATAGAGGATAGGTTAGGATAGAGAATAGGATAGGATAGAGGATAGGATAGGAAAGAGGATAGGATAGGATAGAGGATAGGTTAGGATAGAGGATAGGATAGGATAGAGGATAGGATAGCATAGAGGATAGGATAGGATAGAGGATAGGAGAGGATAGAGGATAGGTTAGGATAGAGGATAAGATAGGATAGAGGATAGGATAGGATAGAGGATAGGATAGAAGATTGGTTAGTATAAAGGATAGGAGAGGATAGAGGATAGGATAGGATTGAGGATAGGATAGGATAGAGGATAGGATAGGATAGGATAGAGGATAGGATAGGATAGAGGATAGGATAGAGGTTAGGATAGAGGATTGGATAGGATAGAGGATAGGATAGAGGATTGGATAGGATAGAGGATTTTATAGGATAGAGGATATGATAGGATAGCGGATAGGATATAATGGAGTATAGGATAGGAATGAGGATAGGATAGCGTTGAGGATAGGATAGGATAGAGGATAGGATAGGATAGAGGATAGGTTAGAATAGAGAATAGGTTAGGATAGAGAATAGGATAGGATAGAGGATAGGATAGGAAAGAGGATAGGATAGGATAGAGGATAGGTTAGGATAGAGGATAGGATAGGATAGAGGATAGGATAGGATAGAGGATAGGATAGGATAGAGGATAGGAGAGGATAGAGGATAGGTTAGGATAGGGGATAAGATAGGATAGAGGATAGGATAGGATAGAGGATAGGATAGAGGATTGGTTAGTATAAAGGATAGGAGAGGATAGAGGATAGGATAGGATTGAGGATAGGATAGGATAGAGGATAGGATAGGATAGAGGATAGGATAGGATAGAGGATAGGATAGGATAGAGGATAGGATAGGATAGAGGATAGGATAGGATAGAGGATAGGATAGAGGTTAGGATAGAGGATTGGATAAAATAGAGGATAGGATAGAGGATTTTATAGGATAGAGGATATGATAGGATAGCGGATAGGATATAATGGAGTATAGGATAGCGTTGAGGATAGGATAGGATAGAGGATAGGATAGGATAGAGGATAGGTTAGAATAGAGAATAGGTTAGGATAGAGAATAGGATAGGATAGAGGATAGGATAGGATAGAGGATAGGAGAGGATAGAGGATAGGTTAGGATAGGGGATAAGATAGGATAGAGGATAGGATAGGATAGAGGATAGGATAGAGGATTGGTTAGTATAAAGGATAGGAGAGGATACAGGATAGGATAGGATTGAGGATAGGATAGGATAGAGGATAGGATAGGATAGAGGATAGGATAGGATAGAGGATAGGATAGGATAGAGGATAGGATAGGGGATTGGATAGGATAGAGGACAGGAGACGATAGAAGATAGGATAGGGGATTGGATAGGATAGAGGAAAGGAGACGATAGAGATTGGATAGGATAGATGATATTATAGGAAAGAGGATAGGATATGATAGAGGATACGATATTATAGAGGATAGGACAGGATAGAGGATAGGATAGGATAGAGGATAGGATAGGATACAGGATAGGATAGGATAGAGGATAGGTTAGGATAGAGGATAGGATAGGATAGAGAATAGGATAGGATAGAGGATAGGATAGGATAGAGGATGGGATAGGATAGAGTATAGAATAGGATAGAGCATAGGATAGGATAGGGTTGAGGGTAGGATAGGATAGAGGATAGGATAGGATAGAGGATAGGATAGGGGATTGGATAGGATAGCGGACAGGAGACGATAGAAGATAAGATAGGGGATTGGATAGGATAGAGGAAAGGAGACGATAGAGATTGGATAGGATAGACGATATTATAGGATAGAGGATATGATAGGATAGCGGATAGGATATAATGGAGTATAGGATAGGAATGAGGATAGGATAGCGTTGAGGATAGGATAGGATAGAGGATAGGATAGGATAGGATAGAGGATAGGATAGGAAAGAGGATAGGATAGGATAGAGGATAGGTTAGGATAGAGGATAGGATAGGATAGAGGATAGGATAGGATAGAGGATAGGATAGGGGATTGGATAGGATAGAGGACAGGATAGGATAGAGGATAGGATAGGGGATTGGATAGGATAGAGGATAGGATAGGGTAGATGATATTATAGGCAAGAGTATAGGATATGATAGAGGATACGATATTATAGAGGATAGGACAGGATAGAGGATAGGATAGGATAGAGGATAGGATAGGATACAGGATGGGATAGAATAGAGGATAGGATAGGATAGAGGATAGGTTAGGATAGAGGATAGGATAGAGGATTGGATAGGATAGAGGATTTTATAGGATAGAGGATATGATAGGATAGCGGATAGGATATAATGGAGTATAGGATAGGAATGAGGATAGGATAGCGTTGAGGATAGGATAGGATAGGATAGGATAGATGATAGGAGATGATAGAGGATAGGTTAGGATAGAGGATAAGATAGGATAGCTGATAGGATAGGATAGAGGATAGGATAGAGGATTGGTTAGTATAAAGGATAGGAGAGGATAGAGGATAGGATAGGATTGAGGATAGGATAGGATAGAGGATAGGATAGGATAGAGGATAGGATAGGATAGAGGATAGGATAGGATAGGGGATTGGATAGGATAGAGGACAGGAGACGATAGAAGATAGGATAGGGGATTGGATAGGATAGAGGAAAGGAGACGATAGAGATTGGATAGGATAGATGATATTATAGGAAAGAGGATAGGATATGATAGAGGATACGATATTATAGAGGATAGGACAGGATAGAGGACAGGATAGGATAGAGGATAGGATAGGATACAGGATAGGATAGGATAGAGGATAGGATAGGATAGAGGATAGGATAGGATAGAGGATAGGTTAGGATAGAGGATAGGATAGAGGATTGGATAGGATAGAGGATTTTATAGGATAGAGGATATGATAGGATAGCGGATAGGATATAATGGAGTATAGGATAGGAATGAGGATAGGATAGCGTTGAGGATAGGATAGGATAGGATAGGATAGATGATAGGAGATGATAGAGGATAGGTTAGGATAGAGGATAAGATAGGATAGCTGATAGGATAGGATAGAGGATAGGATAGAGGATTGGTTAGTATAAAGGATAGGAGAGGATAGAGGATAGGATAGGATACAGAATAGGATAGGATAGAGGATAGGATAGGATAGAGGATAGGTTAGGATAGAGGATAGGATAGGATAGAGGATAGGATAGGATAGAGGATAGGATAGGATAGGGGATGGGATAGGATAGAGTATAGAATCGGATAGAGCATAGGATAGGATAGGGTTGAGGGTAGGATAGGATAGAGGATAGGATAGGATAGAGGATAGGATAGGGGATTGGATAGGATAGAGGACAGGAGACGATAGAAGATAGGATAGGGGATTGGATAGGATAGAGGAAAGGAGACGATAGAGATTGGATAGGATAGATGATATTATAGGAAAGAGGATAGGATATGATAGAGGATACGATATTATAGAGGATAGGACAGGATAGAGGATAGGATAGGATAGAGGATAGGATAGGATACAGGATAGGATAGGATAGAGGATAGGTTAGGATAGAGGATAGGATAGGATAGAGAATAGGATAGGATAGAGGATAGGATAGGATAGAGGATGGGATAGGATAGAGTATAGAATAGGATAGAGCATAGGATAGGATAGGGTTGAGGGTAGGATAGGATAGAGGATAGGATAGGATAGAGGATAGGATAGGGGATTGGATAGGATAGCGGACAGGAGACGATAGAAGATAAGATAGGGGATTGGATAGGATAGAGGAAAGGAGACGATAGAGATTGGATAGGATAGACGATATTATAGGATAGAGGATATGATAGGATAGCGGATAGGATATAATGGAGTATAGGATAGGAATGAGGATAGGATAGCGTTGAGGATAGGATAGGATAGAGGATAGGATAGGATAGGATAGAGGATAGGATAGGAAAGAGGATAGGATAGGATAGAGGATAGGTTAGGATAGAGGATAGGATAGGATAGAGGATAGGATAGGATAGAGGATAGGATAGGGGATTGGATAGGATAGAGGACAGGATAGGATAGAGGATAGGATAGGGGATTGGATAGGATAGAGGATAGGATAGGGTAGATGATATTATAGGCAAGAGTATAGGATATGATAGAGGATACGATATTATAGAGGATAGGACAGGATAGAGGATAGGATAGGATAGAGGATAGGATAGGATACAGGATAGGATAGGATAGAGGATAGGATAGGATAGAGGATAGGTTAGGATAGAGGATAGGATAGAGGATTGGATAGGATAGAGGATTTTATAGGATAGAGGATATGATAGGATAGCGGATAGGATATAATGGAGTATAGGATAGGAATGAGGATAGGATAGCGTTGAGGATAGGATAGGATAGGATAGGATAGATGATAGGAGATGATAGAGGATAGGTTAGGATAGAGGATAAGATAGGATAGCTGATAGGATAGGATAGAGGATAGGATAGAGGATTGGTTAGTATAAAGGATAGGAGAGGATAGAGGATAGGATAGGATTGAGGATAGGATAGGATAGAGGATAGGATAGGATAGAGGATAGGATAGGATAGAGGATAGGATAGGATAGGGGATTGGATAGGATAGAGGACAGGAGACGATAGAAGATAGGATAGGGGATTGGATAGGATAGAGGAAAGGAGACGATAGAGATTGGATAGGATAGATGATATTATAGGAAAGAGGATAGGATATGATAGAGGATACGATATTATAGAGGATAGGACAGGATAGAGGACAGGATAGGATAGAGGATAGGATAGGATACAGGATAGGATAGGATAGAGGATAGGATAGGATAGAGGATAGGATAGGATAGAGGATAGGTTAGGATAGAGGATAGGATAGAGGATTGGATAGGATAGAGGATTTTATAGGATAGAGGATATGATAGGATAGCGGATAGGATATAATGGAGTATAGGATAGGAATGAGGATAGGATAGCGTTGAGGATAGGATAGGATAGGATAGGATAGGATAGATGATAGGAGATGATAGAGGATAGGTTAGGATAGAGGATAAGATAGGATAGCTGATAGGATAGGATAGAGGATAGGATAGAGGATTGGTTAGTATAAAGGATAGGAGAGGATAGAGGATAGGATAGGATACAGAATAGGATAGGATAGAGGATAGGATAGGATAGAGGATAGGTTAGGATAGAGGATAGGATAGGATAGAGGATAGGATAGGATAGAGGATAGGATAGGATAGGGGATGGGATAGGATAGAGTATAGAATCGGATAGAGCATAGGATAGGATAGGGTTGAGGGTAGGATAGGATAGAGGATAGGATAGGATAGAGGATAGGATAGGGGATTGGATAGGATAGAGGACAGGAGACGATAGAAGATAGGATAGGGGATTGGATAGGATAGAGGAAAGGAGACGATAGAGATTGGATAGGATAGATGATATTATAGGAAAGAGGATAGGATATGATAGAGGATACGACATTAAAGAGGATAGGACAGGATAGAGGATAGGATAGGATAGAGGATAGGATAGGATAGAGGATAGGATAGAGGATAGGATAGGATAGAGGATACGATAGGGGATTGGATAGGATAGAGGACAGGAGACGATAGAAGATAAGATAGGGGATTGGATAGGATAGAGGAAAGGAGACGATAGAAGATAAGATAGGGGATTGGATAGGATAGAGGAAAGGAGACGATAGAGATTGGATAGGATAGATGATATAATAGGAAAGAGGATAGGATATGATAGAGGATACGACATTAAAGAGGATAGGACAGGATAGAGGATAGGATAGGATAGGATAGAGGATAGGATAGGATAGAGGATAGGATAGAGGATAGGATAGGATAGAGGATAGGATAGAGGATAGGATAGGATAGAGGATATGATAGAGGATAGGATAGAGGATTGGATAGGATAGAGGATATTATAGGATAGAGGATAGGTTAGGATAGAGGATAGGATAGGATAGAGGATAGGATAGGATAGAGGATAGGATAGGATAGAGGATAGGATAGGGGATTGGATAGGATAGAGGACAGGAGACGATAGAAGATAAGATAGGGGATTGGATAGGATAGAGGATAGGATAGGGGATTGGATAGGGTAGAGGATAGGAGACGATGGAGGATAGGATAGGATAGAGGATAGGATAGGATAGAGGATTGGATAGTATAAAGGATAGGTGAGGATAGAGAATAGGATAGGATAGGATAGTGGATAGGATAGGATAGAGCAGACGATAGAGGATAGGGTAGGATAGAGGATAGGGTAGGGGATTGGATAGGATAGAGGATAGGATAGGGTAGATGATATTATAGGCAAGAGTATAGGATATGATAGAGGATACGATATTATAGAGGATAGGATAGGATAGAGGATAGGATAGGATACAGGATAGGATAGGGTAGAGGATAGGATAGGATAGAGGATAGGTTAGGATAGAGGATAGGATAGGATAGAGGATAGGATAGGATAGAGGATAGGATAGGATAGAGGATAGGATAGGATAGAGTATTGAATAGGATAGAGCATAGGATAGGATAGAATTGAGGGTAGGATAGGATAGAGGATAGGATAGGATAGAGGATAGGATAGGGGATTGGATAGGATAGAGGACAGGAGACGATAGAAGATAAGATAGGGGATTGGATAGGATAGAGGATAGGATAGGATAGAGGATAGGATAGGGGATTGGATAGGATAGAGGATAGGAGACGATGGAGGATAGGATAGGATAGAGGATAGGATAGGATAGAGGATTGGATAGTATAAAGGATAGGTGAGGATAGAGAATAGGATAGGATAGGATAGTGGATAGGATAGGATAGAGCAGACGATAGAGGATAGGATAGGATAGAGGATAGGGTAGGGGATTGGATAGGATAGAGGATAGGATAGGGTAGATGATATTATAGGCAAGAGTATAGGATATGATAGAGGATACGATATTATAGAGGATAGGACAGGATAGAGGATAGGATAGGGTAGAGGATAGGATAGGATACAGGATAGGATAGGATAGAGGATAGGATAGGATAGAGGATAGGTTAGGATAGAGGATAGGATAGGATAGAGGATAGGATAGGATAGGATAGAGGATAGGATAGGATAGAGTATTGAATAGGATAGAGCATAGGATAGGATAGGATAGGATTGAGGGTAGGATAGGATAGAGGATAGGATAGGATAGAGGATAGGATAGGATAGAGGATGGGATAGGATAGAGTATAGAATCGGATAGAGCATAGGATAGGATAGGGTTGAGGGTAGGATAGGATAGAGGATAGGATAGGATAGAGGATAGGATAGGGGATTGGATAGGATAGAGGACAGGAGACGATAGAAGATAGGATAGGGGATTGGATAGGATAGAGGAAAGGAGACGATAGAGATTGGATAGGATAGATGATATTATAGGAAAGAGGATAGGATATGATAGAGGATACGACATTAAAGAGGATAGGACAGGATAGAGGATAGGATAGGATAGAGGATAGGATAGGATAGAGGATAGGATAGAGGATAGGATAGGATAGAGGATAGGATAGAGGATAGGATAGGATAGAGGATATGATAGAGGATAGGATAGAGGATTGGATAGGATAGAGGATATTATAGGATAGAGGATAGGTTAGGATAGAGGATAGGATAGGATAGAGGATAGGATAGGATAGAGGATAGGATAGGATAGAGGATAGGATAGGGGATTGGATAGGATAGAGGACAGGAGACGATAGAAGATAAGATAGGGGATTGGATAGGATAGAGGATAGGATAGGGGATTGGATAGGATAGAGGATAGGAGACGATGGAGGATAGGATAGGATCGAGGATAGGATAGGATAGAGGATTGGATAGTATAAAGGATAGGTGAGGATAGAGAATAGGATAGGATAGGATAGTGGATAGGATAGGATAGAGCAGACGATAGAGGATAGGGTAGGATAGAGGATAGGGTAGGGGATTGGATAGGATAGAGGATAGGATAGGGTAGATGATATTATAGGCAAGAGTATAGGATATGATAGAGGATACGATATTATAGAGGATAGGACAGGATAGAGGATAGGATAGGATAGAGGATAGGATAGGATACAGGATAGGATAGGGTAGAGGATAGGATAGGATAGAGGATAGGTTAGGATAGAGGATAGGATAGGGTAGAGGATAGGATAGGATAGAGGATAGGATAGGATAGAGGATAGGATAGGATAGAGTATTGAATAGGATAGAGCATAGGATAGGATAGAATTGAGGGTAGGATAGGATAGAGGATAGGATAGGATAGAGGATAGGATAGGGGATTGGATAGGATAGAGGACAGGAGACGATAGAAGATAAGATAGGGGATTGGATAGGATAGAGGATAGGATAGGATAGAGGATAGGATAGGGGATTGGATAGGATAGAGGATAGGAGACGATGGAGGATAGGATAGGATAGAGGATAGGATAGGATAGAGGATTGGATAGTATAAAGGATAGGTGAGGATAGAGAATAGGATAGGATAGGATAGTGGATAGGATAGGATAGAGCAGACGATAGAGGATAGGATAGGATAGAGGATAGGGTAGGGGATTGGATAGGATAGAGGATAGGATAGGGTAGATGATATTATAGGCAAGAGTATAGGATATGATAGAGGATACGATATTATAGAGGATAGGACAGGATAGAGGATAGGATAGGGTAGAGGATAGGATAGGATACAGGATAGGATAGGATAGAGGATAGGATAGGATAGAGGATAGGTTAGGATAGAGGATAGGATAGGATAGAGGATAGGATAGGATAGGATAGAGGATAGGATAGGATAGAGTATTGAATAGGATAGAGCATAGGATAGGATAGGATAGGATTGAGGGTAGGATAGGATAGAGGATAGGATAGGATAGAGGATAGGATAGGGGATTGGATAGGATAGAGGACAGGAGACGATAGAAGATAGGATAGGGGATTGGATAGGATAGAGGAAAGGAGACGATAGAGATTGGATAGGATAGATGATATTATAGGAAAGAGGATAGGATATGATAGAGGATACGATATTATAGAGGATAGGACAGGATAGAGGATAGGATAGGATAGAGGATAGGATAGGATACAGGATAGGATAGGATAGAGGATAGGATAGGATAGAGGATAGGTTAGGATAGAGGATAGGATAGGATAGGATTGAGGGTAGGATAGGATAGAGGATAGGATAGGATAGAGGATACGATAGGGGATTGGATAGGATAGAGGACAGGAGACGATAGAAGATAAGATAGGGGATTGGATAGGATAGAGGAAAGGAGACGATAGAGATTGGATAGGATAGAGGATATTATAGGATAGAGGATATGATAGGATAGCGGATAGGATATAATGGAGTATAGGATAGGAATGAGGATAGGATAGGGGATTGGATAGGATAGAGGATAGGAGACGATGGAGGATAGGATAGGATAGAGGATAGGATAGGATAGAGGATTGGATTGTATAAAGGATAGGTGAGGATAGAGAATAGGATAGCATTGAGGATAGGATAGGATAGTGGATAGGATAGGATAGAGCAGACGATAGAGGATAGGATAGGATAGAGGATAGGGTAGGGGATTGGTTAGGATAGAGGATAGGATAGGGTAGATGATATTATAGGCAAGAGTATAGGATATGATAGAGGATACGATATTATAGAGGATAGGATAGGATAGAGAATAGGATAGGATAGAGGATAGGATAGGATAGAGGATAGGGTAGGGGATTGGATAGGATAGAGGATAGGATAGGGTAGATGATATTATAGGCAAGAGTATAGGATGTGATAGAGGATACGATATTATAGAGGATAGGATAGGAAAGAGGATAGGATAGGATAGAGGATAGGTTAGGATAGAGGATAGGATAGGATAGAGGATAGGATAGGATAGAGTATAGGATAGGATAGAGGATAGGATAGGATAGAGTATTGAATAGGATAGAGCATAGGATAGGATAGGATAGAGGATAGGATAGGATAGAGGATAGGATAGGATAGAGTATTGAATAGGATAGAACATAGGATAGGATAGGATTGAGGGTAGGATAGGATAGAGGATAGGATAGGATAGAGTATTGAATAGGATAGAGCATAGGATAGGATAGGATAGAGTATAGAATAGGATAGAGCATAGGATAGGATAGGATTGAGGGTAGGATAGGATAGAGGATAGGATAGGATAGAGGATAGGATAGGGGATTGGATAGGATAGAGGACAGGAGACGATAGAAGATAATATAGGGGATTGGATAGGATGGAGGAAAGGAGACGATAGAGATTGGATAA
The DNA here is from genome assembly GCF_050948215.1 of Halictus rubicundus. Taxonomy (NCBI): domain Eukaryota; kingdom Metazoa; phylum Arthropoda; class Insecta; order Hymenoptera; family Halictidae; genus Halictus; species Halictus rubicundus. The sequence continues at coordinate 422,404 of NW_027488580.1, read as the reverse complement.
GATAGATGATATAATAGGAAAGAGGATAGGATATGATAGAGGATACGATATTATAGAGGATAGGACATGATAGAGGATAGGATAGGATAGAGGATAGGATAGGATTGAGGATAGGATAGGATAGAGGATAGGATAGGATAGAGGATAGGATAGGATAGAGGATAACATAGGATAGAATATAGGATAGGATATAGGATAGGATAGGATAGAGGATAGGATTGGATAGAGGATAGGATAGAGGATAGGATTGGATAGAGGATAGGATAGAGGATAGGATAGAGGATAGGATAGAGGATAGGATAGGATAGAGGATAGGATAGGATAGAGGATAGCATAGGATTGAGGATAGGATAGGATAGAGGATAGAATAGGATAGAGGATGGGATAGGATAGAGGATAGGATAGGATAGAGGATAGGATAGGGTAGAGGATAGGATACGATAGAGGATAGGATAGGATAGAGGATAGGATAGGATAGAGGATAGGATTGGATAGAGGATGGGATAGAGGATAGGATAGAGGATAGGATAGGATAGAGGATAGGATAGGATAGGGGATAGCATAGGATTGAGAATAGGATAGGATAGAGGATAGGATAGAGTATAGGATAGAGGATTGGATAGGATAGAGGATATTATAGGATAGAGGATATGATAGGATAGCACATAGGATATAATGGAGTATAGGATAGTAATGAGGATAGGATAGGGTTGAGGATAGGATAGAGGATAGGACAGAGGATAGGATAGGATAGAGGATAGGATAGGATAGAGGATAGGATAGAGGATAGGATAGAGGATAGGATAGAGGATTGGATAGGATAGAGGATAGGATAGGATTGAGGATAGGATATGATAGAGGATAGGATAGGATAGAGGATAGGATAGGATAGAGGATAGGATAGGATGGCGGATAGGATAGGATAGAGGATAGGATAGAGGATTGGTTAGTATAAAGGCTAGGAGAGGATAGAGGATAGGATAGGATAGAGGATAGGATAGAGGATATTATAGGAAAGAGGATAGGATACGATAGAGGATAAAATAGGGGATAGGATAGGATAGAGGATAGGATACGATAGAGGATAGGATAGGATAGAGGATAGGATACGATAGAGGATAGGATAGGATAGAGGATAGGATAGGATAGAGGATAGGATAGGATTGAGGATAGGATAGGATAGAGGATAGGACAGGATAGGGGATTGGATAGGATACAGGACAGGAGACGATAGAAGATAGGATAGGGGATTGGATAGGATAGAGGGCAGGAGACGATAGAGGATAAGATAGGGGATTTGCTAGGATAGAGGACTTGGGACGATACAGATTGGATAGGATAGAGGATATTATAGGATAGAGGATATGATAGGATAGCGGATAGGATAGGATAGAGGATAGGATAGGATAGAGGATAGGATAGGATAGAGGATAGGATAGGATAGAGGATATAATAGGATAGAGGATAGAATAGGATAGAGGATAGGATACGATAGAGGATAGGATAGGATAGAGGATAGGATACGATAGAGGATAGGATAGGATAGAGGATAGGATAGAGGATTGGGTAGTATAAAGGATAGGAGAGGATAGAGGATAGGATAGGATTGAGGATAGGATAGGACAGTGGATAGGATAGAATAGAGCAGATGATAGAGGATAGGATAGGATAGAGGATAGGATAGAGGATATTATAGGAAAGAGGATAGGATACGATAGAGGATAAAATAGGGGATAGGATAGGATAGAGGATAGGATACGATAGAGGATAGGATAGGATAGAGGATAGGATAGGATAGAGGATAGGATAGAGGATAGGATAGAGGATAGGATTGAGGATAGGATAGGATAGAGGATGGGATAGGATAGAGTATAGAATAGGATAGAGCATAGGATAGGATAGGATTGAGGGTAGGATAGGATAGAGGATAGGATAGGATAGAGGACAGGATAGGGGATTGGATAGGATATAGGACAGGAGACGATAGAAGATAAGATAGGGGATTGGATAGGATAGAGGAAAGGAGACGATAGAGATTGGATAGGATAGATGATTTAATAGGAAAGAGGATAGGATATGATAGAGGATACGACATTAAAGAGGATAGGACAGGATAGAGGATAGGATAGGATAGAGGATAAGATAGGATAGAGGATAGGATAGGATAGAGGATAGGATACGATAGAGGATAGGATAGGATAGAGGATAGGATAGGATAGAGGATAGGATAGGATAGGATTGAGGATAGGATAGGATAGAGCATAGGATAGAGGATTGGTTAGTATAAAGGATAGGAGAGGATAGAGGATAGGATAGGATCGAGGATAGGATAGGATAGATGATAGGATAGGATAGAGGATAGGATAGGATAGAGGATAGGATAGGATAGAGAATAGGAGAAGATGGAGGATAGGATAGGATGTAGGATTGGATAGGATAGAGGATAGGATAGGATAGAGGATAGGGTAGTATAAAGGATAGGAGAGGATAAAACGATAGGATAGCATTGAGGATACGATAGGATAGTGGATAGAGGATAGGATAGGATAGAGGATAGGATACGATAGAGGATAGGATAGGATAGAGGATAGGATAGGATAGAGGATAGGATAGGATAGGATTGAGGATAGGATAGGATAGAGCATAGGATAGAGGATTGGTTAGTATAAAGGATAGGAGAGGATAGAGGATAGGATAGGATCGAGGATAGGATAGGATAGATGATAGGATAGGATAGAGGATAGGATAGAGGATAGGATAGGAGGTTGGATAGAATAGAGGACAGGAGACGATAGAGGATAGGATCGGAGAGATCATAGGATAGGATACAGGATAATATAGGATAGAGGATAGGATAGAATAGAGGATAGGATATGGGATTGGATAGGATAGAGGATTGGAGACGATGGAGGATAAGATAGGATAGGGGATATGATAGGATAGAGGATTGGATAGTATAAAGGATATTAGAGGATAGAGGATAGGAGACGATGGAGGATAGGATAGGATAGAGGATTGGATAGGATAGAGGATAGGATAGGATAGAGGATAGGATAGAGGATAGGATAGGATAGAGGATAGGATAGAGGATTGGTTAGTATAAAGGATAGGAGAGGATAGAGGATAGGATAGGATAGAGGATAGGATATGATAGAGGATAGGATAGGATAGAGGATAGGATAAGATAGAGGATAGGATAGGATATAGGATAGGATAGGGGATTGGATAGGATAGAGGATAGGATAGGATAGAGGAAAGGATAGGATAGAGGATAGGATAGGATAGAGGATAGGATAGGATAGAGGATAGGATAGAGGATAGGATGGGGCATTGGATAGGGTACAGGATAGGATACGATATAGGATAGGGTAGGATAGAGGATAGGATAGGATAGAGGATAGAATCGGATAGAGGATAGGATAGGGGATTGGATAGGATAGGATAGAGGATAGGATAGGATAGAACAGACGATAGAGAATAGGATAGACGAGACGATAGAGGATAGTATATGATAGAGCAGACGATAGAGGATATGATAGGATAGAGGATATAAAAGGATAGCGGGTAGGATAGGATGGAGTATAGGATAGGGGATTGGATAGGATAGAGGATAGGATAGGATAGAGGATAGGATAGAGGATTGGATAGGATAGGGGATATTATAGGATAGAGGATAGGATAGGATAGGATAGGATAGAGGATAGGATAGGATAGAGGATAGGATAGGATAGAGGATAGGATAGAGGATAGGATGGGGAATTGGATAGGGTATAGGATAGGATACGATATAGGATAGGGTAGGATTGAGGATAGGATAGGATAGAGGGTAGAATAGAGGATAGGATAGAGGATTGGATAGGGTAGGGGATATTATAGGATAGAGGATAGGATAGGGGATTGGATAGGATATAGGATAGGATAGAGGATAGGATCGGATAGAGGATAGCAAAGGATTGAGGATAGTATAGGATAGAGGATAGAATAGGATAGAGGATAGGATAGGATAGAGGATAGGATAGGATAGAGGATAGGATAGGATAGAGGATAGGATAGGATAGAGGATAGGATAGGATAGAGGATAGGATTGGATAGAGGATAGGGATAGGATAGAGAATAGGATAGGATAGAGGATAGGATAGAGTATAGGATAGAGGATAGGATAGGATAGAGGATAGGATAGGATAGAGGATAGGATAGGATAGAGGATAGGATAGGATAGAGGATAGGATAGGATAGAGGATAGGATAGGATAGAGGATAGGATTGGATAGAGGATAGGATAGAGGATAGGATAGAGGATAGGATAGGATAGAGGATAGGATAGGATAGAGGATAGCAAAGGATTGAGGATAGTATAGGATAGAGGATAGAATAGGATAGAGGATAGGATAGGATAGAGGATAGGATATGATAGAGGATAGGATAGGATAGAGGATAGGATAGGATAGAGGATAGGATAGGATAGAGGATAGGATTGGATAGAGGATAGGATAGGATAGAGAATAGGATAGGATAGAGGATAGGATAGAGGATAGGATAGGATAGAGGATAGCAAAGGATTGAGGATAGTATAGGATAGAGGATAGAATAGGATAGAGGATAGGATAGGATAGAGGATAGGATATGATAGAGGATAGGATAGGATAGAGGATATTATAGGATAGAGGATATGATAGGATAGCGCATAGGATATAATGGAGTATAGGATAGTAATGAGGATAGGATAGGGTTGAGGATAGGATAGAGGATAGGACAGAGGATAGGATAGGATAGAGGATAGGATAGGATAGAGGATAGGATAGATGATAGGATAGGGGATAGGATAGAGGATTGGATAGGATAGAGGGTAGGATAGGATTGAGGATAGGATAGGATAGAGGATAGGATAGGATAGAGGATAGGATAGGATGGAGGATAGGATAGGATAGAGGATAGGATAGAGGATTGGTTAGTATAAAGGATAGGAGAGGATAGAGGATAGGATAGGATTGAGGATAGGATAGGACAGTGGATAGGATAGAATAGAGTAGATGATAGAGGATAGGATAGGATAGAGGATAGGATAGGATAGAGAATAGGATAGGATAGAGGATAGGATAGGATAGAGGATAGGATAGAGGATATTATAGGACAGAGGATAGGATACGATAGAGGATAAAATAGGGGATAGGATAGGATAGAGGATAGGATACGATAGAGGATAGGATAGGATAGAGGATAGGATACGATAGAGGATAGGATAGGATAGAGGATAGGATAGGATAGAGGATAGGATAGGATAGAGGATAAGATAGGATAGAGGATAGGTTAGGATAGAGGATAGGATAGGATAGAGTATAGGATAGGATAGAGGATAGGATAGGATAGAGTATAGAATAGGAAAGAGCATAGGATAGGATAGGATTGAGGATAGGATAGGATAGAGGATAGGATAGAGGATTGGTTAGTATAAAGGATAGGAGAGGATAGAGGATAGGATAGGATCGAGGATAGGATAGGATAGATGATAGGATAGGATAGAGGATAGGATAGGATAGAGGATGGGATAGGATAGAGGATAGGAGAAGATGGAGGATAGGATAGGATGTAGGAGTGGATAGGATAGAGGATAGGATAGGATAGAGGATAGGGTAGTATAAAGGATAGGAGAGGATAAAACGATAGGATAGTGGATAGAGGATAGGATCGAGGATAGGATAGGATAGATGATAGGATAGGATAGAGGATAGGATAGGATAGAGGATAGGATAGGATAGAGGATAGGAGAAGATGGAGGATAGGATAGGATGTAGGATTGGATAGGATAGAGGATAGGATAGGATAGAGGATAGGGTAGTATAAAGGATAGGAGAGGATAAAACGATAGGATAGCATTGAGGATACGATAGGATAGTGGATAGAGGATAGGATAGAGGATAGGATAGAGTATAGGATAGAGGATAGGATAGGAGGTTGGATAGAATAGAGGACAGGAGACGATAGAGGATAGGATCGGAGAGATCATAGGATAGGATACAGGATAATATAGGATAGAGGATAGCATAGAATAGAGGATAGGATATGGGATTGGATAGGATAGAGGATTGGAGACGATGGAAGATAGGATAGGATAGAGGATATGATAGGATAGAGGATTGGATAGTATAAAGGATATTAGAGGATAGAGGATAGGATAAGATTGAGAATAGGAAAGGATAGAGTATAGGATATGGGATTGGATAGGATAGAGGATTGGAGACGATGGAGGATAAGATAGGATAGGGGATATGATAGGATTGAGGATTGGATAGTATAAAGGATATTAGAGGATAGAGGATAGGAGACGATAGAGGATAGGATAGGATAGAGGATTGGATAGGATAGAGGATAGGATAGGATAGAGGATAGGATAGAGGATTGGTTAGTATAAAGGATAGGAGAGGATAGAGGATAGGATAGGATAGAGGATAGGATATGATAGAGGATAGGATAGGATAGAGGATAGGATAAGATAGAGGATAGGATAGGATATAGGATAGGATAGGGGATTGGATAGGATAGAGGATAGGATAGGATAGAGGAAAGGATAGGATAGAGGATAGGATAGGATAGAGGATAGGATAGGATAGAGGATAGGATAGAGGATAGGATGGGGCATTGGATAGGGTACAGGATAGGATACGATATAGGATAGGGTAGGATAGAGGAAAGGATAGGATAGAGGATAGAATCGGATAGAGGATAGGATAGGGGATTGGATAGGATAGGATAGAGGATAGGATAGGATAGAACAGACGATAGAGAATAGGATAGACCAGACGATAGAGGATAGTATATGATAGAGCAGACGATAGAGGATATGATAGGATAGAGGATATAAAAGGATAGCGGGTAGGATAGGATGGAGTATAGGATAGGGGATTGGATAGGATAGAGGATAGGATAGGATAGAGGATAGGATAGAGGATTGGATAGGATAGGGGATATTATAGGAAAGAGGATAGGATAGGATAGAGGATAGGATAGGGGATTGGATAGGATAGAGGATCGGATATGATAGAGGATAGGATAGGATAGAGGATAGGATAGGATAGAGGATAGGATAGGATAGAGGATAGGATAGGATAGAGGATAGGATAGGATAGAGGATAGGTTAGAGGATAGGATGGGGGGTTGGATAGGGTACAGGATAGGATACGATATAGGATAGGGTAGGATTGAGGATAGGATAGGATAGAGGGTAGAATAGAGGATAGGATAGAGGATAGGATAGAATAGAGGACAGGATAGGATAGAAGATAAGATAGGATAGAGGATAGGGTAGGATAGAGGATAGGATAGGATAGAGGATAAGATGGGGATCCGATAGGATTGAGAATAGGATAGGACAGAGGATAGGATAGAGGATAGGATAGAGGATAGGATAGGATAGAGGATAGCATAATGTCGAGGATAGGATAGAATAGAGGACAGGATAGGATAGAAGATAAGGTAGGATAGAGGTTAGGATAGGGTAGAGAATAGGATAGGATAGAGGATAGGATTGGATACAGTATAGAATAGGAAAGAGCATAGGATAGGATAGGATTGAGGATGTGATAGGATAGAGGATAGGATAGGATAGAGGATAGCATAGGATTGAGGATAGGATAGGATAGAGGATAGGATAGGATAGAGAATAGGATACGATAGAGGATAGGATAGGATAGAGGATAGGATAGAGTATAGGATAGAGGATTGAGGATAGGATAGGACAGTGGATAGGATAGAATAGAGCAGATGATAGAGGATAGGATAGGATAGAGGATAGGATAGGATAGAGAATAGGATAGGATAGAGGATAGGATAGGATAGAGGATAGGATAGAGGATATTATAGGACAGAGGATAGGATACGATAGAGGATAAAATAGGGGATAGGATAGGATAGAGGATAGGATACGATAGAGGATAGGATAGGATAGAGGATAGGATACGATAGAGGATAGGATAGGATAGAGGATAGGATAGGATAGAGGATAGGATAGGATAGAGGATAGGATAGGATAGAGGATAGGTTAGGATAGAGGATAGGATAGGATAGAGTATAGGATAGGATAGAGGATAGGATAGGATAGAGTATAGAATAGGAAAGAGCATAGGATAGGATAGGATTGAGGATAGGATAGGATAGAGGATAGGATAGAGGTTTGGTTAGTATAAAGGATAGGAGAGGATAGAGGATAGGATAGGATCGAGGATAGGATAGGATAGATGATAGGATAGGATAGAGGATAGGATAGAGTATAGGATAGAGGATTGAGGATAGGATAGGAAAGTGGATAGGATAGAATAGAGCAGATGATAGAGGATAGGATAGGATAGAGGATAGGATAGGATAGAGAATAGGATAGGATAGAGGATAGGATAGGATAGAGGATAGGATAGGATAGAGGATAGGATAGGATAGAGGATAGGATAGGATAGAGGATAGGATAGGATAGAGGATAGGATAGAGGATAGGATGGGGGATTGGATAGGGTACAGGATAGGATACGATATAGGATAGGGTAGGATTGAGGATAGGATAGGATAGAGGGTAGAATAGAGGATAGGATAGAGGATAGGATAGAATAGAGGACAGGATAGGATAGAAGATAAGATAGGATAGAGGATAGGGTAGGATAGAGGATAAGATAGGATAGAGGATAAGATGGGGATCCGATAGGATTGAGAATAGGATAGGATAGAGGATAGGTTAGGATAGAGGATAGGATAGGATAGAGTATAGGATAGGATAGAGGATAGGATAGGGTAGAGTATAGAATAGGAAAGAGCATAGGATAGGATAGGATTGAGGATAGGATAGGATAGAGGATAGGATAGAGGTTTGGTTAGTATAAAGGATAGGAGAGGATAGAGGATAGGATAGGATCGAGGATAGGATAGGATAGATGATAGGATAGGATAGAGGATAGGATAGAGTATAGGATAGAGGATTGAGGATAGGATAGGACAGTGGATAGGATAGAATAGAGCAGATGATAGAGGATAGGATAGGATAGATGATAGGATAGGATAGAGAATAGGATAGGATAGAGGATAGGATAGGATAGAGGATAGGATAGAGGATATTATGGGACAGAGGATAGGATACGATAGAGGATAAAATAGGGGATAGGATAGGATAGAGGATAGGATACGATAGAGGATAGGATAGGATAGAGGATAGGATACGATAGAGGATAGGATAGGATAGAGGAAAGGATAGGATAAAGGATAGGATAGGATAGAGGATAGGATAGGATAGAGGATAGGTTAGGATAGAGGATAGGATAGGATAGAGTATAGGATAGGATAGAGGATAGGATAGGATAGAGTATAGAATAGGAAAGAGCATAGGATAGGATAGGATTGAGGATAGGATAGGATAGAGGATAGGATAGAGGTTTGGTTAGTATAAAGGATAGGAGAGGATAGAGGATAGGATAGGATCGAGGATAGGATAGGATAGATGATAGGATAGGATAGAGATTGGATAGGATAGATGATATAATAGGAAAGAGAATAGGATATGATAGAGGATACGATATTATAGAGGATAGGACAGGATAGAGGATAGGATAGGATAGAGGATAGGATAGGATAGAGGATAGGATAGAGGATTGGATAGGATAGAGGATAGGATAGGATTGAGGATAGGATAGGATAGAGGATAGGATAGGATAGAGGATAGGATAGGATGGAGGATAGGATAGGATAGAGGATAGGATAGAGGATTGGTTAGTATAAAGGCTAGGAGAGGATAGAGGATAGGATAGGATTGAGGATAGGATAGGACAGTGGATAGGATAGAATAGAGCAGATGATAGAGGATAGGATAGGATAGAGGATAGGATAGGATAGAGAATAGGATAGGATAGAGGATAGGATAGGATAGAGGATAGGATAGAGGATATTATAGGACAGAGGATAGGATACGATAGAGGATAAAATAGGGGATAGGATAGGATAGAGGATAGGATACGATAGAGGATAGGATAGGATAGAGGATAGGATACGATAGAGGATAGGATAGGATAGAGGATAGGATAGGATAGAGGATAGGATAGGATAGAGGATAGGATAGGATAGAGGATAGGTTAGGATAGAGGATAGGATAGGATAGAGTATAGGATAGGATAGAGGATAGGATAGGATAGAGTATAGAATAGGAAAGAGCATAGGATAGGATAGGATTGAGGATAGGATAGGATAGAGGATAGGATAGAGGTTTGGTTAGTATAAAGGATAGGAGAGGATAGAGGATAGGATAGGATCGAGGATAGGATAGGATAGATGATAGGATAGGATAGAGGATAGGATAGAGTATAGGATAGAGGATTGAGGATAGGATAGGAAAGTGGATAGGATAGAATAGAGCAGATGATAGAGGATAGGATAGGATAGAGGATAGGATAGGATAGAGAATAGGATAGGATAGAGGATAGGATAGGATAGAGGATAGGATAGGATAGAGGATAGGATAGGATAGAGGATAGGATAGGATAGAGGATAGGATAGGATAGAGGATAGGATAGAGGATAGGATGGGGGATTGGATAGGGTACAGGATAGGATACGATATAGGATAGGGTAGGATTGAGGATAGGATAGGATAGAGGGTAGAATAGAGGATAGGATAGAGGATAGGATAGAATAGAGGACAGGATAGGATAGAAGATAAGATAGGATAGAGGATAGGGTAGGATAGAGGATAAGATAGGATAGAGGATAAGATGGGGATCCGATAGGATTGAGAATAGGATAGGACAGAGGATAGGATAGAGGATAGGATAGAGGATAGGATAGGATAGAGGATAGCATAATGTAGAGGATAGGATAGAATAGAGGACAGGATAGGATAGAAGATAAGATAGGATAGAGGTTAGGATAGGGTAGAGAATAGGATAGGATAGAGAATAGGATAGGACACAGGATAGGATGGGGGATTGGATACGATAGAGGATAGGAGACGATGGAGGATAGGATATGATAGAGGATAGGATAGGATAGATGATAGGATAGGATAGAGGATAGGATAGAGGATAGGATAGAGGATAGGATAGAGGATAGGATAGGATAGAGGATAGGATAGGATAGAGGATAATATAGGATAGAGGATAGGATAGGATAGAGGATAGCATAGGATTGAGGATAGGATAGGATAGAGGATAGGATAGGATAGAGAATAGGATAGGATAGAGGATAGGATAGGATAGAGGATAGGATAGGATAGAGGATAGGATAGGATAGAGGATAGGTTAGGATAGAGGATAGGATAGGATAGAGTATAGGATAGGATAGAGGATAGGATAGGGTAGAGTATAGAATAGGAAAGAGCATAGGATAGGATAGGATTGAGGATAGGATAGGATAGAGGATAGGATAGAGGTTTGGTTAGTATAAAGGATAGGAGAGGATAGAGGATAGGATAGGATCGAGGATAGGATAGGATAGATGATAGGATAGGATAGAGGATAGGATAGAGTATAGGATAGAGGATTGAGGATAGGATAGGACAGTGGATAGGATAGAATAGAGCAGATGATAGAGGATAGGATAGGATAGAGGATAGGATAGGATAGAGAATAGGATAGGATAGAGGATAGGATAGGATAGAGGATAGGATAGAGGATATTATGGGACAGAGGATAGGATACGATAGAGGATAAAATAGGGGATAGGATAGGATAGAGGATAGGATACGATAGAGGATAGGATAGGATAGAGGATAGGATACGATAGAGGATAGGATAGGATAGAGGAAAGGATAGGATAAAGGATAGGATAGGATAGAGGATAGGATAGGATAGAGGATAGGTTAGGATAGAGGATAGGATAGGATTGAGGATAGGATAGGATAGAGGATAGGATAGGATAGAGGATAGGATAGGATAGAGGATTGGATATGATAGAGGAAACTATATTATAGAGAATAGGATAGGAGAGAGGATAGGATAGGATAGAGGATATGATAGAGGATAGGATAGAGGATTGGATAGGATAGAGGATATTATAGGATAGAGGATATGATACGATAGCGGATAGGATATGATGGAGTATAGGATAGTAATGAGGATAGGATAGCGTTGAGGATAGGATAGGATAGAGGATAGGATAGGATAGAGGATAGGTTAGGATAGAGGATAGGATAGGATAGAGGATAGGATAGGATAGAGGGTAGGATAGGATAGAGGATAGGATAGGATAGAGGATAGGATAGGATAGAGGATAGGATAGGATAGAGGATAGGATAGAGGATAGGATAGGATGGAGGATGGGATAGGATAGAGGATAGGATATAATGGAGTATAGGATAGGAATGAGGATAGGATAGGGTTGAGGATAGGATAGGATAGAGGTTAGGATAGTGTAGAGAATAGGATAGGATAGAGGATAGGATTGGGTACAGTATAGAATAGGATAGAGCATAGGATAGGATAGGATTGAGGATAGGATAGGATAGGGGATAGGATAGGATAGAGGATATTATAGGAAAGAGGATAGGATAGGATAGAGGATATTATAGGATAGAGGATATGATACGATAGCGGATAGGATATGATGGAGTATAGGATAGTAATGAGGATAGGATAGCGTTGAGGATAGGATAGGATAGAGGATAGGATAGGATAGAGGATAGGTTAGGATAGAGGATAGGATAGGATAGAGGATAGGATAGGATAGAGGGTAGGATAGGATAGAGGATAGGATAGGATAGAGGATAGGATAGGATAGAGGATAGGATAGGATAGAGGATAGGATAGAGGATAGGATAGGATAGAGGATGGGATAGGATAGAGGATAGGATATAATGGAGTATAGGATAGGAATGAGGATAGGATAGGGTTGAGGATAGGATAGGATAGAGGTTAGGATAGTGTAGAGAATAGGATAGGATAGAGGATAGGATTGGGTACAGTATAGAATAGGATAGAGCATAGGATAGGATAGGATTGAGGATAGGATAGGATAGGGGATAGGATAGGATAGAGGATATTATAGGAAAGAGGATAGGATAGGATAGAGGATAGGATAGGATAGAGGGTAGGATAGGATAGAGGATAGGATAGGATAGAGGATAGGATAGGATAGTATAGAGGATAGGATAGGATAGGACAGAGGATAGGATTGGATAGAGGATAGGATAGGATAGAGAATAGGATAGGATAGAGGATAGGATAGGATTGAGGATAGGATAGGATAGAGGATAGGATAGGATAGAGGATAGGATAGGATAGAGGATAGGATAGGATAGAGAATAGGATACGATAGAGGATAGGATAGGATAGAGGATAGGATAGAGTATAGGATAGAGGATTGAGGATAGGATAGGACAGTGGATAGGATAGAATAGAGCAGATGATAGAGGATAGGATAGGATAGAGGATAGGATAGGATAGAGAATAGGATAGGATAGAGGATAGGATAGGATAGAGGATAGGATAGAGGATATTATAGGACAGAGGATAGGATACGATAGAGGATAAAATAGGGGATAGGATAGGATAGAGGATAGGATACGATAGAGGATAGGATAGGATAGAGGATAGGATACGATAGAGGATAGGATAGGATAGAGGATAGGATAGGATAGAGGATAGGATAGGATAGAGGATAGGATAGGATAGAGGATAGGTTAGGATAGAGGATAGGATAGGATAGAGTATAGGATAGGATAGAGGATAGGATAGGATAGAGTATAGAATAGGAAAGAGCATAGGATAGGATAGGATTGAGGATAGGATAGGATAGAGGATAGGATAGAGGTTTGGTTAGTATAAAGGATAGGAGAGGATAGAGGATAGGATAGGATCGAGGATAGGATAGGATAGATGATAGGATAGGATAGAGGATAGGATAGAGTATAGGATAGAGGATTGAGGATAGGATAGGAAAGTGGATAGGATAGAATAGAGCAGATGATAGAGGATAGGATAGGATAGAGGATAGGATAGGATAGAGAATAGGATAGGATAGAGGATAGGATAGGATAGAGGATAGGATAGGATAGAGGATAGGATAGGATAGAGGATAGGATAGGATAGAGGATAGGATAGGATAGAGGATAGGATAGGATAGAGGATAGGATAGAGGATAGGATGGGGGATTGGATAGGGTACAGGATAGGATACGATATAGGATAGGGTAGGATTGAGGAGAGGATAGGATAGAGGGTAGAATAGAGGATAGGATAGAGGATAGGATAGAATAGAGGACAGGATAGGATAGAAGATAAGATAGGATAGAGGATAGGGTAGGATAGAGGATAAGATAGGATAGAGGATAAGATGGGGATCCGATAGGATTGAGAATAGGATAGGATAGAGGATAGGTTAGGATAGAGGATAGGATAGGATAGAGTATAGGATAGGATAGAGGATAGGATAGGGTAGAGTATAGAATAGGAAAGAGCATAGGATAGGATAGGATTGAGGATAGGATAGGATAGAGGATAGGATAGAGGTTTGGTTAGTATAAAGGATAGGAGAGGATAGAGGATAGGATAGGATCGAGGATAGGATAGGATAGATGATAGGATAGGATAGAGGATAGGATAGAGTATAGGATAGAGGATTGAGGATAGGATAGGACAGTGGATAGGATAGAATAGAGCAGATGATAGAGGATAGGATAGGATAGAGGATAGGATAGGATAGAGAATAGGATAGGATAGAGGATAGGATAGGATAGAGGATAGGATAGAGGATATTATGGGACAGAGGATAGGATACGATAGAGGATAAAATAGGGGATAGGATAGGATAGAGGATAGGATACGATAGAGGATAGGATAGGATAGAGGATAGGATACGATAGAGGATAGGATAGGATAGAGGAAAGGATAGGATAAAGGATAGGATAGGATAGAGGATAGGATAGGATAGAGGATAGGTTAGGATAGAGGATAGGATAGGATAGAGTATAGGATAGGATAGAGGATAGGATAGGATAGAGTATAGAATAGGAAAGAGCATAGGATAGGATAGGATTGAGGATAGGATAGGATAGAGGATAGGATAGAGGTTTGGTTAGTATAAAGGATAGGAGAGGATAGAGGATAGGATAGGATCGAGGATAGGATAGGATAGATGATAGGATAGGATAGAGATTGGATAGGATAGATGATATAATAGGAAAGAGAATAGGATATGATAGAGGATACGATATTATAGAGGATAGGACAGGATAGAGGATAGGATAGGATAGAGGATAGGATAGGATAGAGGATAGGATAGAGGATTGGATAGGATAGAGGATAGGATAGGATAGAGGATAGGATAGGATAGAGGATAGGATAGAGGATATTATAGGACAGAGGATAGGATACGATAGAGGATAAAATAGGGGATAGGATAGGATAGAGGATAGGATACGATAGAGGATAGGATAGGATAGAGGATAGGATACGATAGAGGATAGGATAGGATAGAGGACAGGATAGGATAGAGGATAGGATAGGATAGAGGATAGGATAGGATAGGGGATAGGTTAGGATAGAGGATAGGATAGGATAGAGTATAGGATAGGATAGAGGATAGGATAGGATAGAGTATAGAATAGGAAAGAGCATAGGATAGGATAGGATTGAGGATAGGATAGGATAGAGGATAGGATAGAGGTTTGGTTAGTATAAAGGATAGGAGAGGATAGAGGATAGGATAGGATCGAGGATAGGATAGGATAGATGATAGGATAGGATAGAGGATAGGATAGAGTATAGGATAGAGGATTGAGGATAGGATAGGAAAGTGGATAGGATAGAATAGAGCAGATGATAGAGGATAGGATAGGATAGAGGATAGGATAGGATAGAGAATAGGATAGGATAGAGGATAGGATAGGATAGAGGATAGGATAGGATAGAGGATAGGATAGGATAGAGGATAGGATAGGATAGAGGATAGGATAGGATAGAGGATAGGATAGAGGATAGGATGGGGGATTGGATAGGGTACAGGATAGGATACGATATAGGATAGGGTAGGATTGAGGATAGGATAGGATAGAGGGTAGAATAGAGGATAGGATAGAGGATAGGATAGAATAGAGGACAGGATAGGATAGAAGATAAGATAGGATAGAGGATAGGGTAGGATAGAGGATAAGATAGGATAGAGGATAAGATGGGGATCCGATAGGATTGAGAATAGGATAGGACAGAGGATAGGATAGAGGATAGGATAGAGGATAGGATAGGATAGAGGATAGCATAATGTAGAGGATAGGATAGAATAGAGGACAGGATAGGATAGAAGATAAGATAGGATAGAGGTTAGGATAGGGTAGAGAATAGGATAGGATAGAGGATAGGATTGGATACAGTATAGAATAGGAAAGAGCATAGGATAGGATAGGATTGAGGATGTGATAGGATTGAGGATAGGATAGGATAAAGGATAGGATAGAGAATAGGATAGGACACAGGATAGGATGGGGGATTGGATACGATAGAGGATAGGAGACGATGGAGGATAGGATATGATAGAGGATAGGATAGGATAGATGATAGGATAGGATAGAGGATAGGATAGAGGATAGGATAGAGGATAGGATAGAGGATAGGATAGGATAGAGGATAGGATAGGATAGAGGATAATATAGGATAGAGGATAGGATAGGATAGAGGATAGCATAGGATTGAGGATAGGATAGGATAGAGGATAGGATAGGATAGAGAATAGGATAGGATAGAGGATAGGATAGGATAGAGGATAGGATAGAGGATAGGATAGGATAGAGGATAGGATAGGATAGAGGATAGGTTAGGATAGAGGATAGGATAGGATAGAGTATAGGATAGGATAGAGGATAGGATAGGGTAGAGTATAGAATAGGAAAGAGCATAGGATAGGATAGGATTGAGGATAGGATAGGATAGAGGATAGGATAGAGGTTTGGTTAGTATAAAGGATAGGAGAGGATAGAGGATAGGATAGGATCGAGGATAGGATAGGATAGATGATAGGATAGGATAGAGGATAGGATAGAGTATAGGATAGAGGATTGAGGATAGGATAGGACAGTGGATAGGATAGAATAGAGCAGATGATAGAGGATAGGATAGGATAGAGGATAGGATAGGATAGAGAATAGGATAGGATAGAGGATAGGATAGGATAGAGGATAGGATAGAGGATATTATGGGACAGAGGATAGGATACGATAGAGGATAAAATAGGGGATAGGATAGGATAGAGGATAGGATACGATAGAGGATAGGATAGGATAGAGGATAGGATACGTTAGAGGATAGGATAGGATAGAGGAAAGGATAGGATAAAGGATAGGATAGGATAGAGGATAGGATAGGATAGAGGATAGGTTAGGATAGAGGATAGGATAGGATTGAGGATAGGATAGGATAGAGGATAGGATAGGATAGAGGATAGGATAGGATGGAGGATAGGATAGGATAGAGGATAGGATAGAGGATTGGTTAGTATAAAGGCTAGGAGAGGATAGAGGATAGGATAGGATTGAGGATAGGATAGGACAGTGGATAGGATAGAATAGAGCAGATGATAGAGGATAGGATAGGATAGAGGATAGGATAGGATAGAGAATAGGATAGGATAGAGGATAGGATAGGATAGAGGATAGGATAGAGGATATTATAGGACAGAGGATAGGATACGATAGAGGATAAAATAGGGGATAGGATAGGATAGAGGATAGGATACGATAGAGGATAGGATAGGATAGAGGATAGGATACGATAGAGGATAGGATAGGATAGAGGATAGGATAGGATAGAGGATAGGATAGGATAGAGGATAGGATAGGATAGAGGATAGGTTAGGATAGAGGATATGATAGGATAGAGGATTGGATAGTATAAAGGATATTAGAGGATAGAGGATAGGATAGGATTGAGAATAGGAAAGGATAGAGGATAGGATATCTGATTGGATAGGTTAGAGGATTGGAGACGATGGAGGATAGGATAGGATAGAGGATATGATAGGATAGAGGATTGGATAGTATAAAGGATATTAGAGGATAGAGGATAGGAGACGATGGAGGATAGGATAGGATAGAGGATTGGATAGGATAGAGGATAGGATAGGATAGAGGATAGGATAGAGGATTGGTTAGTATAAAGGATAGGAGAGGATAGAGGATAGGATAGGATAGAGGATAGGATAGGATAGAGGATAGGATAGGATAGAGGATAGGATAAGATAGAGGATAGGATAGGATAGAGGATAGGATGGGGGATTGGATACGATAGAGGATAGGAGACGATGGAGGATAGGATATGATAGAGGATAGGATAGGATAGATGATAGGATAGGATAGAGGATAGGATAGAGGATAGGATAGAGGATAGGATAGAGGATAGGATAGGATAGAGGATAGGATAGGATAGAGGATAATATAGGATAGAGGATAGGATAGGATAGAGGATAGCATAGGATTGAGGATAGGATAGGATAGAGGATAGGATAGGATAGAGAATAGGATAGGATAGAGGATAGGATAGGATAGAGGATAGGATAGAGGATAGGATAGGATAGAGGATAGGTTAGGATAGAGGATAGGATAGGATAGAGTATAGGATAGGATAGAGGATAGGATAGGGTAGAGTATAGAATAGGAAAGAGCATAGGATAGGATAGGATTGAGGATAGGATAGGATAGAGGATAGGATAGAGGTTTGGTTAGTATAAAGGATAGGAGAGGATAGAGGATAGGATAGGATCGAGGATAGGATAGGATAGATGATAGGATAGGATAGAGGATAGGATAGAGTATAGGATAGAGGATTGAGGATAGGATAGGACAGTGGATAGGATAGAATAGAGCAGATGATAGAGGATAGGATAGGATAGAGGATAGGATAGGATAGAGAATAGGATAGGATAGAGGATAGGATAGGATAGAGGATAGGATAGAGGATATTATGGGACAGAGGATAGGATACGATAGAGGATAAAATAGGGGATAGGATAGGATAGAGGATAGGATACGATAGAGGATAGGATAGGATAGAGGATAGGATACGATAGAGGATAGGATAGGATAGAGGAAAGGATAGGATAAAGGATAGGATAGGATAGAGGATAGGATAGGATAGAGGATAGGTTAGGATAGAGGATAGGATAGGATAGAGTATAGGATAGGATAGAGGATAGGATAGGATAGAGTATAGAATAGGAAAGAGCATAGGATAGGATAGGATTGAGGATAGGATAGGATAGAGGATAGGATAGAGGTTTGGTTAGTATAAAGGATAGGAGAGGATAGAGGATAGGATAGGATCGAGGATAGGATAGGATAGATGATAGGATAGGATAGAGATTGGATAGGATAGATGATATAATAGGAAAGAGAATAGGATATGATAGAGGATACGATATTATAGAGGATAGGACAGGATAGAGGATAGGATAGGATAGAGGATAGGATAGGATAGAGGATAGGATAGAGGATTGGATAGGATAGAGGATAGGATAGGATTGAGGATAGGATAGGATAGAGGATAGGATAGGATAGAGGATAGGATAGGATGGAGGATAGGATAGGATAGAGGATAGGATAGAGGATTGGTTAGTATAAAGGCTAGGAGAGGATAGAGGATAGGATAGGATTGAGGATAGGATAGGACAGTGGATAGGATAGAATAGAGCAGATGATAGAGGATAGGATAGGATAGAGGATAGGATAGGATAGAGAATAGGATAGGATAGAGGATAGGATAGGATAGAGGATAGGATAGAGGATATTATAGGACAGAGGATAGGATACGATAGAGGATAAAATAGGGGATAGGATAGGATAGAGGATAGGATACGATAGAGGATAGGATAGGATAGAGGATAGGATACGATAGAGGATAGGATAGGATAGAGGATAGGATAGGATAGAGGATAGGATAGGATAGAGGATAGGATAGGATAGAGGATAGGTTAGGATAGAGGATATGATAGGATAGAGGATTGGATAGTATAAAGGATATTAGAGGATAGAGGATAGGATAGGATTGAGAATAGGAAAGGATAGAGGATAGGATATCTGATTGGATAGGTTAGAGGATTGGAGACGATGGAGGATAGGATAGGATAGAGGATATGATAGGATAGAGGATTGGATAGTATAAAGGATATTAGAGGATAGAGGATAGGAGACGATGGAGGATAGGATAGGATAGAGGATTGGATAGGATAGAGGATAGGATAGGATAGAGGATTGGTTAGTATAAAGGATAGGAGAGGATAGAGGATAGGATAGGATAGAGGATAGGATAGGATAGAGGATAGGATAGGATAGAGGATAGGATAAGATAGAGGATAGGATAGGATAGAGGATAGAATAGGATAGAGGATAGGATAGGATAGAGGATAGGATAGGATAGAGGATAGGATAGTATAGAGGATGGGATAGGATAGAGGATAGGATAGGATAGAGGATAGGATAGGATAGAGGATAGGATAGAGGATAGGATAGAGGATAGGATAGGATAGAGGATAGGATAGAGGATAGGATAGGATAGAGGATGGGATAGGATAGAGGATAAGATATAATGGAGTATAGGATAGGAATGAGGATAGGATAGGGTTGAGGATAGGATAGGATAGAGGTTAGGATAGTGTAGAGAATAGGATAGGATAGAGGATAGGATTGGATACAGTATAGAATAGGATAGAGCATAGGATAGGATAGGATTGAGGATAGGATAGGATAGGGGATAGGATAGGATAGGATAGGGGATAGGATAGGACAGAGGATATTATAGGAAAGAGGATAGGATAGGATAGAGGATAGGATAGGATAGAGGATAGGATAGGATAGAGGATAGGATAGGATAGAGGATAGGATAGGATAGAGGATAGGATAGGATAGAGGATAGGATAGGATAGAGGATAGGATAGGATAGGATAGGATAGAGGATAGGATTGGATAGAGGATAGGATAGGATAGAGAATAGGATAGGATAGAGGATAGGATAGGATTGAGGATAGGATAGGATAGAGGATAGGATAGGATAGAGGATAGGATAGGATAGAGGATTGGATATGATAGAGGAAACGATATTATAGAGAATAGGATAGGAGAGAGGATAGGATAGGATAGAGGATATGATAGAGGATAGGATAGAGGATTGGATAGGATAGAGGATATTATAGGATAGAGGATATGATACGATAGCGGATAGGATATGATGGAGTATAGGATAGTAATGAGGATAGGATAGCGTTGAGGATAGGATAGGATAGAGGATAGGATAGGATAGAGGATAGGTTAGGATAGAGGATAGGATAGGATAGAGGATAGGATAGGATAGAGGGTAGGATAGGATAGAGGATAGGATAGGATAGAGGATAGGATAGGATAGAGGATAGGATAGGATAGAGGATAGGATAGAGGATAGGATAGGATAGAGGATGGGATAGGATAGAGGATAGGATATAATGGAGTATAGGATAGGAATGAGGATAGGATAGGGTTGAGGATAGGATAGGATAGAGGTTAGGATAGTGTAGAGAATAGGATAGGATAGAGGATAGGATTGGGTACAGTATAGAATAGGATAGAGCATAGGATAGGATAGGATTGAGGATAGGATAGGATAGGGGATAGGATAGGATAGGATAGGGGATAGGATAGGATAGAGGATATTATAGGAAAGAGGATAGGATAGGATAGAGGATAGGATAGGATAGAGGGTAGGATAGGATAGAGGATAGGATAGGATAGAGGATAGGATAGGATAGGATAGAGGATAGGATAGAGGATAGGATAGAGGAAAGGATAGAGGATTGGATAGGATAGAGGTTGGGATAGGATAGAGGATAGGATAGGAGAGAGGATAGGATAGGATAGAGGACAGGAGACGATAGACGATAAGATAGGGGATTGGATAGGATAGAGGATAGGATAGGATAGAGGATAGGTTAGGATAGAGGATAGGATAGGATAGAGTATAGGATAGGATAGAGGATAGGATAGGATAGAGTATAGAATAGGAAAGAGCATAGGATAGGATAGGATTGAGGATAGGATAGGATAGAGGATAGGACAGGATAGGGGATTGGATAGGATACAGGACAGGAGACGATAGAAGATAGGATAGGGGATTGGATAGGATAGAGGGCAGGAGACGATAGAGGATAAGATAGGGGATTTGCTAGGATAGAGGACAGGGGACGATAGAGATTGGATAGGATAGATGATATTATAGGATAGAGGATAGGATAGGATAGAGGATAGGATAGGGGATTGGATAGGATAGAGGATAGGAGACGATGGAGGATAGGATAGGATGTAGGATTGGATAGGATAGAGGATAGGATAGGATAGAGGATATGATAGGATAGCGGATAGGATATAATGGAGTATAGGATAGGAATGAGGATAGGATAGCGTTGAGGATAGGATAGGATAGAGGATAGGATAGGATAGAGGATAGGTTAGGATAGAGGATAGGATAGGATAGAGGATAGGATAGGAAAGAGGATAGGATAGGATAGAGGATAGGTTAGGATAGAGGATGGGATAGGATAGAGGATAGGATAGGATAGAGGATAGGATAGGATAGAGTATTGAATAGGATAGAGCATAGGATAGGATAGGATTGAGGGTAGGATAGGATAGAGGATAGGATAGGATAGAGGATAGGATAGGGGATTGGATAGGATAGAGGACAGGAGACGATAGACGATAAGATAGGGGATTGGATAGGATAGAGGATAGGATAGGATAGAGGATAGGTTAGGATAGAGGATAGGATAGGATAGAGTATAGGATAGGATAGAGGATAGGATAGGATAGAGTATAGAATAGGAAAGAGCATAGGATAGGATAGGATTGAGGATAGGATAGGATAGAGGATAGGACAGGATAGGGGATTGGATAGGATACAGGACAGGAGACGATTGAAGATAGGATAGGGGATTGGATAGGATAGAGGGCAGGAGACGATAGAGGATAAGATAAGGGATTTGCTAGGATAGAGGACAGGGGACGATAGAGATTGGATAGGATAGATGATATTACAGGATAGAGGATAGGATAGGATAGAGGATAGGATAGGGGATTGGATAGGATAGAGGATAGGAGACGATGGAGGATAGGATAGGATGTAGGATTGGATAGGATAGAGGATAGGATAGGATAGAGGATATGATAGGATAGCGGATAGGATATAATGGAGTATAGGATAGGAATGAGGATAGGATAGCGTTGAGGATAGGATAGGATAGAGGATAGGATAGGATAGAGGATAGGTTAGGATAGAGGATAGGATAGGATAGAGGATAGGATAGGAAAGAGGATAGGATAGGATAGAGGATAGGTTAGGATAGAGGATGGGATAGGATAGAGGATAGGATAGGATAGAGGATAGGATAGGATAGAGTATTGAATAGGATAGAGCATAGGATAGGATAGGATTGAGGGTAGGATAGGATAGAGGATAGGATAGGATAGAGGATAGGATAGGGGATTGGATAGGATAGAGGACAGGAGACGATAGACGATAAGATAGGGGATTGGATAGGATAGAGGATAGGATAGGATAGAGGATAGGTTAGGATAGAGGATAGGATAGGATAGAGTATAGGATAGGATAGAGGATAGGATAGGATAGAGTATAGAATAGGAAAGAGCATAGGATAGGATAGGATTGAGGATAGGATAGGATAGTGGATAGGACAGGATAGGGGATTGGATAGGATAGAGGATAGGAGACGATGGAGGATAGGATAGGATGTAGGATTGGATAGGATAGAGGATAGGTTAGGATAGAGGATAGGGTAGGGGATTGGATAGGATAGAGGATAGGATAGGATAGAGGATAGGATAGGGGATTGGATAGGATAGAGGACAGGAGACGATAGAAGATAAGATAAGGGATTGGATAGGATAGAGGAAAGGAGACGATAGAGATTGGATAGGATAGATGATATAATAGGAAAGAAAATAGGATATGATAGAGGATACGATATTATAGAGGATAGGACAGGATAGAGGATAGGATAGGATAGAGGATAGGATAGGATAGAGGATAGGATAGGATAGAGGATAGAATAGGATAGAGGATAGGATAGGATAGAGGATAGGATAGAGGATAGGATAGGATAGAGGATATGATACGATAGAGGATAGGATAGGATAGAGGATAGGATAGGATAGAGGATAGGATAGGATAGAGGATAGGATAGGATAGAGGATAGGTTAGGATAGAGGATAGGATAGGATAGAGTATAGGATAGGATAGAGGATAGGATAGGATAGAGTATAGAATAGGAAAGAGCATAGGATAGGATAGGATTGAGGATAGGATAGGATAGAGGATAGGGTAGGGGATTGGATAGGATAGAGGATAGGAGACGATGGAGGATAGGATAGGATAGAGGATAGGATAGAGGATTGGTTAGTATAAAGGATAGGAGAGGATAGAGGATAGGATAGGATCGAGGATAGGATAGGATAGAGGATTGGATAGGATAGAGGATAGGATAGGATAGAGGATTGGATAGTATAAAGGATATTAGAGGATAGAGGATAGGATAGGATTGAGAATAGGAAAGGATAGAGGATAGGATATCATATTGGATAGGTTAGAGGATTGGAGACGATGGAGGATAGGATAGGATAGAGGATATGATAGGATAGAGGATAGGATAGGGTAGAGTATAGAATAGGAAAGAGCATAGGATAGGATAGGATTGAGGATAGGATAGGATAGAGGATAGGATAGAGGTTTGGTTAGTATAAAGGATAGGAGAGGATAGAGGATAGGATAGGATCGAGGATAGGATAGGATAGATGATAGGATAGGATAGAGGATAGGATAGAGTATAGGATAGAGGATTGAGGATAGGATAGGACAGTGGATAGGATAGAATAGAGCAGATGATAGAGGATAGGATAGGATAGAGGATAGGATAGGATAGAGAATAGGATAGGATAGAGGATAGGATAGGATAGAGGATAGGATAGAGGATATTATGGGACAGAGGATAGGATACGATAGAGGATAAAATAGGGGATAGGATAGGATAGAGGATAGGATACGATAGAGGATAGGATAGGATAGAGGATAGGATACGATAGAGGATAGGATAGGATAGAGGAAAGGATAGGATAAAGGATAGGATAGGATAGAGGATAGGATAGGATAGAGGATAGGTTAGGATAGAGGATAGGATAGGATTGAGGATAGGATAGGATAGAGGATAGGATAGGATAGAGGATAGGATAGGATGGAGGATAGGATAGGATAGAGGATAGGATAGAGGATTGGTTAGTATAAAGGCTAGGAGAGGATAGAGGATAGGATAGGATTGAGGATAGGATAGGACAGTGGATAGGATAGAATAGAGCAGATGATAGAGGATAGGATAGGATAGAGGATAGGATAGGATAGAGAATAGGATAGGATAGAGGATAGGATAGGATAGAGGATAGGATAGAGGATATTATAGGACAGAGGATAGGATACGATAGAGGATAAAATAGGGGATAGGATAGGATAGAGGATAGGATACGATAGAGGATAGGATAGGATAGAGAATAGGATACGATAGAGGATAGGATAGGATAGAGGATAGGATAGGATAGAGGATAGGATAGGATAGAGGATAGGATAGGATAGAGGATAGGTTAGGATAGAGGATATGATAGGATAGAGGATTGGATAGTATAAAGGATATTAGAGGATAGAGGATAGGATAGGATTGAGAATAGGAAAGGATAGAGGATAGGATATCTGATTGGATAGGTTAGAGGATTGGAGACGATGGAGGATAGGATAGGATAGAGGATATGATAGGATAGAGGATTGGATAGTATAAAGGATATTAGAGGATAGAGGATAGGAGACGATGGAGGATAGGATAGGATAGAGGATTGGATAGGATAGAGGATAGGATAGGATAGAGGATAGGATAGAGGATTGGTTAGTATAAAGGATAGGAGAGGATAGAGGATAGGATAGGATAGAGGATAGGATAGGATAGAGGATAGGATAGGATAGAGGATAGGATAAGATAGAGGATAGGATAGGATAGAGGATAGGATGGGGGATTGGATACGATAGAGGATAGGAGACGATGGAGGATAGGATATGATAGAGGATAGGATAGGATAGATGATAGGATAGGATAGAGGATAGGATAGAGGATAGGATAGAGGATAGGATAGAGGATAGGATAGGATAGAGGATATAATAGGATAGAGGATAATATAGGATAGAGGATAGGATAGGATAGAGGATAGCATAGGATTGAGGATAGGATAGGATAGAGGATAGGATAGGATAGAGAATAGGATAGGATAGAGGATAGGATAGGATAGAGGATAGGATAGAGGATAGGATAGGATAGAGGATAGGATAGGATAGAGGATAGGTTAGGATAGAGGATAGGATAGGATAGAGTATAGGATAGGATAGAGGATAGGATAGGATAGAGTATAGAATAGGAAAGAGCATAGGATAGGATAGGATTGAGGATAGGATAGGATAGAGGAAAGGATAGGATAAAGGATAGGATAGGATAGAGGATAGGATAGGATAGAGGATAGGTTAGGATAGAGGATAGGATAGGATAGAGTATAGGATAGGATAGAGGATAGGATAGGATAGAGTATAGAATAGGAAAGAGCATAGGATAGGATAGGATTGAGGATAGGATAGGATAGAGGATAGGATAGAGGTTTGGTTAGTATAAAGGATAGGAGAGGATAGAGGATAGGATAGGATCGAGGATAGGATAGGATAGATGATAGGATAGGATAGAGATTGGATAGGATAGATGATATAATAGGAAAGAGAATAGGATATGATAGAGGATACGATATTATAGAGGATAGGACAGGATAGAGGATAGGATAGGATAGAGGATAGGATAGGATAGAGGATAGGATAGAGGATTGGATAGGATAGAGGATAGGATAGGATTGAGGATAGGATAGGATAGAGGATAGGATAGGATAGAGGATAGGATAGGATGGAGGATAGGATAGGATAGAGGATAGGATAGAGGATTGGTTAGTATAAAGGCTAGGAGAGGATAGAGGATAGGATAGGATTGAGGATAGGATAGGACAGTGGATAGGATAGAATAGAGCAGATGATAGAGGATAGGATAGGATAGAGGATAGGATAGGATAGAGAATAGGATAGGATAGAGGATAGGATAGGATAGAGGATAGGATAGAGGATATTATAGGACAGAGGATAGGATACGATAGAGGATAAAATAGGGGATAGGATAGGATAGAGGATAGGATACGATAGAGGATAGGATAGGATAGAGGATAGGATACGATAGAGGATAGGATAGGATAGAGGATAGGATAGGATAGAGGATAGGATAGGATAGAGGATAGGATAGGATAGAGGATAGGTTAGGATAGAGGATATGATAGGATAGAGGATTGGATAGTATAAAGGATATTAGAGGATAGAGGATAGGATAGGATTGAGAATAGGAAAGGATAGAGGATAGGATATCTGATTGGATAGGTTAGAGGATTGGAGACGATGGAGGATAGGATAGGATAGAGGATATGATAGGATAGAGGATTGGATAGTATAAAGGATATTAGAGGATAGAGGATAGGAGACGATGGAGGATAGGATAGGATAGAGGATTGGATAGGATAGAGGATAGGATAGGATAGAGGATTGGTTAGTATAAAGGATAGGAGAGGATAGAGGATAGGATAGGATAGAGGATAGGATAGGATAGAGGATAGGATAGGATAGAGGATAGGATAAGATAGAGGATAGGATAGGATAGAGGATAGAATAGGATAGAGGATAGGATAGGATAGAGGATAGGATAGGATAGAGGATAGGATAGTATAGAGGATGGGATAGGATAGAGGATAGGATAGGATAGAGGATAGGATAGGATAGAGGATAGGATAGAGGATAGGATAGGATAGAGGATAGGATAGAGGATAGGATAGGATAGAGGATGGGATAGGATAGAGGATAAGATATAATGGAGTATAGGATAGGAATGAGGATAGGATAGGGTTGAGGATAGGATAGGATAGAGGTTAGGATAGTGTAGAGAATAGGATAGGATAGAGGATAGGATTGGATACAGTATAGAATAGGATAGAGCATAGGATAGGATAGGATTGAGGATAGGATAGGATAGGGGATAGGATAGGATAGGATAGGGGATAGGATAGGACAGAGGATATTATAGGAAAGAGGATAGGATAGGATAGAGGATAGGATAGGATAGAGGATAGGATAGGATAGAGGATAGGATAGGATAGAGGATAGGATAGGATAGAGGATAGGATAGGATAGAGGATAGGATAGGATAGAGGATAGGATAGGATAGGATAGGATAGAGGATAGGATTGGATAGAGGATAGGATAGGATAGAGAATAGGATAGGATAGAGGATAGGATAGGATTGAGGATAGGATAGGATAGAGGATAGGATAGGATAGAGGATAGGATAGGATAGAGGATTGGATATGATAGAGGAAACGATATTATAGAGAATAGGATAGGAGAGAGGATAGGATAGGATAGAGGATATGATAGAGGATAGGATAGAGGATTGGATAGGATAGAGGATATTATAGGATAGAGGATATGATACGATAGCGGATAGGATATGATGGAGTATAGGATAGTAATGAGGATAGGATAGCGTTGAGGATAGGATAGGATAGAGGATAGGATAGGATAGAGGATAGGTTAGGATAGAGGATAGGATAGGATAGAGGATAGGATAGGATAGAGGGTAGGATAGGATAGAGGATAGGATAGGATAGAGGATAGGATAGGATAGAGGATAGGATAGGATAGAGGATAGGATAGAGGATAGGATAGGATAGAGGATGGGATAGGATAGAGGATAGGATATAATGGAGTATAGGATAGGAATGAGGATAGGATAGGGTTGAGGATAGGATAGGATAGAGGTTAGGATAGTGTAGAGAATAGGATAGGATAGAGGATAGGATTGGGTACAGTATAGAATAGGATAGAGCATAGGATAGGATAGGATTGAGGATAGGATAGGATAGGGGATAGGATAGGATAGGATAGGGGATAGGATAGGATAGAGGATATTATAGGAAAGAGGATAGGATAGGATAGAGGATAGGATAGGATAGAGGGTAGGATAGGATAGAGGATAGGATAGGATAGAGGATAGGATAGGATAGGATAGAGGATAGGATAGAGGATAGGATAGAGGAAAGGATAGAGGATTGGATAGGATAGAGGTTGGGATAGGATAGAGGATAGGATAGGAGAGAGGATAGGATAGGATAGAGGACAGGAGACGATAGACGATAAGATAGGGGATTGGATAGGATAGAGGATAGGATAGGATAGAGGATAGGTTAGGATAGAGGATAGGATAGGATAGAGTATAGGATAGGATAGAGGATAGGATAGGATAGAGTATAGAATAGGAAAGAGCATAGGATAGGATAGGATTGAGGATAGGATAGGATAGAGGATAGGACAGGATAGGGGATTGGATAGGATACAGGACAGGAGACGATAGAAGATAGGATAGGGGATTGGATAGGATAGAGGGCAGGAGACGATAGAGGATAAGATAGGGGATTTGCTAGGATAGAGGACAGGGGACGATAGAGATTGGATAGGATAGATGATATTATAGGATAGAGGATAGGATAGGATAGAGGATAGGATAGGGGATTGGATAGGATAGAGGATAGGAGACGATGGAGGATAGGATAGGATGTAGGATTGGATAGGATAGAGGATAGGATAGGATAGAGGATATGATAGGATAGCGGATAGGATATAATGGAGTATAGGATAGGAATGAGGATAGGATAGCGTTGAGGATAGGATAGGATAGAGGATAGGATAGGATAGAGGATAGGTTAGGATAGAGGATAGGATAGGATAGAGGATAGGATAGGAAAGAGGATAGGATAGGATAGAGGATAGGTTAGGATAGAGGATGGGATAGGATAGAGGATAGGATAGGATAGAGGATAGGATAGGATAGAGTATTGAATAGGATAGAGCATAGGATAGGATAGGATTGAGGGTAGGATAGGATAGAGGATAGGATAGGATAGAGGATAGGATAGGGGATTGGATAGGATAGAGGACAGGAGACGATAGACGATAAGATAGGGGATTGGATAGGATAGAGGATAGGATAGGATAGAGGATAGGTTAGGATAGAGGATAGGATAGGATAGAGTATAGGATAGGATAGAGGATAGGATAGGATAGAGTATAGAATAGGAAAGAGCATAGGATAGGATAGGATTGAGGATAGGATAGGATAGAGGATAGGACAGGATAGGGGATTGGATAGGATACAGGACAGGAGACGATAGAAGATAAGATAAGGGATTGGATAGGATAGAGGAAAGGAGACGATAGAGATTGGATAGGATAGATGATATAATAGGAAAGAAAATAGGATATGATAGAGGATACGATATTATAGATGATAGGACAGGATAGAGGATAGGATAGGATAGAGGATAGGATAGGATAGAGGATAGGATAGGATAGAGGATAGAATAGGATAGAGGATAGGATAGGATAGAGGATAGGATAGAGGATAGGATAGGATAGAGGATATGATACGATAGAGGATAGGATAGGATAGAGGATAGGATAGGATAGAGGATAGGATAGGATAGAGGATAGGATAGGATAGAGGATAGGATAGGATAGAGGATAGGTTAGGATAGAGGATAGGATAGGATAGAGTATAGGATAGGATAGAGGATAGGATAGGATAGAGTATAGAATAGGAAAGAGCATAGGATAGGATAGGATTGAGGATAGGATAGGATAGAGGATAGGGTAGGGGATTGGATAGGATAGAGGATAGGAGACGATGGAGGATAGGATAGGATAGAGGATAGGATAGAGGATTGGTTAGTATAAAGGATAGGAGAGGATAGAGGATAGGATAGGATCGAGGATAGGATAGGATAGAGGATTGGATAGGATAGAGGATAGGATAGGATAGAGGATTGGATAGTATAAAGGATATTAGAGGATAGAGGATAGGATAGGATTGAGAATAGGAAAGGATAGAGGATAGGATATCATATTGGATAGGTTAGAGGATTGGAGACGATGGAGGATAGGATAGGATAGAGGATATGATAGGATAGAGGATTGGATAGTATAAAGGATATTAGAGGATAGAGGATAGGAGACGATGGAGGATAGGATAGGATAGAGGATTGGATAGGATAGAGGATAGGATAGGATAGAGGATAGGATAGAGCATTGGTTAGTATAAAGGATAGGAGAGGATAGAGGATAGGATAGGATAGAGGATAGGATAGGATAGAGGATAGGATAGGATAGAGGATAGGATAAGATAGAGGATAGGATAGGATAGAGGATAGAATAGGATAGAGGATAGGATAGGATAGAGGATAGGATAGGATAGAGGATAGGATAGGATAGAGGATAGGATAGTATAGAGGATAGGATAGGATAGAGGATAGGATAGGATAGAGGATAGGAGAAGATGGAGGATAGGATAGGATGTAGGATTGGATAGGATAGAGGATAGGATAGGATAGAGGATAGGGTAGTATAGAGGATAGGATATGGGATTGGATAGGATAGAGGATTGGAGACGATGGAGGATAGGATAGGATAGAGGATATGATAGGATAGAGGATTGGATAGTATAAAGGATATTAGAGGATAGAGGATAGGATAAGATTGAGAATAGGAAAGGATAGAGGATAGGATATGGGATTGGATAGGATAGAGGATTGGATAGAGTATAGGATAGAGGATAGGATAGAGGATAGGATAGAGTATAGGATAGAGGATAGGATAGGAGGTTGGATAGAATAGAGGACAGGAGACGATAGAGGATACGATCGGAGAGATCATAGGATAGGATAGAGGATAATATAGGATAGAGGATAGGATAGAATAGAGGATAGGATATGGGATTGGATAGGATAGAGGATTGGAGACGATGGAGGATAGGATAGGATAGAGGATATGATAGGATAGAGGATTGGATAGTATAAAGGATATTAGAGGATAGAGGATAGGATAAGATTGAGAATAGGAAAGGATAGAGGATAGGATATGGGATTGGATAGGATAGAGGATTGGAGACGATGGAGGATAAGATAGGATAGGGGATATGAAAGGATAGAGGATTGGATAGTATAAAGGATATTAGAGGATAGAGGATAGGAGACGATGGAGGATAGGATAGGATAGAGGATTGGATAGGATAGAGGATAGGATAGGATAGAGGATAGGATAGAGGATTGGTTAGTATAAAGGATAGGAGAGGATAGAGGATAGGATAGGATAGAGGATAGGATATGATAGAGGATAGGATAGGATAGAGGATAGGATAAGATAGAGGATAGGATAGGATATAGGATAGGATAGGGGATTGGATAGGATAGAGGATAGGATAGGATAGAGGAAAGGATAGGATAGAGGATAGGATAGGATAGAGGATAGGATAGGATAGAGGATAGGATAGAGGATAGGATGGGGCATTAGATAGGGTACAGGATAGGATACGATATAGGATAGGGTAGGATAGAGGATAGGATAGGATAGAGGATAGGGTAGGATAGAGTATAGGATAGGATAGAGGATAGGATAGGAGAGAGGATAGGATAGGATAGAGGATAGGATATGATAGAGGATAGGATAGGATAGAGGATAGAATCGGATATAGGATAGGATAGGGGATTGGATAGGATAGGATAGAGGATAGGATAGGATAGAACAGACGATAGAGAATAGGATAGACCAGACGATAGAGGGTAGTATATGATAGAGCAGACGATAGAGGATATGATAGGATAGAGGATATAAAAGGATAGCGGGTAGGATAGGATGGAGTATAGGATAGGGGATTGGATAGGATAGGGGATATTATAGGATAGAGGATAGGATAGGATAGAGGATAGGATAGGGGATTGGATAGGATAGAGGATCGGATATGATAGAGGATAGGATAGGATAGAGGATAGGATAGAGGATTGGTTAGTATAAAGGATAGGAGAGGATAGAGGATAGGATAAGATAGAGGATGGGATAGGATAGAGTATAGAATAGGATAGAGCATAGGATAGGATAGGATTGATGGTAGGATAGGATAGATGATAGGATAGGATAGAGGATAGGATAGGGGATTGTATAGGATAGAGGACAGGAGACGATAGAAGATAAGATAGGCGATTGGATAGGATGGAGGAAAGGAGACGATAGAGATTGGATAGGATAGATGATATAATAGGAAAGAGGATAGGATATGATAGAGGATACGATATTAGAGAGGATAGGACAGGATAGAGGATAGGATAGGATTGAGGATAGGATAGGATAGAGGATAGGATAGGATAGAGGATAGGATAGGATAGAGGATAGGATAGGATAGAGGATAGGATAGGAAAGAGGATAGGATAGGATACAGGATATGATAGAGGATAGGATAGACGATTGGATAGGATAGAGGATATTATAGGATAGAGGATATGATACGATAGCGGATAGGATATAATGGAGTATACGATAGTAATGAGGATAGGATAGCGTTGAGGATAGGATAGGATAGAGGATAGGATAGGATAGAGGATAGGTTAGGATAGAGGATAGGATAGGATAGAGGATAGGATAGGATAGAGGATAGGATAGGATAGAGGATAGGATAGGATAGAGGATAGGATAGGATAGAGGATAGGATAGAGGATTGGATAGGATAGAGGACAGGAGACGATATTAGATAAGATAGGGGATTGGATAGGATAGAGGATAGGATAGGATAGAGGATAGGATAGGGGATTGGATAGGATAGAGGATAGGAGACGATGAAGGATAGGATAGGATAGAGGATAGGATAGGATAGAGGATTGGATAGTATAAAGGATAGGTGAGGATAGAGAATAGGATAGCATTGAGGATAGGATAGGATAGTGGATAGGATAGGATAGAGCAGACGATAGAGGATAGGATAGGATCGAGGATAGGATAGGGGATTGGATAGGATAGAGGATAGGAGACGATGTAGGATAGGATAGGATAGAGGATAGGATAGGATAGACGATTGGATAAGATAGAGGATAGGTTAGGATAGAGGATAGGATAGGATAGGATAGAGGATAGGATAGGATAGAGGATAGGATAGGATAGAGGATAGGATAGGATAGAGGATAGGATAGGATAGAGGATAGGATAGGATAGAGGATAGGATAGGATAGAGGACAGGATAGGATAGAGGATAGGATAGGATAGAGGATAGGATAGAGGATTGGTTAGTATAAAGGATAGGAGAGGATAGAGGATAGGATAGGATAGAGGATAGGATAGAGGATAGGATAGAGGATAGGATAGGATAGAGGATATGATAGAGGATAGGATAGAGGATTGGATAGGATAGAGGATATTATAGGATAGAGGATATGATACGATAGCGGATAGGATATAATGGAGTATAGGATAGTAATGAGGATAGGATAGCGTTGAGGATAGGATAGGATAGAGGATAGGATAGGATAGAGGATAGGTCAGGATAGAGGATAGGATAGGATAGAGGATAGGATAGGATAGAGGATAGGATAGGATAGGATAGAGGATAGGATAGGATAGGATAGAGGATAGGATAGGATAGAGGATAGGATAGGATAGAGGATAGGATAGAGGATAGGATAGGATAGAGGATAGGATAGGATAGAGGATAGGATAGAGGATAGGATAGAGGATTGGATAGGATAGAGGATATTATAGGATAGAGGATATGATGGGATAGCGGATAGGATATAATGGAGTATAGGATAGGAATGAGGATAGGATAGCGTTGAGGATAAGATAGGATAGAGGATAGGGTAGGATAGAGGATATGATAGAATAGAGGATAGGGTAGGAAAGAGGATAGGATAGGATAGAGGATAGGTTAGGATAGAGGATTGGATAGTATAAAGGATAGGTGAGGATAGAGAATAGGATAGCATTGTGGATAGGATAGGATAGTGGATAGGATAGGATAGAGCAGACGATAGAGGATAGGATAGGATAGAGCAGACGATAGAGGATAGGATAGGATAGAGGATAGGGTAGGAGATTGGATAGGATAGAGGATAGGATAGGGTAGATGATATTATAGGCAAGAGGATAGGATATGATAGAGGATACGATATTATAGAGGATAGGATAGGATAGAGGATAGGATAGGATAGAGGATAGGATAGAATAGAGGATAGGATAGGATAGAGGATAGGATAGGATAGAGGATAGGATAGGATAGAGGATGGGATAGGATAGAGGATCGGATATAATGGAGTATAGGATAGGAATGAGGATAGGATAGGGTTGAGGATAGGATAGGATAGAGGTTAGGATAGTGTAGAGAATAGGATAGGATAGAGGATAGGATTGGATACAGTATAGAATAGGATAGAGCATAGGATAGGATAGGATTGAGGATAGGATAGGATAGGGGATAGGATAGGATAGGATAGGGGATAGGATAGGATAGAGGATATTATAGGAAAGAGGATAGGATAGGATAGAGGATAGGATGGGATAGAGGATAGGATAGGATAGAGGATAGGATAGGATAGAGGATAGGATAGGATAGGATAGAGGATAGGATAGGATAGGATAGAGGATAGGATTGGATAGAGGATAGGATAGGATAGAGAATAGGATAGGATAGAGGATAGGATAGGATTGAGGATAGGATAGGATAGAGGATAGGATAGGATAGAGGATAGGATAGGATAGAGGATTGGATATGATAGAGGAAACGATATTATAGAGAATAGGATAGGAGAGAGGATAAGATAGGATAGAGGATAGGATAGCAAAGCGGATAGGATAGGATAGGATACAGGATAGGATATCAAAGCGGATAGGATAGGATGTAGGATTAGATAGGATAGAGGATAGGATAGGATAGAGGATAGGATAGGATAGATGATATTATAGGATAGAGGATAGAATATGATAGAGGATACGATATTATACAGGATACGATAGGATAGAGGATTGGATAGGGGATTGGATAGGATAGAGGATAGGATAGGATAGAGGATAGGATAGGACAGAGGATAGGATAGGATAGAGGATAGGATAGGATAGAGGATAGGATAGGATAGAGCATAGGATAGGATAGAGGATAGGATAGGATAGAGGATAGGATAGGATAGAGGATAGGATAGGATAGAGGATAGGATAGGATAGAGGATAGGATAGGATAGAGGATAGGATAGGATAGAGGATAGGATAGGATAGAGGATAGGATAGGATAGAGGATAGGATAGAGGATAGGATAGGATAGAGGATAGGATAGAGGATTGGATAGGATAGAGGATATTATAGGATAGAGGTTAGGATAGTGTAGAGAATAGGATAGGATAGAGGATAGGATAGAGGATAGGATAGGATAGAGGATAGGATAGAGGATTGGATAGGATAGAGGATATTATAGGATAGAGGATATGATACGATAGCGGATAGGATATAATGGAGTATAGGATAGTAATGAGGATAGGATAGCGTTGAGGATAGGATAGGATAGAGGATAGGATAGGATAGAGGATAGGTTAGGATAGAGGATAGGATAGGATAGAGGATAGGATAGGATAGAGGATAGGATAGGATAGAGGATAGGATAGGATAGAGGATAGGATAGGATAGGATAGAGGATAGGATAGGATAGGATAGAGGATAGGATTGGATAGAGGATAGGATAGGATAGAGAATAGGATAGGATAGAGGATAGGATAGGATTGAGGATAGGATAGGATAGAGGATAGGATAGGATAGAGGATAGGATAGGATAGAGGATTGGATATGATAGAGGAAACGATATTATAGAGAATAGGATAGGAGAGAGGATAGGATAGGATAGAGGATAGGATAGCAAAGCGGATAGGATAGGATAGGATACAGGATAGGATATCAAAGCGGATAGGATAGGATGTAGGATTAGATAGGATGTAGGATTAGATAGGATAGAGGATAGGATAGGATAGAGGATAGGATGGGATAGATGATATTATAGGATAGAGGATAGAATATGATAGAGGATACGATATTATACAGGATACGATAGGATAGAGGATTGGATAGAGGATAGGATAGGATAGAGGATAGGATGGGATAGATGATATTATAGGATAGAGGATAGAATATGATAGAGGATACGATATTATACAGGATACGATAGGATAGAGGATTGGATAGGGGATTGGATAGGATAGAGGATAGGATAGGATAGAGGATAGGATAGGATAGAGGATAGGATAGGATAGAGGATAGGATAGGATAGAGGATAGGATAGGATAGAGGATAGGATAGGATAGAGGATAGGATAGGATAGAGGATAGGATAGGATAGAGGATAGGATAGGATAGAGGATAGGATAGGATAGAGGATAGGATAGGATAGAGGATAGGATAGGATAGAGGATAGGATAGGATAGAGGATAGGATAGGATAGAGGATAGGATAGGATAGAGGATAGGATAGGATAGATAATAGGATAGAGGATTGGTTAGTATAAAGGATAGGAGAGGAAAGAGGATAGGATAGGATAGAGGATAGGATAGAGGATACTATAGGATAGAGGATATGATAGAGGATAGGATAGAGGATTGGATAGGATAGAGGATATTATAGGATAGAGGATATGATACGATAGCGGATAGGATATAATGGAGTATAGGATAGTAATGAGGATAGGATAGCGTTGAGGATAGGATAGGATAGAGGATATTATAGGATAGAGGATATGATACGATAGCGGATAGGATATAATGGAGTATAGGATAGTAATGAGGATAGGATAGCGTTGAGGATAGGATAGGATAGAGGATAGGTTAGAATAGAGGTTAGGATAGTGTAGAGAATAGGATAGGATAGAGGATAGGATTGGATACAGTATAGAATAGGATAGAGCATAGGATAGGATAGGATTGAGGATAGGATAGGATAGGGGATAGGATAGGATAGGATAGCGGATAGGATAGGATAGAGGATATTATAGGAAAGAGGATAGGATAGGATAGAGGATAGGATAGGATAGAGGATAGGATAGGATAGAGGATAGGATAGGATAGAGGATAGGATAGGATAGGATAGAGGATAGGATAGGATAGGATAGAGGATAGGATTGGATAGAGGATAGGATAGGATAGAGAATAGGATAGGATAGAGGATAGGATAGGATTGAGGATAGGATAGGATAGAGGATAGGATAGGATAGAGGATAGGATAGGATAGAGGATTGGATATGATAGAGGAAACGATATTCTAGAGAATAGGATAGGAGAGAGGATAGGATAGGATAGAGGATAGGATAGCAAAGCGGATAGGATAGGATAGGATACAGGATAGGATATCAAAGCGGATAGGATAGGATGTAGGATTAGATAGGATGTAGGATTAGATAGGATAGAGGATAGGATAGGATAGAGGATAGGATGGGATAGATGATATTATAGGATAGAGGATAGAATATGATAGAGGATACGATATTATACAGGATACGATAGGATAGAGGATTGGATAGGGGATTGGATAGGATAGAGGATAGGATAGGATAGAGGATAGGATAGGATAGAGGATAGGATAGGATAGAGGATAGGATAGGATAGAGGATAGGATAGGATAGAGGATAGGATAGGATAGAGGATAGGATAGGATAGAGGATAGGATAGGATAGAGGATAGGATAGGATAGAGGATAGGATAGGATAGAGGATAGGATAGGATAGAGGATAGGATAGGATAGAGGATAGGATAGGATAGAGGATAGGATAGAGGATAGGATAGGATAGAGGATAGGATAGAGGATTGGATAGGATAGAGGATATTATAGGATAGAGGATATGATACGATAGCGGATAGGATATAATGGAGTATAGGATAGTAATGAGGATAGGATAGCGTTGAGGATAGGATAGGATAGAGGATAGGATAGGATAGAGGATATGTTAGGATAGAGGATAGGATAGGATAGATGATAGGATAGGATAGAGGGTAGGATAGGATAGAGGATAGGATAGGATAGAGGATAGGATAGGATAGAGGATAGGATAGGATAGAGGAAAGGATAGAGGATAGGATAGGATAGAGGATGGGATAGGATAGAGGATAGGATATAATGGAGTATAGGATAGGGTTGAGGATACGATAGGATAGAGGTTAGGCTAGTGTAGAGAATAGGATAGGATAGAGGATAGGATTGGATACAGTATAGAATAGGATAGAGCATAGGATAGGATAGGATTGAGGATAGGATAGGATAGGGGATAGGATAGGATAGGATAGGGGATAGGATAGGATAGAGGATATTATAGGAAAGAGGATAGGATAGGATAGAGGATAGGATAGGATAGAGGATAGGATAGGATAGAGGATAGGATAGGATAGAGGATTGGATATGATAGAGGAAACGATATTATAGAGAATAGGATAGGAGAGAGGATAGGATAGGATAGAGGATAGGATAGCAAAGCGGATAGGATAGGATAGGATACAGGATAGGATATCAAAGCGGATAGGATAGGATGTAGGATTAGATAGGATGTAGGATTAGATAGGATAGAGGATAGGATAGGATAGAGGATAGGATGGGATAGATGATATTATAGGATAGAGGATAGAATATGATAGAGGATACGATATTATACAGGATACGATAGGATAGAGGATTGGATAGGGGATTGGATAGGATAGAGGATAGGATAGGATAGAGGATAGGATAGGATAGAGGATAGGATAGGATAGAGGATAGGATAGGATAGAGGATAGGATAGGATAGAGGATAGGATAGGATAGAGGATAGGATAGGATAGAGGATAGGATAGGATAGAGGATAGGATAGAGGATACTATAGGATAGAGGATATGATAGAGGATAGGATAGAGGATTGGATAGGATAGAGGATATTATAGGATAGAGGATATGATACGATAGCGGATAGGATATAATGGAGTATAGGATAGTAATGAGGATAGGATAGCGTTGAGGATAGGATAGGATAGAGGATATTATAGGATAGAGGATATGATGCGATAGCGGATAGGATATAATGGAGTATAGGATAGTAATGAGGATAGGATAGCGTTGAGGATAGGATAGGATAGAGGATAGGTTAGGATAGAGGTTAGGATAGTGTAGAGAATAGGATAGGATAGAGGATAGGATTGGATACAGTATAGAATAGGATAGAGCATAGGATAGGATAGGATTGAGGATAGGATAGGATAGGGGATAGGATAGGATAGGATAGGGGATAGGATAGGATAGAGGATATTATAGGAAAGAGGATAGGATAGGATAGAGGATAGGATAGGATAGAGGATAGGATAGGATAGAGGATAGGATAGGATAGAGGATAGGATAGGATAGGATAGAGGATAGGATAGGATAGGATAGAGGATAGGATTGGATAGAGGATAGGATAGGATAGAGAATAGGATAGGATAGAGGATAGGATAGGATTGAGGATAGGATAGGATAGAGGATAGGATAGGATAGAGGATAGGATAGGATAGAGGATTGGATATGATAGAGGAAACGATATTCTAGAGAATAGGATAGGAGAGAGGATAGGATAGGATAGAGGATAGGATAGCAAAGCGGATAGGATAGGATAGGATACAGGATAGGATATCAAAGCGGATAGGATAGGATGTAGGATTAGATAGGATGTAGGATTAGATAGGATAGAGGATAGGATAGGATAGAGGATAGGATGGGATAGATGATATTATAGGATAGAGGATAGAATATGATAGAGGATACGATATTATACAGGATACGATAGGATAGAGGATTGGATAGGGGATTGGATAGGATAGAGGATAGGATAGGATAGAGGATAGGATAGGATAGAGGATAGGATAGGATAGAGGATAGGATAGGATAGAGGATAGGATAGGATAGAGGATAGGATAGGATAAAGGATAGGATAGGATAGAGGATAGGATAGGATAGAGGATAGGATAGGATAGAGGATAGGATAGGATAGAGGATAGGATAGGATAGAGGATAGGATAGGATAGAGGATAGGATAGGATAGAGGATAGGATAGGATAGAGGATAGGATAGGATAGAGGATAGGATAGGATAGAGGATAGGATAGGATAGGATAGAGGATAGGATAGGATAGAGGATAGGATAGGATAGAGGATAGGATAGGATAGAGGATAGGATAGGATAGAGGATAGGATAGGATAGAGGATAGGATAGAGGATTGGTTAGTATAAAGGATAGGAGAGGAAAGAGGATAGGATAGGATAGAGGATAGGATAGAGGATAGGATAAGATAGAGGATACGATAGAGGATAGGATAGAGGATTGGATAGGATAGAGGATATTATAGGATAGAGGATATGATACGATAGCGGATAGGATATAATGGAGTATAGGATAGTAATGAAGATAGGATAGCGTTGAGGATAGGATAGGATAGAGGATAGGATAGGATGGAGGATAGGATAGGGTTGAGGATAGGATAGGATAGAGGATAGGATAGAGGATTGGATAGGATAGAGGATATGATAGGATAGCGGATAGGATATAATGGAGTATAGGATAGGAATGAGGATAGGATAGGGTTCAGGATAGCATAGGATAGAGGATAGGATAGGATAGAGGATATGTTAGGATAGAGGATAGGATAGGATAGAGGATAGGATAGGTTAGAGGATAGGATAGAATAGAGGATAGGATAGGATAGAGGATAGGATAGGATAGAGGATAGGATAGGATAGAGGATGGGATAGGATAGAGGATAGGATATAATGGAGTATAGGATAGGAATGAGGATAGGATAGGGTTGAGGATAGGATAGGATAGAGGTTAGGATAGTGTAGAGAATAGGATAGGATAGAGGATAGGATAGGATAGGGGATTGGATAGGATAGAGGACAGGAGACGATAGAGGATAATATAGGATAGAGGATAGGATAGGATAGAGAATAGGATAGGATAGATGATATTACAGGCAAGAGGATAGAATATGATATAGGACACGATATTATAGAGGATAGGATAGGATAGAGGATAGGATCGGATAGAGGATAGGATAGGATAGAGGATAGGATAGGATAGAGGATAGGATAGGATAGAGGATAGGATAGGGGATTGGATAGGATAGAGGATAGGAGACGATGGAGGATAGGATAGGATGTAGGATTGGATAGGATAGAGGATAGGATAGGATAGAGGATAGGGTAGGGGATTGGATAGGATAGAGGATAGGAGACGATGGAGGATAGGATAGAGGATATGATAGGATAGAGGATATGATAGAGGATAGGATAGAGGATTGGATAGGATAGAGGATATTATAGGATAGAGGATATGATACGATAGCGGATAGGATATAATGGAGTATAGGATAGTAATGAGGATAGGATAGCGTTGAGGATAGGATAGGATAGAGGATAGGATATGATAGAGGATAGGTTAGGATAGAGGATAGGATAGGATAGAGGATAGGATAGGATAGAGGATAAGATAGGATAGAGGATAGGTTAGGATAGAGGATAGGATAGGATAGAGGATAGGATAGAGGAAAGGATAGAGGATAGGATAGAGGATAGGATAGAGGATAGGATAGGATAGAGGATAGGATAGAGGATAGGATGCAGGATTGGATAGGATAGAGGATATTATAGGATAGAGGATATGATAGGATAGCGGATAGGATATAATGGAGTATAGGATAGGAATGAGGATAGGATAGCGTTGAGGATAGGATAGGATAGAGGACAGGATAGGATAGAGGGTAGGTTAGGATAGAGGATAGGATAGGATAGAGGATAGGATAGGAAAGAGGATAGGATAGGATAGAGGATTGGATAGGATAGAGGATAGGATAGGATAGAGGATAGGATAGGATAGATGATATTATAGGATAGAGGATAGAATATGATAGAGGATACGATATTATACAGGATACGATAGGATAGAGGATTGGATAGGGGATTGGACAGGATAGAGGATAGGAGACGATAGAGGATAGGATAGGATAGAGGATAGGATAGGATAGAGAATAGGATAGGATAGATGATATTATAGGCAAGAGGATAGGATCTGATAGAGGATACGATATTATAGAGGATAGGATAGGATAGAGGATAGGATAGGATAGGATAGAGGATAGGATAGGATAGATGATATTATAGGAAAGAGGATAGGATACGATAGAGCATACGATATTATAGAGAATAGGATAGGATAGAGTATCGGATAGGATAGGACAGAGGATAGGATAGGGGATTGGATAGGATAGAGGACAGCAGACGATAGAGGATAATATAGGATAGAGGATAGGATAGGATAGAGAATAGGATAGGATAGATGACATTACAGGCAAGAGGATAGAATATGATATAGGATACGATATTATAGAGGATAGGATAGGATAGAGGATAGGATCGGATAGAGGATAGGATAGGATAGAGGATAGGATAGGATAGAGGATTGGATAGGATAGAGGATAGGATAGGGGATTGGATAGGATAGAGGATTGGAGACGATGGAGGATAGGATAGGATGTAGGATTGGATAGGATAGAGGATAGGATAGGATAGAGGATAGGGTAGGGGATTGGATAGGATAGAGGATAGGAGACGATGGAGGATAGGATAGAGGATATGATAGGATAGAGGATATGATAGAGGATAGGATAGAGAATATTATAGGATAGAGGATATGATACGATAGCGGATAGGATATAATGGAGTATAGGATAGTAATGAGGATAGGATAGGATAGAGGATAGGATAGGATAGAGGATAGGATAGAATAGAGGATAGGATAGGATAGAGGATAGGATAGGATAGAGGATAGGATAGGATAGAGGATGGGATAGGATAGAGGATCGGATATAATGGAGTATAGGATAGGAATGAGGATAGGATAGGGTTGAGGATAGGATAGGATAGAGGTTAGGATAGTGTAGAGAATAGGATAGGATAGAGGATAGGATTGGATACAGTATAGAATAGGATAGAGCATAGGATAGGATAGGATTGAGGATAGGATAGGATAGGGGATAGGATAGGATAGGATAGGGGATAGGATAGGATAGAGGATATTATAGGAAAGAGGATATGATACGATAGCGGATAGGATATAATGGAGTATAGGATAGTAATGAGGATAGGATAGGATAGAGGATAGGATAGGATAGAGGATAGGATAGAATAGAGGATAGGATAGGATAGAGGATAGGATAGGATAGAGGATAGGATAGGATAGAGGATGGGATAGGATAGAGGATCGGATATAATGGAGTATAGGATAGGAATGAGGATAGGATAGGGTTGAGGATAGGATAGGATAGAGGTTAGGATAGTG
Organism: Halictus rubicundus; assembly: GCF_050948215.1. NCBI lineage: Eukaryota > Metazoa > Arthropoda > Insecta > Hymenoptera > Halictidae > Halictus > Halictus rubicundus. Next base: position 378,095 of record NW_027488580.1, on the reverse strand, counting down.
TAGAGAATAGGATAGGATAGAGGATAGGATTGGATACAGTATAGAATAGGATAGAGCATAGGATAGGATAGGATAGAGGATAGGATGGGATAGAGGATAGGATAGGATAGAGGATAGGATAGGATAGAGGATAGGATAGGATAGGATAGAGGATAGGATAGGATAGGATAGAGGATAGGATTGGATAGAGGATAGGATAGGATAGAGAATAGGATAGGATAGAGGATAGGATAGGATTGAGGATAGGATAGGATAGAGGATAGGATAGGATAGAGGATAGGATAGGATAGAGGATTGGATATGATAGAGGAAACGATATTATAGAGAATAGGATAGGAGAGAGGATAGGATAGGATAGAGGATAGGATAGCAAAGCGGATAGGATAGGATAGGATACAGGATAGGATATCAAAGCGGATAGGATAGGATGTAGGATTAGATAGGATAGAGGATAGGATAGGATAGAGGATAGGATAGGATAGATGATATTATAGGATAGAGGATAGAATATGATAGAGGATACGATATTATACAGGATACGATAGGATAGAGGATTGGATAGGGGATTGGATAGGATAGAGGATAGGATAGGATAGAGGATAGGATAGGATAGAGGATAGGATAGGATAGAGGATAGGATAGGATAGAGGATAGGATAGGATAGAGCATAGGATAGGATAGAGGATAGGATAGGATAGAGGATAGGATAGGATAGAGGATAGGATAGGATAGAGGATAGGATAGGATAGAGGATAGGATAGGATAGAGGATAGGATAGGATAGAGGATAGGATAGGATAGAGGATAGGATAGGATAGAGGATAGGATAGAGGATAGGATAGGATAGAGGATAGGATAGAGGATTGGATAGGATAGAGGATATTATAGGATAGAGGATATGATACGATAGCGGATAGGATATAATGGAGTATAGGATAGTAATGAGGATAGGATAGCGTTGAGGATAGGATAGGATAGAGGATAGGATAGGATAGAGGATAGGTTAGGATAGAGGATAGGATAGGATAGATGATAGGATAGGATAGAGGGTAGGATAGGATAGAGGATAGGATAGGATAGAGCATAGGATAGGATAGAGGATAGGATAGGATAGAGGATAGGATAGAGGATAGGATAGGATAGAGGATGGGATAGGATAGAGGATAGGATATAATGGAGTATAGGATAGGGTTGAGGATACGATAGGATAGAGGTTAGGATAGTGTAGAGAATAGGATAGGATAGAGGATAGGATTGGATACAGTATAGAATAGGATAGAGCATAGGATAGGATAGGATTGAGGATAGGATAGGATAGGGGATAGGATAGGATAGGATAGGGGATAGGATAGGATAGAGGATATTATAGGAAAGAGGATAGGATAGGATAGAGGATAGGATAGGATAGAGGATAGGATAGGATAGAGGATAGGATAGGATAGAGGATAGGATAGGATAGGATAGAGGATAGGATAGGATAGGATAGAGGATAGGATTGGATAGAGGATAGGGTAGGATAGAGAATAGGATAGGGTAGAGGATAGGATAGGATTGAGGATAGGATAGGATAGGATAGAGGATAGGATAGGATAGAGGATAGGATAGGATAGAGGATTGGATATGATAGAGGAAACGATATTCTAGAGAATAGGATAGGAGAGAGGATAGGATAGGATAGAGGATAGGATAGGATAGAGGATAGGATAGGATACAGGATAGGATAGGATAGAGGATAGGATAGGATAGAGGATAGGATAGGATAGAGGATAGGATAGGATAGAGGATAGGATAGGATAGAGGATAGGATAGGATAGAGGATAGGATAGGATAGAGGATAGGATAGGATAGAGGATAGGATAGAGGATAGGATAGGATAGAGGATAGGATAGAGGATTGGATAGGATAGAGGATATTATAGGATAGAGGATATGATACGATAGCGGATAGGATATAATGGAGTATAGGATAGTAATGAGGATAGGATAGCGTTGAGGATAGGATAGGATAGAGGATAGGATAGGATAGAGGATATGTTAGGATAGAGGATAGGATAGGATAGATGATAGGATAGGATAGAGGGTAGGATAGGATAGAGGATAGGATAGGATAGAGGATAGGATAGGATAGAGGATAGGATAGGATAGAGGAAAGGATAGAGGATAGGATAGGATAGAGGATGGGATAGGATAGAGGATAGGATATAATGGAGTATAGGATAGGGTTGAGGATACGATAGGATAGAGGTTAGGCTAGTGTAGAGAATAGGATAGGATAGAGGATAGGATTGGATACAGTATAGAATAGGATAGAGCATAGGATAGGATAGGATTGAGGATAGGATAGGATAGGGGATAGGATTGGATAGGATAGGGGATAGGATAGGATAGAGGATATTATAGGAAAGAGGATAGGATAGGATAGAGGATAGGATAGGATAGAGGATAGGATAGGATAGAGGATAGGATAGGATAGAGGATAGGATAGGATAGAGGATAGGATAGGATAGGATAGAGGATAGGATAGGATAGGATAGAGGATAGGATTGGATAGAAGATAGGATAGGATAGAGAATAGGATAGGATAGAGGATAGGATAGGATTGAGGATAGGATAGGATAGAGGATAGGATAGGATAGAGGATAGGATAGGATAGAGGATTGGATATGATAGAGGAAACGATATTATAGAGAATAGTATAGGAGAGAGGATAGGATAGGATAGAGGATAGGATAGCAAAGCGGATAGGATAGGATAGGATACAGGATAGGATATCAAAGCGGATAGGATAGGATGTAGGATTAGATAGGATGTAGGATTAGATAGGATAGAGGATAGGATAGGATAGAGGATAGGATGGGATAGATGATATTATAGGATAGAGGATAGAATATGATAGAGGATACGATATTATACAGGATACGATAGGATAGAGGATTGGATAGGGGATTGGATAGGATAGAGGATAGGATAGGATAGAGGATAGGATAGGATAGAGGATAGGATAGGATAGAGGATAGGATAGGATAGAGGATAGGATAGGATAGAGGATAGGATAGGATAGAGGATAGGATAGGATAGAGGATAGGATTGGATACAGTATAGAATAGGATAGAGCATAGGATAGGATAGGATTGAGGATAGGATAGGATAGGGGATAGGATAGGATAGGATAGGGGATAGGATAGGATAGAGGATATTATAGGAAAGAGGATAGGATAGGATAGAGGATAGGATAGGATAGAGGATAGGATAGGATAGAGGATAGGATAGGATAGGATAGAGGATAGGATAGGATAGGATAGGATAGAGGATAGGATTGGATAGAGGATAGGATAGGATAGAGAATAGGATAGGATAGAGGATAGGATAGGATTGAGGATAGGATAGGATAGAGGATAGGATAGGATAGAGGATAGGATAGGATAGAGGATTGGATATGATAGAGGAAACGATATTCTAGAGAATAGGATAGGAGAGAGGATAGGATAGGATAGAGGATAGGATAGCAAAGCGGATAGGATAGGATAGGATACAGGATAGGATATCAAAGCGGATAGGATAGGATGTAGGATTAGATAGGATGTAGGATTAGATAGGATAGAGGATAGGATAGGATAGAGGATAGGATGGGATAGATGATATTATAGGATAGAGGATAGAATATGATAGAGGATACGATATTATACAGGATACGATAGGATAGAGGATTGGATAGGGGATTGGATAGGATAGAGGATAGGATAGGATAGAGGATAGGATAGGATAGAGGATAGGATAGGATAGAGGATAGGATAGGATAGAGGATAGGATAGGATAGAGGATAGGATAGGATAGAGGATAGGATAGGATAGAGGATAGGATAGGATAGAGGATAGGATAGGATAGAGGATAGGATAGGATAGAGGATAGGATAGGATAGAGGATAGGATAGGATAGAGGATAGGATAGGATAGGATAGAGGATAGGATAGGATAGAGGATAGGATAGGATAGAGGATAGGATAGGATAGAGGATAGGATAGGATAGAGGATAGGATAGGATAGAGGATAGGATAGGATAGAGGATAGGATAGGATAGAGGATAGGATAGGATAGGATAGAGGATAGGATAGGATAGAGGATAGGATAGGATAGAGGATAGGATAGGATAGAGGATAGGATAGGATAGAGGATAGGATAGGATAGAGGATAGGATAGGATAGAGGATAGGATAGGATAGAGGATAGGATAGAGGATTGGTTAGTATAAAGGATAGGAGAGGAAAGAGGATAGGATAGGATAGAGGATAGGATAGAGGATAGGATAAGATAGAGGATACGATAGAGGATAGGATAGAGGATTGGATAGGATAGAGGATATTATAGGATAGAGGATATGATACGATAGCGGATAGGATATAATGGAGTATAGGATAGTAATGAGGATAGGATAGCGTTGAGGATAGGATAGGATAGAGGATATTATAGGATAGAGGATATGATACGATAGCGGATAGGATATAATGGAGTATAGGATAGTAATGAAGATAGGATAGCGTTGAGGATAGGATAGGATAGAGGATAGGTTAGGATAGAGGATAGGATAGGATAGAGGATAGGGTAGGGGATTGGATAGGATAGAGGATAGGATAGGGTAGATGATATTATAGGCAAGAGGATAGGATATGATAGAGGATACGATATTATAGTGGATAGGATAGGATAGAGGATAGGATAGGATGGAGGATAGGATAGGGTTGAGGATAGGATAGGATAGAGGATAGGATAGAGGATTGGATAGGATAGAGGATATGATAGGATAGCGGATAGGATATAATGGAGTATAGGATAGGAATGAGGATAGGATAGGGTTCAGGATAGCATAGGATAGAGGATAGGATAGGATAGAGGATATGTTAGGATAGAGGATAGGATAGGATAGAGGATAGGATAGGTTAGAGGATAGGATAGAATAGAGGATAGGATAGGATAGAGGATAGGATAGGATAGAGGATAGGATAGGATAGAGGATGGGATAGGATAGAGGATAGGATATAATGGAGTATAGGATAGGAATGAGGATAGGATAGGGTTGAGGATAGGATAGGATAGAGGTTAGGATAGTGTAGAGAATAGGATAGGATAGAGGATAGGATAGGATAGGGGATTGGATAGGATAGAGGACAGGAGACGATAGAGGATAATATAGGATAGAGGATAGGATAGGATAGAGAATAGGATAGGATAGATGATATTACAGGCAAGAGGATAGAATATGATATAGGACACGATATTATAGAGGATAGGATAGGATAGAGGATAGGATAGGATAGAGGATAGGATAGGATAGAGGATAGGATAGGATAGAGGATAGGATAGGATAGAGGATAGGATAGGGGATTGGATAGGATAGAGGATAGGAGACGATGGAGGATAGGATAGGATGTAGGATTGGATAGGATAGAGGATAGGATAGGATAGAGGATAGGGTAGGGGATTGGATAGGATAGAGGATAGGAGACGATGGAGGATAGGATAGAGGATATGATAGGATAGAGGATATGATAGAGGATAGGATAGAGGATTGGATAGGATAGAGGATATTATAGGATAGAGGATATGATACGATAGCGGATAGGATATAATGGAGTATAGGATAGTAATGAGGATAGGATAGCGTTGAGGATAGGATAGGATAGAGGATAGGATATGATAGAGGATAGGTTAGGATAGAGGATAGGATAGGATAGAGGATAGGATAGGATAGAGGATAAGATAGGATAGGATAGAGGATAGGATAGGATAGATGATATTATAGGAAAGAGGATAGGATACGATAGAGGATACGATATTATAGAGAATAGGATAGGATAGAGTATCGGATAGGATAGGACAGAGGATAGGATAGGGGATTGGATAGGATAGAGGACAGCAGACGATAGAGGATAATATAGGATAGAGGATAGGATAGGATAGAGAATAGGATAGGATAGATGACATTACAGGCAAGAGGATAGAATATGATATAGGATACGATATTATAGAGGATAGGATAGGATAGAGGATAGGATCGGATAGAGGATAGGATAGGATAGAGGATAGGATAGGATAGAGGATAGGATAGGATAGAGGATAGGATAGGGGATTGGATAGGATAGAGGATTGGAGACGATGGAGGATAGGATAGGATGTAGGATTGGATAGGATAGAGGATAGGATAGGATAGAGGATAGGGTAGGGGATTGGATAGGATAGAGGATAGGAGACGATGGAGGATAGGATAGGATAGAGGATAGGATATCGTTGAGGATAGGATAGGATAGAGGATAGGATAGGATAGAGGATGGGTTAGGATAGAGGATAGGATAGGATAGAGGATAGGATAGGATAGAGGATAGGATAGGATAGAGGATAGGTTAGGATAGAGGATAGGATACGATAGAGGATAGGATAGGATAGAGGATAGGATAGGATAGAGGATAGGTTAGGATAGAGGATAGGATACGATAGACGATAGGATAGGATAGAGGATAGGATAGGATAGAGTATAGAATAGGATAGAGCATAGGATAGGATAGGATTGAGGGAAGGATAGGATAGAGGATAGGATAGGATAGAGGATAGGATAGGATAGAGAATAGGATAGGATAGATGATATTATAGGCAAGAGGATAGGATATGATAGAGGATACGATATTATAGAGGATAGGATAGGATAGAGGATAGGATAGGCTAGAGGATAGGATCAGATAGAGGATAGGATAGGATAGAGGATAGGATAGGATAGAGGATAGGATAGGATAGATTATAGGGTAGGATAGAGGATAGGATAGGATAGAGGATAGGATAGGATAGGATAGAGGATAGGATAGGATAGATGATATTATAGGAAAGAGGATAGGATACGATAGAGGATACGATATTATAGAGAATAGGATAGGATAGAGTATCGGATAGGATAGGACAGAGGATAGGATAGGGGATTGGATAGGATAGAGGACAGGAGACGATAGAGGATAATATAGGATAGAGGATAGGATAGGATAGAGAATAGGATAGGATAGATGACATTACAGGCAAGAGGATAGAATATGATATAGGATACGATATTATAGAGGATAGGATAGGATAGAGGATAGGATCGGATAGTTGATAGGATAGGATAGAGGATAGGATAGAGGATAGGATAGAGGATTGGATAGGATAGAGGATATTATAGGATAGAGGATATGATAGGATAGCGGATAGGATATAATGGAGTATAGGATAGGAATGAGGATAGGATAGCGTTGAGGATAGGATAGGATAGAGGATAGGATAGGATAGAGGATGGGTTAGGATAGAGGATAGGATAGGATAGAGGATAGGATAGGATAGAGGATAGGATAGGATAGAGGATAGGATAGGATAGAGTATAGGATAGGATAGAGGATAGGATAGGATAGAGGATAGGATAGAGGATTGGATAGGATAGAGGACAGGAGACGATATAAGATAAGATAGGGGATTGGATAGGATAGAGGATAGGATCGGATAGAGGATAGGATAGGATAGAGGATAGGATAGGATAGAGGATAGGATAGGATAGAGGATAGGATAGGGGATTGGATAGGATAGAGGATAGGAGACGATGGAGGATAGGATAGGATGTAGGATTGGATAGGATAGAGGATAGGATAGGATAGAGGATAGGGTAGGGGATTGGATAGGATAGAGGATAGGAGACGATGGAGGATAGGATAGAGGATATGATAGGATAGAGGATATGATAGAGGATAGGATAGAGGATTGGATAGGATAGAGGATATTATAGGATAGAGGATATGATACGATAGCGGATAGGATATAATGGAGTATAGGATAGTAATGAGGATAGGATAGCGTTGAGGATAGGATAGGATAGAGGATAGGATATGATAGAGGATAGGTTAGGATAGAGGATAGGATAGGATAGAGGATAGGATAGGATAGAGGATAAGATAGGATAGAGGATAGGTTAGGATAGAGGATAGGATAGGATAGAGGATAGGATAGAGGATAGGATAGAGGATAGGATAGAGGATAGGATAGAGGATAGGATAGAGGATAGGATAGGATAGAGGATAGGATAGAGGATAGGATGCAGGATTGGATAGGATAGAGGATATTATAGGATAGAGGATATGATAGGATAGCGGATAGGATATAATGGAGTCTAGGATAGGAATGAGGATAGGATAGCGTTGAGGATAGGATAGGATAGAGGACAGGATAGGATAGAGGGTAGGTTAGGATAGAGGATAGGATAGGATAGAGGATAGGATAGGAAAGAGGATAGGATAGGATAGAGGATTGGATAGGATAGAGGATAGGATAGGATAGAGGATAGGATAGGATAGATGATATTATAGGATAGAGGATAGAATATGATAGAGGATACGATATTATACAGGATACGATAGGATAGAGGATTGGATAGGGGATTGGACAGGATAGAGGATAGGAGACGATAGAGGATAGGATAGGATAGAGGATAGGATAGGATAGAGAATAGGATAGGATAGATGATATTATAGGCAAGAGGATAGGATATGATAGAGGATACGATATTATAGAGGATAGGATAGGATAGAGGATAGGATAGGATAGGATAGAGGATAGGATAGGATAGATGATATTATAGGAAAGAGGATAGGATACGATAGAGGATACGATATTATAGAGAATAGGATAGGATAGAGTATCGGATAGGATAGGACAGAGGATAGGATAGGGGATTGGATAGGATAGAGGACAGCAGACGATAGAGGATAATATAGGATAGAGGATAGGATAGGATAGAGAATAGGATAGGATAGATGACATTACAGGCAAGAGGATAGAATATGATATAGGATACGATATTATAGAGGATAGGATAGGATAGAGGATAGGATCGGATAGAGGATAGGATAGGATAGAGGATAGGATAGGATAGAGGATAGGATAGGATAGAGGATAGGATAGGGGATTGGATAGGATAGAGGATTGGAGACGATGGAGGATAGGATAGGATGTAGGATTGGATAGGATAGAGGATAGGATAGGATAGAGGATAGGGTAGGGGATTGGATAGGATAGAGGATAGGAGACGATGGAGGATAGGATAGGATAGAGGATAGGATATCGTTGAGGATAGGATAGGATAGAGGATAGGATAGGATAGAGGATGGGTTAGGATAGAGGATAGGATAGGATAGAGGATAGGATAGGATAGAGGATAGGATAGGATAGAGGATAGGTTAGGATAGAGGATAGGATACGATAGAGGATAGGATAGGATAGAGGATAGGATAGGATAGAGGATAGGTTAGGATAGAGGATAGGATACGATAGACGATAGGATAGGATAGAGGATAGGATAGGATAGAGTATAGAATAGGATAGAGCATAGGATAGGATAGGATTGAGGGAAGGATAGGATAGAGGATAGGATAGGATAGAGGATAGGATAGGATAGAGAATAGGATAGGATAGATGATATTATAGGCAAGAGGATAGAATATGATAGAGGATACGATATTATAGAGGATAGGATAGTATAGAGGATAGGATAGGCTAGAGGATAGGATCAGATAGAGGATAGGATAGGATAGAGGATAGGATAGGATAGAGGATAGGATAGGATAGATTATAGGGTAGGATAGAGGATAGGATAGGATAGAGGATAGGATAGGATAGGATAGAGGATAGGATAGGATAGATGATATTATAGGAAAGAGGATAGGATACGATAGAGGATACGATATTATAGAGAATAGGATAGGATAGAGTATCGGATAGGATAGGACAGAGGATAGGATAGGGGATTGGATAGGATAGAGGACAGGAGACGATAGAGGATAATATAGGATAGAGGATAGGATAGGATAGAGAATAGGATAGGATAGATGACATTACAGGCAAGAGGATAGAATATGATATAGGATACGATATTATAGAGGATAGGATAGGATAGAGGATAGGATCGGATAGTTGATAGGATAGGATAGAGGATAGGATAGAGGATAGGATAGAGGATTGGATAGGATAGAGGATATTATAGGATAGAGGATATGATAGGTGGCGGATAGGATATAATGGAGTATAGGATAGGAATGAGGATAGGATAGCGTGGAGGATAGGATAGGATAGAGGATAGGATAGGATAGAGGATGGGTTAGGATAGAGGATAGGATAGGATAGAGGATAGGATAGGATAGAGGATAGGATAGGATAGAGGATAGGATAGGATAGAGTATAGGATAGGATAGAGGATAGGATAGGATAGAGGATAGGATAGAGGATTGGATAGGATAGAGGACAGGAGACGATATAAGATAAGATAGGGGATTGGATAGGATAGAGGATAGGATAGGATAGAGGATAGGATAGGATAGAGGATAGGATAGGATAGAGGATAGGATAGAGGATAGGATAGAGGATAGGATAGAGGATAGGATAGGATAGAGGATAGGATCGAGGATAGGATAGAGGATTGGATAGGATAGAGGATATTATAGGATAGAGGATATGATAGGATAGCGGATAGGATATAATGGAGTATAGGATAGGAATGAGGATAGGATAGCGTTGAGGATAGGATTGGATAGAGGATAGGATAGGATAGAGGGTAGGTTAGGATAGAGGATAGGATAGGATAGAGGATAGGATAGGAAAGAGGATAGGATAGGGTAGAGGATAGGTTAGGATAGACGATTGGATAGCATAAAGGATAGGTGAGGATAGAGAATAGGATAGCATTGTGGATAGGATAGGATAGTGGATAGGATAGGATAGAGCAGACGATAGAGGATAGGATAGGATCGAGGATAGGATAGGGGATTGGATAGGATAGAGGATAGGAGACGATGGAGGATAGGATAGGATAGAGGATAGGATAGGATAGAGGATTGGATAAGATAGAGGATAGGTTAGGATAGAGGATATGATACGATAGCGGATAGGATATAATGGAGTATACGATAGTAATGAGGATAGGATAGCGTTGAGGATAGGATAGGATAGAGGATAGGATAGGATAGAGGATAGGTTAGGATAGAGGATAGGATAGGATAGAGGATAGGATAGGATAGAGGATAGGATAGGATAGAGGATAGGATAGGATAGAGTATAGGATAGGATAGAGGATAGGATAGGATAGAGGATAGGATAGAGGATTGGATAGGATAGAGGACAGGAGACGATATAAGATAAGATAGGGGATTGGATAGGATAGAGGATAGGATAGGATAGAGGATAGGATAGTGGATTGGATAGGATTGAGGATAGGATAGGATAGAGGATAGGATAGGGGATTGGATAGGATAGAGGATAGGATAGGGGATTGGATAGGATAGAGGATAGGATAGGGGATTGGATAGGATAGAGGATAGGAGACGATGGAGGATAGGATAGGATAGAGGATAGGATAGGATAGAGGGTTGGATAGTATAAAGGATAGGTGAGGATAGAGAATAGGATAGCATTGAGGATAGGATAGGATAGTGGGTAGGATAGGATAGAGCAGACGATAGAGGATAGGATAGGATCGAGGATAGGATAGGGGATTGGATATGATAGAGGATAGGAGACGATGGAGGATAGGATAGGATAGAGGATAGGATAGGATAGAGGATTGGATAAGATAGAGGATAGGTTAGGATAGAGAATAGGATAGGATAGGATAGAGGATAGGATAGGATAGAGGATAGGATAGGATAGAGGATAGGATAGGATAGAGGATAGGATAGGATAGAGGATAGGATAGGATAGAGGATAGGATAGGATAGAGGATAGGATAGGATAGAGGATAGGATAGGATAGAGGATAGGATAGGATAGAGGATAGGATAGGATAGAGGATAGGATAGGATAGAGGATAGGATAGGATAGAGGATAGGATAGGATAGAGGATAGGATAGGATAGAGAATAGGATAGGATAGAGGATAGGATAGGATAGAGGATAGGATAGGATAGAGGATAGGATAGGATAGAGGATAGGATAGGATAGAGGATAGGATAGGATAGAGGATAGGATAGGATAGAGGATAGGATAGGATAGAGGATAGGATAGGATAGAGGATAGGATAGGATAGAGGATAGGATAGGATAGAGGATAGGATAGGATAGAGGATAGGATAGAGGATTGGTTAGTATAAAGGATAGGAGAGGATAGAGGATAGGATAGGATAGAGGATAGGATAGAGGATAGGATAGAGGATTGGATAGGATAGAGGATATTATAGGATAGAGGATATGAGAGGATAGCGGATAGGATATAATGGAGTATAGGATAGTAATGAGGATAGGATAGCGTTGAGGATTGGATAGGATAGAGGATATTATAGGATAGAGGATATGATACGATAGCGGATAGGATATAATGGAGTATAGGATAGTAATGAGGATAGGATAGCGTTGAGGATAGGATAGGATAGAGGATAGGTTAGGATAGAGGATAGGATAGGATAGAGGATAGGATAATATAGAGGATAGGATAGGATAGAGGATAGGTTAGGATAGAGGATAGGATACGATAGAGGATAGGACAGGATAGAGGATAGGATAGGATAGAGGATAGGATAGGATAGAGGATAGGATAGGGGATTCTATAGGATAGAGGATAGGAGACGATGGAGGATAGGATAGGATAGAGGATAGGATAGGGTAGAGGATAGGATAGGATAGAGGATAGGATAGGATAGAGGATACGATAGGATAGGATAGAGGATACGATAGGATAGGATAGAGGATACGATAGGATAGAGGAGAGGATAGGATAGAGGATAGGATAGAGGATAGGATAGAGGATTGGATAGGATAGAGGATATGATAGGATAGCGGATAGGATAGGGTTCAGGATAGGATAGGATAGAGGATAGGATAGGATAGAGGATATGTTAGGATAGAGGATAGGATAGGATAGAGGATAGGATAGGATAGAGGATAGGATAGGATAGAGGATAGGATTGGATAGAGGATAGGATAGGATAGAGAATAGGATAGGATAGAGGATAGGATAGGATAGAGGATAGGATAGGATAGAGGATAGGATAGGATAGAGGATAGGATAGGATAGAGGATAGGATAGGATAGAGGATAGGATAGGATAGGATAGAGGATAGGATAGGATAGAGGATAGGATAGGATAGAGGATAGGATAGGATAGAGGATAGGATATGATAGAGGAAACGATATTATAGAGAATAGGATAGGAGAGAGGATAGGATAGGATAGAGGATAGGATAGGATAGAGGATAGGATAGAGGATAGGATAGGATAGAGGATAGGATAGGATAGAGGATAGGATAGGATAGAGGATAGGATAGGATAGAGGATAGGATAGGATAGAGGATAGGATAGGATAGAGGATAGGATAGGATAGAGGATAGGATAGGATAGAGGATAGGTTAGGATAGAGGATAGGATACGATAGAGGATAGGACAGGATAGAGGATAGGATAGGATAGAGGATAGGATAGGATAGAGGATAGGATAGGGGATTCTATAGGATAGAGGATAGGAGACGATGGAGGATAGGATAGGATAGAGGATAGGATAGGGTAGAGGATAGGATAGGATAGAGGATACGATAGGATAGAGGATACGATAGGATAGGATAGAGGATACGATAGGATAGGATAGAGGATACGATAGGATAGAGGAGAGGATAGGATAGAGGATAGGATAGAGGATAGGATAGAGGATTGGATAGGATAGAGGATATGATAGGATAGCGGATAGGATAGGGTTCAGGATAGGATAGGATAGAGGATAGGATAGGTTAGAGGATATGTTAGGATAGAGGATAGTATAGGATAGAGGATAGGATAGGATTGAGGATAGGATAGGATAGAGGATAGGATAGGATAGAGGATAGGATAGGATAGAGGATAGGATAGGATAGAGGATAGGATAGGATAGGATAGAGGATAGGATAGGATAGAGGATATGATAGGATAGAGGATAGGATGGGATAGAGGATAGGATAGGATATAGGATAGGATAGAGGATAGGATAGGATAGAGGATAGGATAGGATAGAGGATAGGATAGGATAGAGGATAGGATTGGATAGAGGATAGGATAGGATAGAGAATAGGATAGGATAGAGGATAGGATAGGATTGAGGATAGGATAGGATAGAGGATAGGATAGGATAGAGGATAGGATAGGATAGAGGATAGGATAGGATAGAGGATAGGATAGGATAGAGGATAGGATAGGATAGAGGATAGGATAGGGGATTGGATAGGATAGAGGATAGGAGACGATGGGGGATAGGATAGGATGTAGGATTGGATAGGATAGAGGATATGATAGGATAGAGGATAGGGTAGGGGATTGGATAGGATAGAGGATAGGAGACGATGGAGGATAGGATAGGAGAGAGGATAGGATAGGATAGAGGATAGGATAGGATAGAGGATAGGATAGGATAGGATTGAGGATAGGATAGGATAGAGGATAGGACAGGATAGGGGATTGGATGGGATAGAGGACAGGAGACGATAGAAGATAGGATAGGGGATTGGATAGGATAGAGAGCAGGAGACGATAGAGATTGGATAGGATAGATGATATTATAGGATAGAGGATAGGATAGGATAGAGGATAGGATAGGATAGAGAATAGGATAGGGTAGAGGATAGGATAGGATAGAGGATAGGACAGGATAGAGGATAGGATAGGATAGAGGATAGGATAGCATAGCGGATAGGATAGGATGTAGGATTGGATAGGATAGAAGATAGGATAGGATAGAGGATAGGATAGGGGATTGGATAGGATAGAGGATAGGAGACGATGGAGGATAGGATAGGATAGAGGATAGGATAGGATAGAGGATTGGATAGTATAAAGGATAGGTGAGGATAGAGAATAGGATAGCATTGAGGAGAGGATAGGATAGTGGATAGGATAGGATAGAGCAGACGATAGAGGATAGGATAGGATCGAGGATAGGATAGGGGATTGGATAGGATAGAGGATAGGAGACGATGGAGGAGAGGATAGGATAGAGGATAGGATAGGATAGAGGATTGGATAGTATAAAGGATAGGTGAGGATAGAGAATAGGATAGCATTGAGGATAGAATAGGATAGTGGATAGGATAGGATAGAGCAGACAATAGAGGATAGGATAGGATAGAGGATAGGATAGGATAGAGGATAGGATAGGATAGAGGATAGGATAGGATAGAGGATAGGATAGGATAGAGGATAGGATAGGATAGAGGATAGGATAGGATAGAGGATAGGATAGCATAGAGGATAGGATAGGATAGAGGATAGGATAGGATAGAGGATAGGATTGGATAGAGGATAGGATAGGATAGAAGATTGGATAGGATGGAGGATAGGATAGGATAGAGCATAGGATAGGATAGAGGATAGGATAGGATAGAGGATAGGATAGGATAGAGGATAGGATAGGATAGAGGATAGGATAGGATAGAGGATAGGATAGGATAGAGGATAGGATAGGATAGAGGATAGGATAGCATAGAGGATAGGATAGGATAGAGGATAGGATAGGATAGAGGATAGGATAGGATAGAAGATTGGATAGGATGGAGGATAGGATAGGATAGAGGATAGGATAGGATAGAGGATAGGATAGGATAGAGGATAGGATAGGATAGAGGATAGGATAGGATAGGATAGAGGATAGGATAGGATAGAGGATAGGATAGGATAGAGGATAGGATAGGATAGAGGATAGGATAGGATAGAGGATAGGATAGGATAGAGGATAGGATAGGATAGAGGATAGGATAGAGGATAGGATAGAGGATATGTTAGGATAGCGGATAGGATATAATGGAGTATAGGATAGGAATGAGGATAGGATAGGGTTCAGGATAGGATAGGATAGAGGATAGGATAAGATAGAGGATAGGTTAGGTTAGAGGATATGATAGAGGATAGGATAGCGGATTGGATAGGATAGAGGATATTATAGGATAGAGGATATGATACGATAGCGGATAGGATATAATGGAGTATAGGATAGTAATGAGGATAGGATAGCGTTGAGGATAGGATAGGATAGAGGATAGGATAGGATAGAGGATAGGTTAGGATAGAGGATAGGATAGGATAGAGGATAGGATAGCATAGAGGATAGGATAGGATGTAGGATTGGATAGGATAGAAGATAGGATAGGATAGAGGATAGGATAGGGGATTGGATAGGATAGAGGATAGGAGACGATGGAGGATAGGATAGGAAAGAGGATAGGATAGGATAGAGGATTGGATAGTATAAAGGATAGGTGAGGATAGAGAATAGGATAGCATTGAGGAGAGGATAGGATAGTGGATAGGATAGGATAGAGCAGACGATAGAGGATAGGATAGGATCGAGGATAGGATAGGGGATTGGATAGGATAGAGGATAGGAGACGATGGAGGAGAGGATAGGATAGAGGATAGGATAGGATAGAGGATTGGATAGTATAAAGGATAGGTGAGGATAGAGAATAGGATAGCATTGAGGATAGAATAGGATAGTGGATAGGATAGGATAGAGCAGACAATAGAGGATAGGATAGGATAGAGGATAGGATAGGATAGAGGATAGGATAGGATAGAGGATAGGATAGGATAGAGGATAGGATAGGATAGAGGATAGGATAGGATAGAGGATAGGATAGGATAGAGGATAGGATAGCATAGAGGATAGGATAGGATAGAGGATAGGATAGGATAGAGGATAGGATTGGATAGAGGATAGGATAGGATAGAAGATTGGATAGGATGGAGGATAGGATAGGATAGAGCATAGGATAGGATAGAGGATAGGATAGGATAGAGGATAGGATAGGATAGAGGATAGGATAGGATAGAGGATAGGATAGGATAGAGGATAGGATAGGATAGAGGATAGGATAGCATAGAGGATAGGATAGGATAGAGGATAGGATAGGATAGGATAGAAGATTGGATAGGATGGAGGATAGGATAGGATAGAGGATAGGATAGGATAGAGGATAGGATAGGATAGAGGATAGGATAGGATAGAGGATAGGATAGGATAGGATAGAGGATAGGATAGGATAGAGGATGGGGACCGAGGGGATATGGGCTTAGTAGTGGTGTCTCGGATCCACTACTAGGTATACCACAGTGGTGGTGGTCATATCCCTAAAATCCTCTACGCTCCACCTCCTCGTGGTGGTCCCTGGGAACACACACAGTTGTGTGTTGCTAACGGAGCGAGGGGTATTCCGCGGGAAGTAGTCCTAATGATGTGTGAGGCGATGCCGGCGGGATCTTCGGATCCTGGCAGGGCCTCCCTTGCCGGTAAGGTTCACACGGAGGGATGAAAAACCGCGGAATGGGTCCTGCGATAACGACCGGGGAGGTCGCCGCAGGGCCCTTGCCGTAATCCGGTGGTCATGTTTTACCGGAACGGTGGTCTTGCCTTAACCGGCCGGGCCGCGAGGATGATAACCTCTATAAAAAATCCCCAACCCTAAGCTTGGTGCGCGGTGAGAGGGTACGCCCTTGTTACAGGGCGTGGCTGGTCGGGTACATCAGCCACTAGCGCACCAACGTCTGGATACCTGGCGAACTCCAGCGGAAATTAGCCTTACCCGGGCAAGGAGGCTCTGCCCGGGCGGACGTGTTTTTTCCTGCCAATCTCGTGGGACCAGAAATGGAAACAAATAATGAAAAAAATCTCGATGTTGTGGGGGAGGCTGCCGATACGGCAGCAGCGACGGTGGGGGAAGAGACGGCAGCGGTCACTGCCGGGGAGGGGATGGCAGCGGTTACTGCCGGGGAGGACGCGGTCGTGGTCATCGCGGACGAGGACTCGGATGGGGATGAAACAATCATCTCCATCTCGAGCTCCGTCGGCTCGATCGTGACGCGCGGAGGCGCGGAGAAGCGGGGCGCGACATCTGGGGTCTCTGACCCCAAGCGTGCCCGGTTAGAGGGGGGGCAGCACACCCGCGGCGGGTCGGTGTCGCGGACGGACCCCGGGGAGGGCTCGTCGGGGACGCCCATCATGGATCTGGCCCTCGGCGGCCGCGCCGAGAGGAGTCAGAAGAGGAGGGTCGGTGACCTCATCGAGCTGGGTGGGAGGATGCCGACAGCGCAGCTAGTAGGGGAGGTGGAGGAGGCGATGTTGAGGGTGGAGAGAGTCTCCACCGTCTCAAAGGGCCTCAAGGGGGACCTGGCTAAAGACTTGCGGGATTGTTCTGCAGTCGCCAGGGCCCACTGCACCACCTTGATGCAGCGGTGCTTTACCGGGATGGCGTGGCAGGGGAGCCAGGAGGTGGCCCGTCTCCGCGAGCAGAACGCGGCCCTCGCGAAGGAGGCGGGTGACCTCCGGTCGAGGCTCCGGTCAATGGAGGCCGGGCGGCGGGCGAACACCGACAGCGGTCGCCAGGCGGGACATGCGCCAATAGGGGAAGCGCCCCCCGCCACCTCGACAGCGGGGGTCCGTACGCGGGGGACGGAGGCGATGGGGTCGTCGGGGGAGGGAGTGGGAGTTTTGGACTCCGAAGCCCTGCTTCTCCGGGTCGGCGCGCTGATAACGGCCAGGAACCGGGAGCTAGAGGCCCGGATGGAGGAGCGGTTCCGGACGATTCTGGCCGGGTTGGCCCCGGCCCTCCGGGCGGAGGGTAAAGCGGCGCGCGAGGCGACACCGGTGGCTTCTCTGCCGGCGACGTCTGTCACCAAGGGGACTGGACCGGTGGTCGTGTCCAACGTGAGGGTGGTGCCCCCCGTTGTCATTCCGCCACCGGTCGTCCCGGCCTCGTGGATGGAGGTGACGAGCAAGGCGGCGAAGAGGGCCAAGAAGAAGATGGCCGCGGAGGAGGCTGCGGCGAGAGCAGTCGCGGCCGAGGCAGCTGCCGCCGCTTCACGGCTGCAGGCTGCGAGGGAGCCGAGGGCGGCGGGCGGCGCACGAGTGCAGGGCGGCGCGAGCGCGGCGAAGCCCGCCGCCGGGAGGGACGGTGGCCTGGGACGCACCCCCAGAACCGGAGCAGTGGCCATCACCATCCCAGAGAGCTGCAAGCTCACTTATTCGGAGGTGATGGCCAGGGCAAAAGAGAGGGTGGACCTCAAGGCTATCGGGATCGAGTCGGGGGTGCTTCCCAGGCGGTCGAAAACCGGCGGGATCCTCCTGGAGGTCAGGGGCACGGGGTGCCAGGAGAAGGCACGGGCCCTCTCCGGGAGGATCGCCGAGGCGCTTGGGGGGACCGGGGTTAAGGTCTCCCAGGCGGTCAAGCGCGGCGAGGTGCGCGTGGCGGGCCTGGACGACTCGGTGTCGTCCGGGGACGTAGCGGCGGCGCTGGCGGCGGCGGGGGGGTGCTCCGCGGCGGAGTTCCGGGTCGGCGAGATCCGCAGACCCGCCTCGGAGCAGGCGCTGGGCTTCTGTTGGGCCCAGGGCCCCCTCGCGGCCGTCAAGAAAGTGGTGGCGGGAGGCCGGCTGCTGGTCGGCTGGTCCTCGGCCCGCGTCGAGGCGCTGAGGGAGCGGCCCCTCCAATGCTTCCGTTGCTTGGAGACGGGGCACACGCGGGCGACATGCAAGAGCGCGGTCGACAGAGGCGCGTTGTGCTACCGCTGCGGGGTGGCGGAGCACCGGGCTTCGGTCTGCAAGGCCGCCCCCAGGTGTCCGCTCTGCGCGGACCTGGGGAGACCATCGGGCCATAGATTCGGGGCCAAAGCGTGTGCCCCGGCTCCCAAGAGGGGCCGCGCGGCGACGAAAGAGAAGGGCGCGTCTGGGGCTGCATCCGCGCAGCGGCCGCAGACGGCGCCGGGGGCCCGGCCCTCCCAGGGAGGGGACTCTGCAGAGCCCATGTTAGAGTAGGTACTTTTAATCCTACTCCGGTTCTGCAGGCGAACCTCAACCACTCGCGCGCGGCACAGGACCTGTTTGTCCAAGCCGTGCGCGAGTGGGGGGCTGGGCTGGCAGTTGCGGCGGAGCCGTACGCAATCCCCGAACACCCCTTCTGGGTGGGGGACGAGATCGGCTCCGTAGTAATAGTGGCGGGAAGCCGCCCCGGGTCCCCGTCGGTCTCCCTTCTGGAGCGGGGCGAGGGATTCGTGGCGGTGCAATGGGGGGACATCGCGGTTGTCGGGATCTACATCTCGCCGAGCTGTGGCCTCGATCAATATCGGGGGTTCCTGGGTGGGCTGAACAGCTGCATCGCGCGGTGCAGCGCCCGCCCGGTTCTCGTTTTGGGAGACTTCAATGCCCACGCGGTATCGTGGGGGAGTCCCAGGACGACCACTAGGGGTAGCGAGGTGTTAACCTGGGCGGCCGGCCTGGATCTCCGGTTGATTAACCGGGGATCCACGCCGACGTGCGTGCGTCCGCAGGGGGTCTCGATTGTCGACCTGACGTGGGGGACTCCCTCGGCCGTGCGCCGGGTGTCGGGATGGAGGGTGGCCGAGGAGATAGAGATTGCGTCAGACCATACGCCCATCGTCATGGACGTGTGGCCCACCCTCCACGCGCGGGATTCCCGGCCGGGCCGGGGGGACCGACGGCCGCGATGGGCCTTGAAGCGGCTGGACGCGGACGCGTTCGGGGCCGCGGTAGCCGCGGCGACATGGACGGGGCCGGCCCTGTCCGAGCTGGCGCCTGCGCAAGGGGCGAGGCGGCTGCGGGAGGTAATGACGGCGGTGTGCGACACCGCCATGCCCCGCAGCCGGTTCGCCCCCAGGAGGGCGGCGTACTGGTGGTCCGCCGGCATTGCGGAGCTCCGGCGTGCCTGCAATGCCGCGCGGCGTCGGTACGGCCGAGCGCGTAGGAGGCGCGACGACGAGGAGGCGACGGCGAGGCTCGGCGGGGAGTACCGAGCCGCGCTCGGGGTTCTCCGCAGGGCTATCGCGCGGGCCAAGGCCGACGCGTGGTCGGAGCTCGTCGGCATGGTGGACTCCGATCCATGGGGGCGCCCGTACAAGCTTGTCATGAACAAGCTGCGCGCGTGGGCGCCTCCGGTGACGGAGTCGATGGACCCCCACCTGCTCGAGGGAGTGGTGGCGTCCCTCTTCCCGCGAGAGGGGGGACAACTGCGCCGCTCCCATTGGGAACAGGAGCCTCTCTGCTGGTCCGCAGAGTGGGAGGTGTCGGCCGGCGAGCTGGGTGAGGCGATGGCCAGGGCGCGGCGGGTGGGCCGCAAGGCCCCGGGCCCGGACGGGGTGCCGGGCCGCGCGTTGGTCTTGGCCCTGGAGGGGGGACTCGCCGCCGAACTCCGGCAGCTGTATAACGGCTGTCTGAGGGAGGGGGTGTTCCCCACGGAGTGGAAGTCGGGCAGGTTGGTCCTCCTTCCGAAGGGGGGCAAGTCCCGGGACTCGCCCTCAGGGTACCGGCCAATTTGTCTGCTGGACGAGGCGGGGAAGTTGTTCGAGCGCGTACTCGTTGGACGCCTCGTCCGGCACCTGTCGGCGGGAGGGGTCCCCGAACTGAGCGGGGTTCAATTCGGCTTCCGGGAGGGTCTCTCCACCGTCGACGCTATTCGGCGGGTGAGGGCTCTCTCGGAGGCCTGTACGAGGGGGGGCGGTGTTGCGTTGGCGATATCCTTGGATATCGCTAACGCGTTCAACACCGTCCCCTGGGATCGGATAATGGAGGCCCTGGTCTTCCACCGGGTGCCTCTGTATCTCAGAAGGGTGATCGGGAGCTATCTCTCCGACAGGGGTATAGAGTATCCCGGCCGGTACGGGATGGTGCGCAGGGGCGTCGTGCGCGGGGTTCCGCAGGGCTCGGTGTTGGGCCCGTTGCTGTGGAATCTTGCGTACGATCGCGTCCTGCGGGAGGAGATGCCTCCCGGGGTCAGCCTGACGTGTTACGCCGACGACACGCTGGTATTGGCCACCGGGAGGTATGCGAAGGAGGCCATCTGCCTGGCGGAGCGCGGCGCGTGGCGCGCGGTGCGCGCGATCCGGTCGCTGGGCCTAGAGGTGTCCGTCGAGAAAACCAGGGCCATGTGGTTTCTCCGCTCGGCCCGGTTGGCGGCGCCTCCCCAGTGCTGGATCTGCGTGGGGGAGGGGATGGTCAAGGTCGGGTCCCAGATGCGGTACCTGGGACTCGAGCTTGACGGCCGGTGGCGTTTTGACCGCCACCTTGAGTCGCTGGCGCCCCGGGCGGAGAGGGCGACCGCTGCGCTCGGTCGCCTTCTCCCGAATCTCGGGGGACCCTGTGGACGGGTGCGTCGTCTGTTCGCGGTGGTGGTGCGAGTTTTGGTCCTGTACGGAGCCCCTGTATGGGCGCGCGATGTCTTGGCTAGGGGGCGCAGTGGCGGCACACGGTCGCTGCTGCGTCGCATCGAGCGCAGGCTGGCCATAGGCATCGTGCGGGGGTACCGCACCATTTCATACGCGACGGCGATGGTGATGTCGGGGCTGATCCCCCTCGAGCTGGAGGCCCGCGTGTTGGCGGATGTGCATACGCACTCCAGGGAACTCCGGCTCCGGGGGGTGGCCCCGGATCAGGCGCGGCTCATGGTGGATGAGCTCAGGCGACATGCTCGGCGGCACGCAGCCCGGGAGTGGCGCGATAGCCTTCCCGGGACGAGGGAGGGCGAGAGGCGGGCCGTTCGGGCCATCCTCCCGGTGTTCGATCAATGGAACAGGGGATGGATGGGGCATAGGGTCTCCTACCGTGTGACGCAGGTGATGAGCGGGCACGGGTGCTTCGGCGACTACCTGTGTCGCATCGGGAGGGAGACCGAGGAGGCGTGTCACCACTGCGGCGAGCCGCGGGACACGGCGCAACACACTCTGGAGGAGTGTCCGGCATGGGGGGGAGAGCGCCGTGCCCTGCGGCGCGCGGTGGGCCACGACCTCTCGCTCCCGGCTGTCGTCGCTGCGGCAGCCGGTGGCGAGGAGGCGTGGAGGGGGTTCGCTTCCTTCTGCGAGCGGGTTATGCTGCGGAAGGAGGCTGCGGAACGGGATCGGGAGCGTAATCACGATCCCGGCCGAAGGGGGGGGAGGCGGCGCAGGGTACGCCCCGGGGGCGTACCCCCGTTGCGACGCCTCTGACGCGAGCGGGGACGCCCTTGATGATCTCGAGGCGGGGGATCGGATATCCCCTTACACTCGGTCACCAACGGCGTCCCCGGAGGCCGCCGGGCATCTCGGGCGGGGGCTCGGATGCTCATCGGGCGGCCTAACAGGGGGGGAAGGCGCCACGTCGTCCGTTGCGTGGTGCCTTCGGATAGAGTAGGTACGGGAGGGGGCCGCGTCCCCCCCCCCCCCCTGGGTGGTATGCTAAGGCGGGGGCACACCGGATTGACATGCGCGCGCAGAGCACGGGTGCCCCCAGGAGTCTAGGGACGGACGGGGAGGAGTTAGTGGGTATACTCGGCGTTGCACCAACCAGCCGAGGAGTCCCACATAACCTGGACCACCCCCCCCGGGGGGGTTCGGGTATCCGTAACGAGATTACCTCCTCGAAAAAAAAAAAAAAAAAAAAAATAGGATAGGATAGAGGATAGGATAGGATAGAGGATAGGATAGGATAGAGGATAGGATAGGATAGAGGATAGGATAGGATAGAGGATAGGATAGGATAGAGGATAGGATAGGATAGAGGATAGGATAGAGGATAGGATAGAGGATAGGATAGAGGATATGTTAGGATAGCGGATAGGATATAATGGAGTATAGGATAGGAATGAGGATAGGATAGGGTTCAGGATAGGATAGGATAGAGGATAGGATAAGATAGAGGATAGGTTAGGATAGAGGATATGATAGAGGATAGGATAGCGGATTGGATAGGATAGAGGATATTATAGGATAGAGGATATGATACGATAGCGGATAGGATATAATGGAGTATAGGATAGTAATGAGGATAGGATAGCGTTGAGGATAGGATAGGATAGAGGATAGGATAGGATAGAGGATAGGTTAGGATAGAGGATAGGATAGGATAGAGGATAGAATAGGATAGAGGATAGGATAGGATAGAGGATAGGATAGGATAGAGGATAGGATAGGATAGAGGATAGGATAGAGGATAGGATAGGATAGAGGATAGGATAGAGGATAGGATAGAGGATAGGATAGAGGATTGGATAGGATAGAGGATATTATAGGATAGAGGATATGATAGGATAGCGGATAGGATATAATGGAGTATAGGATAGGAATGAGGATAGGATAGCGTTGAGGATAGGATAGGATAGAGGATAGGATAGGATAGAGGGTAGGTTAGGATAGAGGATAGGATAGGATAGAGGATAGGATAGGAAAGAGGATAGGATAGGATAGAGGATAGGTTAGGATAGAGGATTGGATAGTATAAAGGATAGGTGAGGATAGAGAATAGGATAGCATTGAGGATAGGATAGGATAGTGGATAGGATAGGATAGAGCAGACGATAGAGGATAGGATAGGATAGAGGATAGGGTAGGAGATTGGATAGGATAGAGGATACGATAGGGTAGATGATATCATAAGCAAGAGGATAGGATATGATAGAGGATACGATATTATAGAGGATAGGATAGGATAGAGAATAGGATAGGATAGAGGATAGGTTAGGATAGAGTATAGGATAGGATAGAGGATAGGATAGCATAGAGGATAGGATATGATAGAGGATAGGATAGGATAGAGGATAGGATAGGATAGAAGATTGGATAGGATGGAGGATAGGATAGGATAGAGGATAGGATAGGATAGAGGATAGGATAGGATAGAGGATAGTATAGGATAGAGGATAGGATAGGATAGAGGATAGGATAGGATAGAGGATAGGATAGGATAGGATAGTGGATAGGATAGGATAGAGGATAGGATAGGATAGAGGATAGGATAGGATAGGATAGAGGATAGGATAGGATAGAGGATAGGATACGATGGAGGATAGGATAGGATAGAGGATAGGATAGGATAGAGGATAGGATAGGATAGAGGATAGTATAGGATAGAGGATAGGATAGGATAGAGGATAGGATAGGATAGAGGATAGGATAGGATAGAGGATAGGATAGGATAGAGGATAGGATAGAGGATAGGATGGGGGATTGGATAGGGTACAGGATAGGATACGATATAGGATAGGGTAGGATTGAGGATAGGATAGGATAGAGGGTAGAATAGAGGATAGGATAGAGGATAGGATAGAATAGAGGACAGGATAGGATAGAAGATAAGATAGGATAGAGGATAGGGTAGGATAGAGGATAAGATAGGATAGAGTATAAGATGGGGATCCGATAGGATTGAGAATAGGATAGGACAGAGGATAGGATAGAGGATAGGATAGAGGATAGGATAGGATAGAGGATAACATAATGTAGAGGATAGGATAGAATAGAGGACAGGATAGGATAGAAGATAAGATAGGATAGAGGTTAGGATAGGGTAGAGAATAGGATAGGATAGAGGATAGGATTGGATACAGTATAGAATAGGAAAGAGCATAGGATAGGATAGGATTGAGGATGTGATAGGATAGAGGATAGGATAGGATAGAGGATAGCATAGGATTGAGGATAGGATAGGATAGAGGATAGGATAGGATAGAGAATAGGATAGGATAGAGGATAGGATAGGATAGAGGATAGGATAGAGTATAGGATAGAGGATTGAGGATAGGATAGGACAGTGGATAGGATAGAATAGAGCAGATGATAGAGGATAGGATAGGATAGAGGATAGGATAGGATAGAGAATAGGATAGGATAGAGGATAGGATAGGATAGAGGATAGGATAGAGGATATTATAGGACAGAGGATAGGATACGATAGAGGATAAAATAGGGGATAGGATAGGATAGAGGATAGGATACGATAGAGGATAGGATAGGATAGAGGATAGGATACGATAGAGGATAGGATAGGATAGAGGATAGGATAGGATAGAGGATAGGATAGGATAGAGGATAGGTTAGGATAGAGGATAGGATAGGATAGAGTATAGGATAGGATAGAGGATAGGATAGGATAGAGTATAGAATAGGAAAGAGCATAGGATAGGATAGGATTGAGGATAGGATAGGATAGAGGATAGGATAGAGGTTTGGTTAGTATAAAGGATTGGAGAGGATAGAGGATAGGATAGGATCGAGGATAGGATAGGATAGATGATAGGATAGGATAGAGGATAGGATAGAGTATAGGATAGAGGATTGAGGATAGGATAGGAAAGTGGATAGGATAGAATGGAGCAGATGATAGAGGATAGGATAGGATAGAGGATAGGATAGGATAGAGAATAGGATAGGATAGAGGATAGGACAGGATAGAGGATAGGATAGAGTATAGGATAGAGGATTGAGGATAGGATAGGACAGTGGATAGGATAGAATAGAGCAGATGATAGAGGATAGGATAGGATAGAGGATAGGATAGGATAGAGAATAGGATAGGATAGAGGATAGGATAGGATAGAGGATAGGATAGAGGATATTATGGGACAGAGGATAGGATACGATAGAGGATAAAATAGGGGATAGGATAGGATAGAGGATAGGATACGATAGAGGATAGGATAGGATAGAGGATAGGATACGATAGAGGATAGGATAGGATAGAGGAAAGGATAGGATAAAGGATAGGATAGGATAGAGGATAGGATAGGATAGAGGATAGGTTAGGATAGAGGATAGGATAGGATAGAGTATAGGATAGGATAGAGGATAGGATAGGATAGAGTATAGAATAGGAAAGAGCATAGGATAGGATAGGATTGAGGATAGGATAGGATAGAGGATAGGATAGAGGTTTGGTTAGTATAAAGGATAGGAGAGGATAGAGGATAGGATAGGATCGAGGATAGGATAGGATAGATGATAGGATAGGATAGAGATTGGATAGGATAGATGATATAATAGGAAAGAGAATAGGATATGATAGAGGTTACGATATTATAGAGGATAGGACAGGATAGAGGATAGGATAGGATAGAGGATAGGATAGGATAGAGGATAGGATAGAGGATTGGATAGGATAGAGGATAGGATAGGATTGAGGATAGGATAGGATAGAGGATAGGATAGGATAGAGGATAGGATAGGATGGAGGATAGGATAGGATAGAGGATAGGATAGAGGATTGGTTAGTATAAAGGCTAGGAGAGGATAGAGGATAGGATAGGATTGAGGATAGGATAGGACAGTGGATAGGATAGAATGGAGCAGATGATAGAGGATAGGATAGGATAGAGGATAGGATAGGATAGAGAATAGGATAGGATAGAGGATAGGATTGGATAGAGGATAGGATAGGATAGAGAATAGGATAGGATAGAGGATAGGATAGGATAGAGGATAGGATAGGATAGAGGATAGGATAGGATAGAGGATAGGATAGGATAGAGGATAGGATAGGATAGAGGATAGGATAGGATAGGATAGAGGATAGGATAGGATAGAGGATAGGATAGGATAGAGGATAGGATAGGATAGAGGATAGGATATGATAGAGGAAACGATATTATAGAGAATAGGATAGGAGAGAGGATAGGATAGGATAGAGGATAGGATAGGATAGAGGATAGGATAGAGGATAGGATAGGATAGAGGATAGGATAGGATAGAGGATAGGATAGGATAGAGGATAGGATAGGATAGAGGATAGGATAGGATAGAGGATAGGATAGGATAGAGGATAGGATAGGATAGAGGATAGGATAGGATAGAGGATAGGATAGGATAGAGGATAGGATAGGATAGAGGATAGGATAGGGGATTCTATAGGATAGAGGATAGGAGACGATGGAGGATAGGATAGGATAGAGGATAGGATAGGGTAGAGGATAGGATAGGATAGAGGATAGGATAGGATAGAGGATACGATAGGATAGGATAGAGGATACGATAGGATAGGATAGAGGATACGATAGGATAGAGGAGAGGATAGGATAGAGGATAGGATAGAGGATAGGATAGAGGATTGGATAGGATAGAGGATATGATAGGATAGCGGATAGGATAGGGTTCAGGATAGGATAGGATAGAGGATAGGATAGGATAGAGGATATGTTAGGATAGAGGATAGGATAGGATAGAGGATAGGATAGGATAGAGGATAGGATAGGATAGAGGATAGGATTGGATAGAGGATAGGATAGGATAGAGAATAGGATAGGATAGACGATAGGATAGGATAGAGGATAGGATAGGATAGAGGATAGGATAGGATAGAGGATAGGATAGGATAGAGGATAGGATAGGATAGAGGATAGGATAGGATAGGATAGAGGATAGGATAGGATAGAGGATAGGATAGGATAGAGGATAGGATAGGATAGAGGATAGGATAGGATAGAGGATAGGATATGATAGAGGAAACGATATTATAGAGAATAGGATAGGAGAGAGGATAGGATAGGATAGAGGATAGGATAGGATAGAGGATAGGATAGAGGATAGGATAGGATAGAGGATAGGATAGGATAGAGGATAGGATAGGATAGAGGATAGGATAGGATAGAGGATAGGATAGGATAGAGGATAGGATAGGATAGAGGATAGGATAGGATAGAGGATAGGATAGGATAGAGGATAGGATAGGATAGAGGATAGGATAGGATAGAGGATAGGTTAGGATAGAGGATATAATACGATAGAGGATAGGACAGGATAGAGGATAGGATAGGATAGAGGATAGGATAGGATAGAGGATAGGATAGGGGATTCTATAGGATAGAGGATAGGAGACGATGGAGGATAGGATAGGATAGAGGATAGGATAGGGTAGAGGATAGGATAGGATAGAGGATACGATAGGATAGAGGATACGATAGGATAGGATAGAGGATACGATAGGATAGGATAGAGGATACGATAGGATAGAGGAGAGGATAGGATAGAGGATAGGATAGAGGATAGGATAGAGGATTGGATAGGATAGAGGATATGATAGGATAGCGGATAGGATAGGGTTCAGGATAGGATAGGATAGAGGATAGGATAGGTTAGAGGATATGTTAGGATAGAGGATAGGATAGGATAGAGGATAGGATAGGATTGAGGATAGGATAGGATAGAGGATAGGATAGGATAGAGGATAGGATAGGATAGAGGATAGGATAGGATAGAGGATAGGATAGGATAGGATAGAGGATAGGATAGGATAGAGGATATGATAGGATAGAGGATAGGATGGGATAGAGGATAGGATAGGATATAGGATAGGATAGAGGATAGGATAGGATAGAGGATAGGATAGGATAGAGGATAGGATAGGATAGAGGATAGGATTGGATAGAGGATAGGATAGGATAGAGAATAGGATAGGATAGAGGATAGGATAGGATTGAGGATAGGATAGGATAGAGGATAGGATAGGATAGAGGATAGGATAGGATAGAGGATAGGATAGGATAGAGGATAGGATAGGATAGAGGATAGGATAGGGGATTGGATAGGATAGAGGATAGGAGACGATGGGGGATAGGATAGGATGTAGGATTGGATAGGATAGAGGATATGATAGGATAGAGGATAGGGTAGGGGATTGGATAGGATAGAGGATAGGAGACGATGGAGGATAGGATAGGAGAGAGGATAGGATAGGATAGAGGATAGGATAGGATAGAGGATAGGATAGGATAGGATTGAGGATAGGATAGGATAGAGGATAGGACAGGATAGGGGATTGGATGGGATAGAGGACAGGAGACGATAGAAGATAGGATAGGGGATTGGATAGGATAGAGAGCAGGAGACGATAGAGATTGGATAGGATAGATGATATTATAGGATAGAGGATAGGATAGGATAGAGGATAGGATAGGATAGAGAATAGGATAGGGTAGAGGATAGGATAGGATAGAGGATAGGACAGGATAGAGGATAGGATAGGATAGAGGATAGGATAGCATAGCGGATAGGATAGGATGTAGGATTGGATAGGATAGAAGATAGGATAGGATAGAGGATAGGATAGGGGATTGGATAGGATAGAGGATAGGAGACGATGGAGGATAGGATAGGATAGAGGATAGGATAGGATAGAGGATTGGATAGTATAAAGGATAGGTGAGGATAGAGAATAGGATAGCATTGAGGAGAGGATAGGATAGTGGATAGGATAGGATAGAGCAGACGATAGAGGATAGGATAGGATCGAGGATAGGATAGGGGATTGGATAGGATAGAGGATAGGAGACGATGGAGGAGAGGATAGGATAGAGGATAGGATAGGATAGAGGATTGGATAGTATAAAGGATAGGTGAGGATAGAGAATAGGATAGCATTGAGGATAGAATAGGATAGTGGATAGGATAGGATAGAGCAGACAATAGAGGATAGGATAGGATAGAGGATAGGATAGGATAGAGGATAGGATAGGATAGAGGATAGGATAGGATAGAGGATAGGATAGGATAGAGGATAGGATAGGATAGAGGATAGGATAGGATAGAGGATAGGATAGCATAGAGGATAGGATAGGATAGAGGATAGGATAGGATAGAGGATAGGATTGGATAGAGGATAGGATAGGATAGAAGATTGGATAGGATGGAGGATAGGATAGGATAGAGCATAGGATAGGATAGAGGATAGGATAGGATAGAGGATAGGATAGGATAGAGGATAGGATAGGATAGAGGATAGGATAGGATAGAGGATAGGATAGGATAGAGGATAGGATAGCATAGAGGATAGGATAGGATAGAGGATAGGATAGGATAGAGGATAGGATAGGATAGAAGATTGGATAGGATGGAGGATAGGATAGGATAGAGGATAGGATAGGATAGAGGATAGGATAGGATAGAGGATAGGATAGGATAGAGGATAGGATAGGATAGGATAGAGGATAGGATAGGATAGAGGATAGGATAGGATAGAGGATAGGATAGGATAGAGGATAGGATAGGATAGAGGATAGGATAGGATAGAGGATAGGATAGAGGATAGGATAGAGGATATGTTAGGATAGCGGATAGGATATAATGGAGTATAGGATAGGAATGAGGATAGGATAGGGTTCAGGATAGGATAGGATAGAGGATAGGATAAGATAGAGGATAGGTTAGGATAGAGGATATGATAGAGGATAGGATAGCGGATTGGATAGGATAGAGGATTTTATAGGATAGAGGATATGATACGATAGCGAATAGGATATAATGGAGTATAGGATAGTAATGAGGATAGGATAGCGTTGAGGATAGGATAGGATAGAGGATAGGATAGGATAGAGGATAGGTTAGGCTAGAGGATAGGATAGGATAGAGGATAGGATAGCATAGAGGATAGGATAGGATGTAGGATTGGATAGGATAGAAGATAGGATAGGATAGAGGATAGGATAGGGGATTGGATAGGATAGAGGATAGGAGACGATGGAGGATAGGATAGGAAAGAGGATAGGATAGGATAGAGGATTGGATAGTATAAAGGATAGGTGAGGATAGAGAATAGGATAGCATTGAGGAGAGGATAGGATAGTGGATAGGATAGGATAGAGCAGACGATAGAGGATAGGATAGGATCGAGGATAGGATAGGGGATTGGATAGGATAGAGGATAGGATAGGATAGAGGATAGGATAGGATAGAGGATAGGATAGGATAGAGGATAGGATAGGGGATTGGATAGGATAGAGGATAGGAGACGATGGGGGATAGGATAGGATGTAGGATTGGATAGGATAGAGGATATGATAGGATAGAGGATAGGGTAGGGGATTGGATAGGATAGAGGATAGGAGACGATGGAGGATAGGATAGGAGAGAGGATAGGATAGGATAGAGGATAGGATAGGATAGAGGATAGGATAGGATAGGATTGAGGATAGGATAGGATAGAGGATAGGACAGGATAGGGGATTGGATGGGATAGAGGACAGGAGACGATAGAAGATAGGATAGGGGATTGGATAGGATAGAGAGCAGGAGACGATAGAGATTGGATAGGATAGATGATATTATAGGATAGAGGATAGGATAGGATAGAGGATAGGATAGGATAGAGAATAGGATAGGGTAGAGGATAGGATAGGATAGAGGATAGGACAGGATAGAGGATAGGATAGGATAGAGGATAGGATAGCATAGCGGATAGGATAGGATGTAGGATTGGATAGGATAGAAGATAGGATAGGATAGAGGATAGGATAGGGGATTGGATAGGATAGAGGATAGGAGACGATGGAGGATAGGATAGGATAGAGGATAGGATAGGATAGAGGATTGGATAGTATAAAGGATAGGTGAGGATAGAGAATAGGATAGCATTGAGGAGAGGATAGGATAGTGGATAGGATAGGATAGAGCAGACGATAGAGGATAGGATAGGATCGAGGATAGGATAGGGGATTGGATAGGATAGAGGATAGGAGACGATGGAGGAGAGGATAGGATAGAGGATAGGATAGGATAGAGGATTGGATAGTATAAAGGATAGGTGAGGATAGAGAATAGGATAGCATTGAGGATAGAATAGGATAGTGGATAGGATAGGATAGAGCAGACAATAGAGGATAGGATAGGATAGAGGATAGGATAGGATAGAGGATAGGATAGGATAGAGGATAGGATAGGATAGAGGATAGGATAGGATAGAGGATAGGATAGGATAGAGGATAGGATAGGATAGAGGATAGGATAGCATAGAGGATAGGATAGGATAGAGGATAGGATAGGATAGAGGATAGGATTGGATAGAGGATAGGATAGGATAGAAGATTGGATAGGATGGAGGATAGGATAGGATAGAGCATAGGATAGGATAGAGGATAGGATAGGATAGAGGATAGGATAGGATAGAGGATAGGATAGGATAGAGGATAGGATAGGATAGAGGATAGGATAGGATAGAGGATAGGATAGCATAGAGGATAGGATAGGATAGAGGATAGGATAGGATAGAGGATAGGATAGGATAGAAGATTGGATAGGATGGAGGATAGGATAGGATAGAGGATAGGATAGGATAGAGGATAGGATAGGATAGAGGATAGGATAGGATAGAGGATAGGATAGGATAGGATAGAGGATAGGATAGGATAGAGGATAGGATAGGATAGAGGATAGGATAGGATAGAGGATAGGATAGGATAGAGGATAGGATAGGATAGAGGATAGGATAGAGGATAGGATAGAGGATATGTTAGGATAGCGGATAGGATATAATGGAGTATAGGATAGGAATGAGGATAGGATAGGGTTCAGGATAGGATAGGATAGAGGATAGGATAAGATAGAGGATAGGTTAGGATAGAGGATATGATAGAGGATAGGATAGCGGATTGGATAGGATAGAGGATTTTATAGGATAGAGGATATGATACGATAGCGAATAGGATATAATGGAGTATAGGATAGTAATGAGGATAGGATAGCGTTGAGGATAGGATAGGATAGAGGATAGGATAGGATAGAGGATAGGTTAGGATAGAGGATAGGATAGGATAGAGGATAGGATAGCATAGAGGATAGGATAGGATGTAGGATTGGATAGGATAGAAGATAGGATAGGATAGAGGATAGGATAGGGGATTGGATAGGATAGAGGATAGGAGACGATGGAGGATAGGATAGGAAAGAGGATAGGATAGGATAGAGGATTGGATAGTATAAAGGATAGGTGAGGATAGAGAATAGGATAGCATTGAGGAGAGGATAGGATAGTGGATAGGATAGGATAGAGCAGACGATAGAGGATAGGATAGGATCGAGGATAGGATAGGGGATTGGATAGGATAGAGGATAGGAGACGATGGAGGAGAGGATAGGATAGAGGATAGGATAGGATAGAGGATTGGATAGTATAAAGGATAGGTGAGGATAGAGAATAGGATAGCATTGAGGATAGAATAGGATAGTGGATAGGATAGGATAGAGCAGACAATAGAGGATAGGATAGGATAGAGGATAGGATAGGATAGAGGATAGGATAGGATAGAGGATAGGATAGGATAGAGGATAGGATACGATAGAGGATAGGATAGGATAGAGGATAGGATAGGATAGAGGATAGGATAGGATAGAGGATAGGATAGGATAGAGGATAGGATAGCATAGAGGATAGGATAGGATAGAGGATAGGATAGGATAGAGGATAGGATTGGATAGAGGATAGGATAGGATAGAAGATTGGATAGGATGGAGGATAGGATAGGATAGAGCATAGGATAGGATAGAGGATAGGATAGGATAGAGGATAGGATAGGATAGAGGATAGGATAGGATAGAGGATAGGATAGGATAGAGGATAGGATAGGATAGAGGATAGGATAGCATAGAGGATAGGATAGGATAGAGGATAGGATAGGATAGGATAGAAGATTGGATAGGATGGAGGATAGGATAGGATAGAGGATAGGATAGGATAGAGGATAGGATAGGATAGAGGATAGGATAGGATAGAGGATAGGATAGGATAGGATAGAGGATAGGATAGGATAGAGGATAGGATAGGATAGAGGATAGGATAGGATAGAGGATAGGATAGGATAGAGGATAGGATAGGATAGAGGATAGGATAGGATAGAGGATAGGATAGGATAGAGGATAGGATAGGATAGAGGATAGGATAGGATAGAGGATAGGATAGGATAGAGGATAGGATAGAGGATAGGATAGAGGATAGGATAGAGGATATGTTAGGATAGCGGATAGGATATAATGGAGTATAGGATAGGAATGAGGATAGGATAGGGTTCAGGATAGGATAGGATAGAGGATAGGATAAGATAGAGGATAGGTTAGGATAGAGGATATGATAGAGGATAGGATAGCGGATTGGATAGGATAGAGGATATTATAGGATAGAGGATATGATACGATAGCGGATAGGATATAATGGAGTATAGGATAGTAATGAGGATAGGATAGCGTTGAGGATAGGATAGGATAGAGGATAGGATAGAGGATAGGTTAGGATAGAGGATAGGATAGGATAGAGGATAGAATAGGATTGAGGATAGGATAGGATAGAGGATAGGATAGGATAGAGAATAGGATAGGATAGAGGATAGGATAGAGGATAGGATAGGATAGAGGATAGGATAGAGGATAGGATAGAGGATAGGATAGAGGATTTGATAGGATAGAGGATATTATAGGATAGAGGATATGATAGGATAGCGGATAGGATATAATGGAGTATAGGATAGGAATGAGGATAGGATAGCGTTGAGGATAGGATAGGATAGAGGATAGGATAGGATAGAGGGTAGGTTAGGATAGAGGATAGGATAGGATAGAGGATAGGATAGGAAAGAGGATAGGATAGGATAGAGGATAGGTTAGGATAGAGGATTGGATAGTATAAAGGATAGGTGAGGATAGAGAATAGGATAGCATTGAGGATAGGATAGGATAGTGGATAGGATAGGATAGAGCAGACGATAGAGGATAGGATAGGATAGAGGATAGGGTAGGAGATTGGATAGGATAGAGGATACGATAGGGTAGATGATATCATAAGCAAGAGGATAGGATATGATAGAGGATACGATATTATAGAGGATAGGATAGGATAGAGAATAGGATAGGATAGAGGATAGGTTAGGATAGAGTATAGGATAGGATAGAGGATAGGATAGCATAGAGGATAGGATATGATAGAGGATAGGATAGGATAGAGGATAGGATAGGATAGAAGATTGGATAGGATGGAGGATAGGATAGGATAGAGGATAGGATAGGATAGAGGATAGGATAGGATAGAGGATAGTATAGGATAGAGGATAGGATAGGATAGAGGATAGGATAGGATAGAGGATAGGATAGGATAGGATAGTGGATAGGATAGGATAGAGGATAGGATAGTGGATAGGATAGGATAGAGGATAGGATAGGATAGAGGATAGGATAGGATAGGATAGAGGATAGGATAGGATAGAGGATAGGATAGGATGGAGGATAGGATAGGATAGAGGATAGGATAGGATAGAGGATAGGATAGGATAGAGGATAGTATAGGATAGAGGATAGGATAGGATAGAGGATAGGATAGGATAGAGGATAGGATAGGATAGAGGATAGGATAGGATAGAGGATAGGATAGAGGATAGGATGGGGGATTGGATAGGGTACAGGATAGGATACGATATAGGATAGGGTAGGATTGAGGATAGGATAGGATAGAGGGTAGAATAGAGGATAGGATAGAGGATAGGATAGAATAGAGGACAGGATAGGATAGAAGATAAGATAGGATAGAGGATAGGGTAGGATAGAGGATAAGATAGGATAGAGGATAAGATGGGGATCCGATAGGATTGAGAATAGGATAGGACAGAGGATAGGATAGAGGATAGGATAGAGGATAGGATAGGATAGAGGATAGCATAATGTAGAGGATAGGATAGAATAGAGGACAGGATAGGATAGAAGATAAGATAGGATAGAGGTTAGGATAGGGTAGAGAATAGGATAGGATAGAGGATAGGATTGGATACAGTATAGAATAGGAAAGAGCATAGGATAGGATAGGATTGAGGATGTGATAGGATAGAGGATAGGATAGGATAGAGGATAGCATAGGATTGAGGATAGGATAGGATAGAGGATAGGATAGGATAGAGAATAGGATAGGATAGAGGATAGGATAGGATAGAGGATAGGATAGAGTATAGGATAGAGGATTGAGGATAGGATAGGACAGTGGATAGGATAGAATAGAGCAGATGATAGAGGATAGGATAGGATAGAGGATAGGATAGGATAGAGAATAGGATAGGATAGAGGATGGGATAGGATAGAGGATAGGATAGAGGATATTATAGGACAGAGGATAGGATACGATAGAGGATAAAATAGGGGATAGGATAGGATAGAGGATAGGATACGATAGAGGATAGGATAGGATAGAGGATAGGATACGATAGAGGATAGGATAGGATAGAGGATAGGATAGGATAGAGGATAGGATAGGATAGAGGATAGGTTAGGATAGAGGATAGGATAGGATAGAGTATAGGATAGGATAGAGGATAGGATAGGATAGAGTATAGAATAGGAAAGAGCATAGGATAGGATAGGATTGAGGATAGGATAGGATAGAGGATAGGATAGAGGTTTGGTTAGTATAAAGGATTGGAGAGGATAGAGGATAGGATAGGATCGAGGATAGGATAGGATAGATGATAGGATAGGATAGAGGATAGGATAGAGTATAGGATAGAGGATTGAGGATAGGATAGGAAAGTGGATAGGATAGAATAGAGCAGATGATAGAGGATAGGATAGGATAGAGGATAGGATAGGATAGAGAATAGGATAGGATAGAGGATAGGATAGGATAGAGGATAGGATAGGATAGAGGATAGGATAGGATAGAGGATAGGATAGGATAGAGGATAGGATAGGATAGAGGATAGGATAGGATAGAGGATAGGATGGGGGATTGGATAGGGTACAGGATAGGATACGATATAGGATAGGGTAGGATTGAGGATAGGATAGGATAGAGGGTAGAATAGAGGATAGGATAGAGGATAGGATAGAATAGAGGACAGGATAGGATAGAAGATAAGATAGGATAGAGGATAGGGTAGGATAGAGGATAAGATAGGATAGAGGATAAGATGGGGATCCGATAGGATTGAGAATAGGATAGGATAGAGGATAGGTTAGGATAGAGGATAGGATAGGATAGAGTATAGGATAGGATAGAGGATAGGATAGGGTAGAGTATAGAATAGGAAAGAGCATAGGATAGGATAGGATTGAGGATAGGATAGGATAGAGGATAGGATAGAGGTTTGGTTAGTATAAAGGATAGGAGAGGATAGAGGATAGGATAGGATCGAGGATAGGATAGGATAGATGATAGGATAGGATAGAGGATAGGATAGAGTATAGGATAGAGGATTGAGGATAGGATAGGACAGTGGATAGGATAGAATAGAGCAGATGATAGAGGATAGGATAGGATAGAGGATAGGATAGGATAGAGAATAGGATAGGATAGATGATAGGATAGGATAGAGGATAGGATAGAGGATATTATGGGACAGAGGATAGGATACGATAGAGGATAAAATAGGGGATAGGATAGGATAGAGGATAGGATACGATAGAGGATAGGATAGGATAGAGGATAGGATACGATAGAGGATAGGATAGGATAGAGGAAAGGATAGGATAAAGGATAGGATAGGATAGAGGATAGGATAGGATAGAGGATAGGTTAGGATAGAGGATAGGATAGGATAGAGTATAGGATAGGATAGAGGATAGGATAGGATAGAGTATAGAATAGGAAAGAGCATAGGATAGGATAGGATTGAGGATAGGATAGGATAGAGGATAGGATAGAGGTTTGGTTAGTATAAAGGATAGGAGAGGATAGAGGATAGGATAGGATCGAGGATAGGATAGGATAGATGATAGGATAGGATAGAGATTGGATAGGATAGATGATATAATAGGAAAGAGAATAGGATATGATAGAGGTTACGATATTATAGAGGATAGGACAGGATAGAGGATAGGATAGGATAGAGGATAGGATAGGATAGAGGATAGGATAGAGGATTGGATAGGATAGAGGATAGGATAGGATTGAGGATAGGATAGGATAGAGGATAGGATAGGATAGAGGATAGGATAGGATGGAGGATAGGATAGGATAGAGGATAGGATAGAGGATTGGTTAGTATAAAGGCTAGGAGAGGATAGAGGATAGGATAGGATTGAGGATAGGATAGGACAGTGGATAGGATAGAATGGAGCAGATGATAGAGGATAGGATAGGATAGAGGATAGGATAGGATAGAGAATAGGATAGGATAGAGGATAGGATAGGATAGAGGATAGGATAGAGGATATTATAGGACAGAGGATAGGATACGATAGAGGATAAAATAGGGGATAGGATAGGATAGAGGATAGGATACGATAGAGGATAGGATAGGATAGAGGATAGGATACGATAGAGGATAGGATAGGATAGAGGATAGGATAGGATAGAGGATAGGATAGGATAGAGGATAGGATAGGATAGAGGATAGGTTAGGATAGAGGATAGGATAGGATAGAGTATAGGATAGGATAGAGGATAGGATAGGATAGAGTATAGAATAGGAAAGAGCATAGGATAGGATAGGATTGAGGATAGGATAGGATAGAGGATAGGATAGAGGTTTGGTTAGTATAAAGGATAGGAGAGGATAGAGGATAGGATAGGATCGAGGATAGGATAGGATAGATGATAGGATAGGATAGAGGATAGGATAGAGTATAGGATAGAGGATTGAGGATAGGATAGGAAAGTGGATAGGATAGAATAGAGCAGATGATAGAGGATAGGATAGGATAGAGGATAGGATAGGATAGAGAATAGGATAGGATAGAGGATAGGATAGGATAGAGGATAGGATAGGATAGAGGATAGGATAGGATAGAGGATAGGATAGGATAGAGGATAGGTTAGGATAGAGGATAGGATAGAGGATAGGATGGGGGATTGGATAGGGTACAGGATAGGATACGATATAGGATAGGGTAGGATTGAGGATAGGATAGGATAGAGGGTAGAATAGAGGATAGGATAGAGGATAGGATAGAATAGAGGACAGGATAGGATAGAAGATAAGATAGGATAGAGGATAGGGTAGGATAGAGGATAAGATAGGATAGAGGATAAGATGGGGATCCGATAGGATTGAGAATAGGATAGGACAGAGGATAGGATAGAGGATAGGATAGAGGATAGGATAGGATAGAGGATAGCATAATGTAGAGGATAGGATAGAATAGAGGACAGGATAGGATAGAAGATAAGATAGGATAGAGGTTAGGATAGGGTAGAGAATAGGATAGGATAGAGGATAGGATTGGATACAGTATAGAATAGGAAAGAGCATAGGATAGGATAGGATTGAGGATGTGATAGGATTGAGGATAGGATAGGATAAAGGATAGGATAGAGAATAGGATAGGACACAGGATAGGATGGGGGATTGGATACGATAGAGGATAGGAGACGTTGGAGGATAGGATATGATAGAGGATAGGATAGGATAGATGATAGGATAGGATAGAGGATAGGATAGAGGATAGGATAGAGGATAGGATAGAGGATAGGATAGGATAGAGGATAGGATAGGATAGAGGATAATATAGGATAGAGGATAGGATAGGATAGAGGATAGCATAGGATTGAGGATAGGATAGGATAGAGGATAGGATAGGTTAGAGAATAGGATAGGATAGAGGATAGGATAGGATAGAGGATAGGATAGAGGATAGGATAGGATAGAGGATAGGATAGGATAGAGGATAGGTTAGGATAGAGGATAGGATAGGATAGAGTATAGGATAGGATAGAGGATAGGATAGGGTAGAGTATAGAATAGGAAAGAGCATAGGATAGGATAGGATTGAGGATAGGATAGGATAGAGGATAGGATAGAGGTTTGGTTAGTATAAAGGATAGGAGAGGATAGAGGATAGGATAGGATCGAGGATAGGATAGGATAGATGATAGGATAGGATAGAGGATAGGATAGAGTATAGGATAGAGGATTGAGGATAGGATAGGACAGTGGATAGGATAGAATAGAGCAGATGATAGAGGATAGGATAGGATAGAGGATAGGATAGGATAGAGAATAGGATAGGATAGAGGATAGGATAGGATAGAGGATAGGATAGAGGATATTATGGGACAGAGGATAGGATACGATAGAGGATAAAATAGGGGATAGGATAGGATAGAGGATAGGATAGAATACAGGACAGGATAGGATAGAAGATAAGATAGGATAGAGGATAGGGTAGGATAGAGGATAAGATAGGATAGAGGATAAGATGGGGATCCGATAGGATTGAGAATAGGATAGGACAGAGGATAGGATAGAGGATAGGATAGAGGATAGGATAGGATAGAGGATAGCATAATGTAGAGGATAGGATAGAATAGAGGACAGGATAGGATAGAAGATAAGATAGGATAGAGGTTAGGATAGGGTAGAGAATAGGATAGGATAGAGGATAGGATTGGATACAGTATAGAATAGGAAAGAGCATAGGATAGGATAGGATTGAGGATGTGATAGGATTGAGGATAGGATAGGATAAAGGATAGGATAGAGAATAGGATAGGACACAGGATAGGATGGGGGATTGGATACGATAGAGGATAGGAGACGTTGGAGGATAGGATATGATAGAGGATAGGATAGGATAGATGATAGGATAGGATAGAGGATAGGATAGAGGATAGGATAGAGGATAGGATAGAGGATAGGATAGGATAGAGGATAGGATAGGATAGAGGATAATATAGGATAGAGGATAGGATAGGATAGAGGATAGCATAGGATTGAGGATAGGATAGGATAGAGGAT
This sequence comes from Halictus rubicundus, assembly GCF_050948215.1. Lineage (NCBI taxonomy): Eukaryota > Metazoa > Arthropoda > Insecta > Hymenoptera > Halictidae > Halictus > Halictus rubicundus. The sequence goes on along the minus strand of NW_027488580.1, from coordinate 336,884 downwards.
AGGATAGGATAGAGAATAGGATAGGATAGAGGATAGGATAGGATAGAGGATAGGATAGAGGATAGGATAGGATAGAGGATAGGATAGGATAGAGGATAGGTTAGGATAGAGGATAGGATAGGATAGAGTATAGGATAGGATAGAGGATAGGATAGGGTAGAGTATAGAATAGGAAAGAGCATAGGATAGGATAGGATTGAGGATAGGATAGGATAGAGGATAGGATAGAGGTTTGGTTAGTATAAAGGATAGGAGAGGATAGAGGATAGGATAGGATCGAGGATAGGATAGGATAGATGATAGGATAGGATAGAGGATAGGATAGAGTATAGGATAGAGGATTGAGGATAGGATAGGACAGTGGATAGGATAGAATAGAGCAGATGATAGAGGATAGGATAGGATAGAGGATAGGATAGGATAGAGAATAGGATAGGATAGAGGATAGGATAGGATAGAGGATAGGATAGAGGATATTATGGGACAGAGGATAGGATACGATAGAGGATAAAATAGGGGATAGGATAGGATAGAGGATAGGATACGATAGAGGATAGGATAGGATAGAGGATAGGATACGATAGAGGATAGGATAGGATAGAGGAAAGGATAGGATAAAGGATAGGATAGGATAGAGGATAGGATAGGATAGAGGATAGGTTAGGATAGAGGATAGGATAGGATAGAGTATAGGATAGGATAGAGGATAGGATAGGATAGAGTATAGAATAGGAAAGAGCATAGGATAGGATAGGATTGAGGATAGGATAGGATAGAGGATAGGATAGAGGTTTGGTTAGTATAAAGGATAGGAGAGGATAGAGGATAGGATAGGATCGAGGATAGGATAGGATAGATGATAGGATAGGATAGAGATTGGATAGGATAGATGATATAATAGGAAAGAGAATAGGATATGATAGAGGATACGATATTATAGAGGATAGGACAGGATAGAGGATAGGATAGGATAGATGATAGGATAGGATAGAGGATAGGATAGAGGATTGGATAGGATAGAGGATAGGATAGGATTGAGGATAGGATAGGATAGAGGATAGGATAGGATAGAGGATAGGATAGGATGGAGGATAGGATAGGATAGAGGATAGGATAGAGGATTGGTTAGTATAAAGGCTAGGAGAGGATAGAGGATAGGATAGGATTGAGGATAGGATAGGACAGTGGATAGGATAGAATAGAGCAGATGATAGAGGATAGGATAGGATAGAGGATAGGATAGGATAGAGAATAGGATAGGATAGAGGATAGGATAGGATAGAGGATAGGATAGAGGATATTATAGGACAGAGGATAGGATACGATAGAGGATAAAATAGGGGATAGGATAGGATAGAGGATAGGATACGATAGAGGATAGGATAGGATAGAGGATAGGATACGATAGAGGATAGGATAGGATAGAGGATAGGATAGGATAGAGGATAGGATAGGATAGAGGATAGGATAGGATAGAGGATAGGATAGGATAGAGGATAGGTTAGGATAGAGGATATGATAGGATAGAGGATTGGATAGTATAAAGGATATTAGAGGATAGAGGATAGGATAGGATTGAGAATAGGAAAGGATAGAGGATAGGATATCTGATTGGATAGGTTAGAGGATTGGAGACGATGGAGGATAGGATAGGATAGAGGATATGATAGGATAGAGGATTGGATAGTATAAAGGATATTAGAGGATAGAGGATAGGAGACGATGGAGGATAGGATAGGATAGAGGATTGGATAGGATAGAGGATAGGTTAGGATAGAGGATAGGATAGAGGATTGGTTAGTATAAAGGATAGGAGAGGATAGAGGATAGGATAGGATAGAGGATAGGATAGGATAGAGGATAGGATAGGATAGAGGATAGGATAAGATAGAGGATAGGATAGGATAGAGGATAGAATAGGATAGAGGATAGGATAGGATAGAGGATAGGATAGGATAGAGGATAGGATAGGATAGATGATAGGATAGTATAGAGGATGGGATAGGATAGAGGATAGGATAGGATAGAGGATAGGATAGGATAGAGGATAGGATAGAGGATAGGATAGGATAGAGGATGGGATAGGATAGAGGATAAGATATAATGGAGTATAGGATAGGAATGAGGATAGGATAGGGTTGAGGATAGGATAGGACAGAGGTTAGGATAGTGTAGAGAATAGGATAGGATAGAGGATAGGATTGGATACAGTATAGAATAGGATAGAGCATAGGATAGGATAGGATTGAGGATAGGATAGGATAGGGGATAGGATAGGATAGGATAGGGGATAGGATAGGATAGGATAGGGGATAGGATAGGATAGAGGATATTATAGGAAAGAGGATAGGATAGGATAGAGGATAGGATAGGATAGAGGATAGGATAGGATAGAGGATAGGATAGGATAGAGGATAGGATAGGATAGAGGATAGGATAGGATAGAGGATAGGATAGGATAGGATAGGATAGAGGATAGGATTGGATAGAGGATAGGATAGGATAGAGAATAGGATAGGATAGAGGATAGGATAGGATTGAGGATAGGATAGGATAGAGGATAGGATAGGATAGAGGATAGGATAGGATAGAGGATTGGATATGATAGAGGAAACGATATTATAGAGAATAGGATAGGAGAGAGGATAGGATAGGATAGAGGATATGATAGAGGATAGGATAGAGGATTGGATAGGATAGAGGATATTATAGGATAGAGGATATGATACGATAGCGGATAGGATATGATGGAGTATAGGATAGTAATGAGGATAGGATAGCGTTGAGGATAGGATAGGATAGAGGATAGGATAGAGGATTGGATAGGATAGAGGATATGATAGGATAGCGGATAGGATATAATGGAGTATAGGATAGGAATGAGGATAGGATAGGGTTCAGGATAGGATAGAGGACAGGAGACGATAGAAGATAAGATAGGGGATTGGATAGGATAGAGGAAAGGAGACGATAGAGATTGGATAGGATAGAGGATATTATAGGATAGAGGATATGATAGGATAGCGGGTAGGATATAATGGAGTATAGGATAGGAATGAGGATAGGATAGCGTTGAGGATAGGATAGGATAGAGGATAGGATAGGATAGAGGATAGGTTAGGATAGAGGATAGGATAGGAAATGGATAGGATAGGAAAGAGGATAGGATAGGATAGAGGATAGGTTAGGATAGAGGATAGGATAGGATAGAGTATTGAATAGGATAGAGCATAGGATAGGATAGGATAGAGGATAGGATAGGATAGAAGATAGGATAGGATAGAGTATTGAATAGGATAGAGCATAGGATAGGATAGGATTGAGGGTAGGATAGGATAGAGGATAGGATAGGATAGAGGATAGGATAGGGGATTGGATAGGATAGAGGACAGGAGACGATAGAAGATAAGATAGGGGATTGGATAGGTTAGAGGATAGGAGACGATGGAGGATAGGATAGAGGATTGGATAGTATAAAGGATAGGTGAGGATAGAGGAGAGGATAGCATTGAGGATAGGATAGGATAATGGATAGGATAGGATACAGCAGACGATAGAGGATAGGATAGGATAGAGGATAGGGTAGGGGATTGGATAGGATAGAGGATAGGATAGGGTAGATGATATTATAGGCAAGAGGATAGGATATGATAGAGGATACGATATTATAGAGGATAGGATAGGATAGAGAATAGGATAGGATAGAGGATAGGTTAGGATAGAGTATAGGATAGGATAGAGGATAGGATAGGATAGAGGATAGGATAGGATAGAGGATAGGATAGGATAGAGGATAGGATAGGATAGAGGATAGGATAGGATAGAGGATAGGATTGGATAGAGGATGGGATAGGATAGAGGATAGGATAGGATAGGGGATAGCATAGGATTGAGGATAGGATAGGATAGAGGATAGGATAGAGTATAGGATAGAGGATTGGATTGGATAGAGGATATTATAGGATAGAGGATATGATAGGATAGCACATAGGATATAATGGAGTATAGGATAGTAATGAGGATAGGATAAGGTTGTGGATAGGATAGAGGATAGGACAGAGGATAGGATAGGATAGAGGATAGGATAGGATAGAGGATAGGATAGAGGATAGGATAGAGGATAGGATAGAGGATAGGATAGGATTGAGGATAGGATAGGATAGAGGATAGGATAGGATAGAGGATAGGATAGGATAGAGGATAGGATAGGATGGCGGATAGGATAGGATAGAGGATAGGATAGAGGATTGGTTAGTATAAAGGATAGGAGAGGATAGAGGATAGGATAGGATAGAGGATAGGATAGAGGATATTATAGGAAAGAGGATAGGATACGATAGAGGATAAAATAGGGGATTGGATAGGATAGAGGATAGGATACGATAGAGGATAGGATAGGATAGAGGATAGGATACGATAGAGGATAGGATAGGATAGAGGATAGGATAGGTTAGAGGATAGGACAGGATAGGGGATTGGATAGGATACAGGACAGGAGACGATAGAAGATAGGATAGGGGATTGGATAGGATAGAGGGCAGGAGACGATAGAGGATAAGATAGGGGATTTGCTAGGATAGAGGACAGGGGACGATAGAGATTGGATAGGATAGATGATATTATAGGATAGAGGATAGGATAGGATAGAGGATAGGATAGGGGATTGGATAGGATAGAGGATAGGAGACGATGGAGGATAGGATAGGATGTAGGATTGGATAGGATAGAGGATAGGATAGGATAGAGGATAGGGTAGGGGATTGGATAGGATAGAGGATAGGATAGGATAGAGGATAGGATAGAGGATTGGTTAGTATAAAGGATAGGAGAGGATAGAGGATAGGATAGGATCGAGGATAGGATAGGATAGGATAGAGGATAGGATAGAGGATAGGATAGAGGAAAGGATAGAGGATTGGATAGGATAGAGGTTGGGATAGGATAGAGGATAGGATAGGAGAGAGGATAGGATAGGATAGAGGATAGGATAGGATAGAGGATAGGATAGGATTGAGGATAGGATAGGATAGAGGATAGAATATAGTAGAGGATGGGATAGGATAGAGGATAGGAGAAGATGGAGGATAGGATAGGATGTAGGATTGGATAGGATAGAGGATAGGATAGGATAGAGGATAGGATAGGATAGAGGATAGGATAGGATAGAGGATAGGATAGGATAGAGGATAGGATAGAGGATAGGATAGGATAGAGGATGGGATAGGATAGAGGATAGGATATAATGGAGTATAGGATAGGGTTGAGGATACGATAGGATAGAGGTTAGGATAGTGTAGAGAATAGGATAGGATAGAGGATAGGATTGGATACAGTATAGAATAGGATAGAGCATAGGATAGGATAGGATTGAGGATAGGATAGGATAGGGGATAGGATAGGATAGGATAGGGGATAGGATAGGATAGAGGATATTATAGGAAAGAGGATAGGATAGGATAGAGGATAGGATAGGATAGAGGATAGGATAGGATAGAGGATAGGATAGGATAGAGGATAGGATAGGATAGGATAGAGGATAGGATAGGATAGGATAGAGGATAGGATTGGATAGAGGATAGGATAGGATAGAGAATAGGATATGATAGAGGATAGGATAGGATTGAGGATAGGATAGGATAGAGGATAGGATAGGATAGAGGATAGGATAGGTTAGAGGATTGGATATGATAGAGGAAACGATATTATAGAGAATAGGATAGGAGAGAGGATAGGATAGGATAGAGGATAGGATAGCAAAGCGGATAGGATAGGATAGGATACAGGATAGGATATCAAAGCGGATAGGATAGGATGTAGGATTAGATAGGATGTAGGATTAGATAGGATAGAGGATAGGATAGGATAGAGGATAGGATGGGATAGATGATATTATAGGATAGAGGATAGAATATGATAGAGGATACGATATTATACAGGATACGATAGGATAGAGGATTGGATAGAGGATAGGATAGGATAGAGGATAGGATGGGATAGATGATATTATAGGATAGAGGATAGAATATGATAGAGGATACGATATTATACAGGATACGATAGGATAGAGGATTGGATAGGGGATTGGATAGGATAGAGGATAGGATAGGATAGAGGATAGGATAGGATAGAGGATAGGATAGGATAGAGGATAGGATAGGATAGAGGATAGGATAGGATAGAGGATAGGATAGGATAGAGGATAGGATAGGATAGAGGATAGGATAGGATAGAGGATAGGATAGGATAGAGGATAGGATAGGATAGAGGATAGGATAGGATAGAGGATAGGATAGGATAGAGGATAGGATAGCAAAGCGGATAGGATAGGATAGGATACAGGATAGGATATCAAAGCGGATAGGATAGGATGTAGGATTAGATAGGATGTAGGATTAGATAGGATAGAGGATAGGATAGGATAGAGGATAGGATGGGATAGATGATATTATAGGATAGAGGATAGAATATGATAGAGGATACGATATTATACAGGATACGATAGGATAGAGGATTGGATAGGGGATTGGATAGGATAGAGGATAGGATAGGATAGAGGATAGGATAGGATAGAGGATAGGATAGGATAGAGGATAGGATAGGATGGAGGATAGGATAGGATAGAGGATAGGATAGGATAGAGGATAGGATAGGATAGAGGATAGGATAGGATAGAGGATAGGATAGGATAGAGGATAGGATAGGATAGAGGATAGGATAGGATAGAGGATAGGATAGGATAGAGGATAGGATAGGATAGAGGATAGGATAGGATAGAGGATAGGATAGGATAGATAATACCATAGAGGATTGGTTAGTATAAAGGATAGGAGAGGAAAGAGGATAGGATAGGATAGAGGATAGGATAGAGGATACTATAGGATAGAGGATATGATAGAGGATAGGATAGAGGATTGGATAGGATAGAGGATATTATAGGATAGAGGTTATGATACGATAGCGGATAGGATATAATGGAGTATAGGATAGTAATGAGGATAGGATAGCGTTGAGGATAGGATAGGATAGAGGATATTATAGGATAGAGGATATGATACGATAGCGGATAGGATATAATGGAGTATAGGATAGTAATGAGGATAGGATAGCGTTGAGGATAGGATAGGATAGAGGATAGGTTAGAATAGAGGTTAGGATAGTGTAGAGAATAGGATAGGATAGAGGATAGGATTGGATACAGTATAGAATAGGATAGAGCATAGGATAGGATAGGATTGAGGATAGGATAGGATAGGGGATAGGATAGGATAGGATAGGGGATAGGATAGGATAGAGGATATTATAGGAAAGAGGATAGGATAGGATAGAGGATAGGATAGGATAGAGGATAGGATAGGATAGAGGATAGGATACGATAGAGGATAGGATAGGATAGGATAGAGGATAGGATAGGATAGGATAGAGGATAGGATTGGATAGAGGATAGGATAGGATAGAGAATAGGATAGGATAGAGGATAGGATAGGATTGAGGATAGGATAGGATAGAGGATAGGATAGGATAGAGGATAGGATAGGATAGAGGATTGGATATGATAGAGGAAACGATATTCTAGAGAATAGGATAGGAGAGAGGATAGGATAGGACAGAGGATAGGATAGCAAAGCGGATAGGATAGGATAGGATACAGGATAGGATATCAAAGCGGATAGGATAGGATGTAGGATTAGATAGGATGTAGGATTAGATAGGATAGAGGATAGGATAGGATAGAGGATAGGATGGGATAGATGATATTATAGGATAGAGGATAGAATATGATAGAGGATACGATATTATACAGGATACGATAGGATAGAGGATTGGATAGGGGATTGGATAGGATAGAGGATAGGATAGGATAGAGGATAGGATAGGATAGAGGATAGGATAGGATAGAGGATAGGATAGGATGGAGGATAGGATAGGATAGAGGATAGGATAGGATAGAGGATAGGATAGGATAGAGGATAGGATAGGATAGAGGATAGGATAGGATAGAGGATAGGATAGGATAGAGGATAGGATAGGATAGAGGATAGGATAGGATAGAGGATAGGATAGGATAGAGGATAGGATAGGATAGAGGATAGGATAGGATGGAGGATAGGATAGGATAGAGGATAGGATAGGATAGAGGATAGGATAGGATAGAGGATAGGATAGGATAGAGGATAGGATAGGATAGAGGATAGGATAGGATAGAGGATAGGATAGGATAGAGGATAGGATAGGATAGAGGATAGGATAGGATAGAGGATAGGATAGGATAGAGGATAGGATAGGATAGAGGATAGGATAGGATAGAGGATAGGATAGAGGATAGGATAGGATAGAGGATAGGATAGAGGATTGGATAGGATAGAGGATATTATAGGATAGAGGATATGATACGATAGCGGATAGGATATAATGGAGTATAGGATAGTAATGAGGATAGGATAGCGTTGAGGATAGGATAGGATAGAGGATAGGATAGGATAGAGGATAGGTTAGGATAGAGGATAGGATAGGATAGATGATAGGATAGGATAGAGGGTAGGATAGGATAGAGGATAGGATAGGATAGAGGATAGGATAGGATAGAGGATAGGATAGGATAGAGGAAAGGATAGAGGATAGGATAGGATAGAGGATGGGATAGGATAGAGGATAGGATATAATGGAGTATAGGATAGGGTTGAGGATACGATAGGATAGAGGTTAGGCTAGTGTAGAGAATAGGATAGGATAGAGGATAGGATTGGATACAGTATAGAATAGGATAGAGCATAGGATAGGATAGGATTGAGGATAGGATAGGATAGGGGATAGGATAGGATAGGATAGGGGATAGGATAGGATAGAGGATATTATAGGAAAGAGGATAGGATAGGATAGAGGATAGGATAGGATAGAGGATAGGATAGGATAGAGGATAGGATAGGATAGAGGATAGGATAGGATAGAGGATAGGATAGGATAGGATAGAGGATAGGATAGGATAGGATAGAGGATAGGATTGGATAGAAGATAGGATAGGATAGAGAATAGGATAGGATAGAGGATAGGATAGGATTGAGGATAGGATAGGATAGAGGATAGGATAGGATAGAGGATAGGATAGGATAGAGGATTGGATATGATAGAGGAAACGATATTATAGAGAATAGGATAGGAGAGAGGATAGGATAGGATAGAGGATAGGATAGCAAAGCGGATAGGATAGGATAGGATACAGGATAGGATATCAAAGCGGATAGGATAGGATGTAGGATTAGATAGGATGTAGGATTAGATAGGATAGAGGATAGGATAGGATAGAGGATAGGATGGGATAGATGATATTATAGGATAGAGGATAGAATATGATAGAGGATACGACATTATACAGGATACGATAGGATAGAGGATTGGATAGGGGATTGGATAGGATAGAGGATAGGATAGGATAGAGGATAGGATATGATAGTGGATAGGATAGGATAGAGGATAGGATAGGATAGAGGATAGGATAGGATAGAGGATAGGATAGGATAGAGGATAGGATAGGATAGAGGATAGGATAGAGGATACTATAGGATAGAGGATATGATAGAGGATAGGATAGAGGATTGGATAGGATAGAGGATATTATAGGATAGAGGATATGATACGATAGCGGATAGGATATAATGGAGTATAGGATAGTAATGAGGATAGGATAGCGTTGAGGATAGGATAGGATAGAGGATATTATAGGATAGAGGATATGATACGATAGCGGATAGGATATAATGGAGTATAGGATAGTAATGAGGATAGGATAGCGTTGAGGATAGGATAGGATAGAGGATAGGTTAGGATAGAGGTTAGGATAGTGTAGAGAATAGGATAGGATAGAGGATAGGATTGGATACAGTATAGAATAGGATAGAGCATAGGATAGGATAGGATTGAGGATAGGATAGGATAGGGGATAGGATAGGATAGGATAGGGGATAGGATAGGATAGAGGATATTATAGGAAAGAGGATAGGATAGGATAGAGGATAGGATAGGATAGAGGATAGGATAGGATAGGATAGAGGATAGGATAGGATAGGATAGAGGATAGGATTGGATAGAGGATAGGATAGGATAGAGAATAGGATAGGATAGAGGATAGGATAGGATTGAGGATAGGATAGGATAGAGGATAGGATAGGATAGAGGATAGGATAGGATAGAGGATTGGATATGATAGAGGAAACGATATTCTAGAGAATAGGATAGGAGAGAGGATAGGATAGGATAGAGGATAGGATAGCAAAGCGGATAGGATAGGATAGGATACAGGATAGGATATCAAAGCGGATAGGATAGGATGTAGGATTAGATAGGATGTAGGATTAGATAGGATAGAGGATAGGATAGGATAGAGGATAGGATGGGATAGATGATATTATAGGATAGAGGATAGAATATGATAGAGGATACGATATTATACAGGATACGATAGGATAGAGGATTGGATAGGGGATTGGATAGGATAGAGGATAGGATAGGATAGAGGATAGGATAGGATAGAGGATAGGATAGGATAGAGGATAGGATAGGATAGAGGATAGGATAGGATAGAGGATAGGATAGGATAGAGGATAGGATAGGATAGAGGATAGGATAGGATAGAGGATAGGATAGGATAGAGGATAGGATAGGATAGAGGATAGGATAGGATAGAGGATAGGATAGAGGATAGGATAAGATAGAGGATACGATAGAGGATAGGATAGAGGATTGGATAGGATAGAGGATATTATAGGATAGAGGATATGATACGATAGCGGATAGGATATAATGGAGTATAGGATAGTAATGAGGATAGGATAGCGTTGAGGATAGGATAGGATAGAGGATATTATAGGATAGAGGATATGATACGATAGCGGATAGGATATAATGGAGTATAGGATAGTAATGAAGATAGGATAGCGTTGAGGATAGGATAGGATAGAGGATAGGTTAGGATAGAGGATAGGATAGGATAGAGGATAGGGTAGGGGATTGGATAGGATAGAGGATAGGATAGGGTAGATGATATTATAGGCAAGAGGATAGGATATGATAGAGGATACGATATTATAGTGGATAGGATAGGATAGAGGATAGGATAGGATGGAGGATAGGATAGGGTTGAGGATAGGATAGGATAGAGGATAGGATAGAGGATTGGATAGGATAGAGGATATGATAGGATAGCGGATAGGATATAATGGAGTATAGGATAGGAATGAGGATAGGATAGGGTTCAGGATAGCATAGGATAGAGGATAGGATAGGATAGAGGATATGTTAGGATAGAGGATAGGATAGGATAGAGGATAGGATAGGTTAGAGGATAGGATAGAATAGAGGATAGGATAGGATAGAGGATGGGATAGGATAGAGGATAGGATAGGATAGAGGATGGGATAGGATAGAGGATAGGATATAATGGAGTATAGGATAGGAATGAGGATAGGATAGGGTTGAGGATAGGATAGGATAGAGGTTAGGATAGTGTAGAGAATAGGATAGGATAGAGGATAGGATAGGATAGAGGATAGGATAGGATAGAGGATGGGATAGGATAGAGGATAGGATAGGATAGAGGATAGGATAGGATAGAGGATAGGATAGAGGATAGGGTAGGATAGAGGATAGGATAGGATAGAGGATAGGATAGGATAGGATAGAGGATAGGATAGGATAGATGATATTATAGGAAAGAGGATAGGATACGATAGAGGATACGATATTATAGAGAATAGGATAGGATAGAGTATCGGATAGGATAGGACAGAGGATAGGATCGGATAGAGGATAGGATAGGATAGAGGATAGGATAGGATAGAGGATAGGATAGGATAGAGGATAGGATAGGGGATTGGATAGGATAGAGGATAGGAGACGATGGAGGATAGGATAGAGGATAGGAGACGATGGAGGATAGGATAGGATGTAGGATTGGATAGGATAGAGGATAGGATAGGATAGAGGATAGGGTAGGGGATTGGATAGGATAGAGGATAGGAGACGATGGAGGATAGGATAGAGGATATGATAGGATAGAGGATATGATAGAGGATAGGATAGAGGATTGGATAGGATAGAGGATATTATAGGATAGAGGATATGATACGATAGCGGATAGGATATAATGGAGTATAGGATAGTAATGAGGATAGGATAGCGTTGAGGATAGGATAGGATAGAGGATAGGATATGATAGAGGATAGGTTAGGATAGAGGATAGGATAGGATAGAGGATAGGATAGGATAGAGGATAAGATAGGATAGAGGATAGGTTAGGATAGAGGATAGGATAGGATAGAGGATAGGATAGAGGATAGGATAGAGGATAGGATAGAGGATAGGATAGAGGATAGGATAGGATAGAGGATAGGATAGAGGATAGGATGCAGGATTGGATAGGATAGAGGATATTATAGGATAGAGGATATGATAGGATAGCGGATAGGATATAATGGAGTATAGGATAGGAATGAGGATAGGATAGCGTTGAGGATAGGATAGGATAGAGGGTAGGTTAGGATAGAGGATAGGATAGGATAGAGGATAGGATAGGAAAGAGGATAGGATAGGATAGAGGATTGGATAGGATAGAGGATAGAATAGGATAGAGGATAGGATAGGATAGATGATATTATAGGATAGAGGATAGAATATGATAGAGGATACGATATTATACAGGATACGATAGGATAGAGGATTGGATAGGGGATTGGACAGGATAGAGGATAGGAGACGATAGAGGATAGGATAGGATAGAGGATAGGATAGGATAGAGAATAGGATAGGATAGATGATATTATAGGCAAGAGGATAGGATATGATAGAGGATACGATATTATAGAGGATAGGATAGGATAGAGGATAGGATAGGATAGGATAGAGGATAGGATAGGATAGATGATATTATAGGAAAGAGGATAGGATACGATAGAGGATACGATATTATAGAGAATAGGATATAATAGAGTATCGGATAGGATAGGACAGAGGATAGGATAGGGGATTGGATAGGATAGAGGACAGCAGACGATAGAGGATAATATAGGATAGAGGATAGGATAGGATAGAGAATAGGATAGGATAGATGACATTACAGGCAAGAGGATAGAATATGATATAGGATACGATATTATAGAGGATAGGATAGGATAGAGGATAGGATCGGATAGAGGATAGGATAGGATAGAGGATAGGATAGGATAGAGGATAGGATAGGATAGAGGATAGGATAGGATAGAGGATAGGATAGGGGATTGGATAGGATAGAGGATTGGAGACGATGGAGGATAGGATAGGATGTAGGATTGGATAGGATAGAGGATAGGATAGGATAGAGGATAGGGTAGGGGATTGGATAGGATAGAGGATAGGAGACGATGGAGGATAGGATAGAGGATATGATAGGATAGAGGATATGATAGAGGATAGGATAGAGAATATTATAGGATAGAGGATATGATACGATAGCGGATAGGATATAATGGAGTATAGGATAGTAATGAGGATAGGATAGGATAGAGGATAGGATAGGATAGAGGATAGGATAGAGGATAGGATAGAGGATAGGATAGGATAGAGGATAGGATAGAGGATAGGATAGAGGATTGGATAGGATAGAGGATATTATAGGATAGAGGATATGATAGGATAGCGGATAGGATATAATGGAGTATAGGATAGGAATGAGGATAGGATAGCGTTGAGGATAGGATTGGATAGAGGATAGGATAGGATAGAGGGTAGGTTAGGATAGAGGATAGGATAGGATAGAGGATAGGATAGGAAAGAGGATAGGATAGGATAGAGGATAGGTTAGGATAGACGATTGGATAGCATAAAGGATAGGTGAGGATAGAGAATAGGATAGCATTGTGGATAGGATAGGATAGTGGATAGGATAGGATAGAGCAGACGATAGAGGATAGGATAGGATCGAGGATAGGATAGGGGATTGGATAGGATAGAGGATAGGATAGGATAGAGGATAGGATAGGATAGAGGATTGGATAAGATAGAGGATAGGTTAGGATAGAGGATATGATACGATAGCGGATAGGATATAATGGAGTATACGATAGTAATGAGGATAGGATAGCGTTGAGGATAGGATAGAGGATAGGATAGGATAGAGGATAGGTTAGGATAGAGGATAGGATAGGATAGAGGATAGGATAGGATAGAGGATAGGATAGGATAGAGGATAGGATAGGATAGAGTATAGGATAGGATAGAGGATAGGATAGGATAGGATAGAGGATAGGATAGAGGATTGGATAGGATAGAGGACAGGAGACGATATAAGATAAGATAGGGGATTGGATAGGATAGAGGATAGGACAGGATAGAGGATAGGATAGGGGATTGGATAGGATAGAGGATAGGATAGGATAGAGGATAGGATAGGGGATTGGATAGGATAGAGGATAGGAGACGATGGAGGATAGGATAGGATAGAGGATAGGATAGGATAGAGGGTTGGATAGTATAAAGGATAGGTGAGGATAGAGAATAGGATAGCATTGAGGATAGGATAGGATAGTGGGTAGGATAGGATAGAGCAGACGATAGAGGATAGGATAGGATCGAGGATAGGATAGGGGATTGGATATGATAGAGGATAGGAGACAATGGAGGATAGGATAGGATAGAGGATAGGATAGGATAGAGGATTGGATAAGATAGAGGATAGGTTAGGATAGAGGATAGGATAGGATAGGTTAGAGGATAGGATAGGATAGAGGATAGGATAGGATAGAGGATAGGATAGGATAGAAGATAGGATAGGATAGAGGGTAGGATAGGATAGAGGATAGGATAGGATAGAGGATAGGATAGGATAGAGGATAGGATAGGATAGAGGGTAGGATAGGATAGAGGATAGGATAGGATAGAGGATAGGATAGGATAGGATAGAGGATAGGATAGGATAGAGGATAGGATAGGATAGAGGATAGGATAGGGGATAGGATAGGATAGAGGATATTATAGGAAAGAGGATAGGATAGGATAGAGGATAGGATAGGATAGAGGATAGGATAGGATAGAGGATAGGATACGATAGAGGATAGGATAGGATAGGATAGAGGATAGGATAGGATAGGATAGAGGATAGGATTGGATAGAGGATAGGATAGGATAGAGAATAGGATAGGATAGAGGATAGGATAGGATTGAGGATAGGATAGGATAGAGGATAGGATAGGATAGAGGATAGGATAGGATAGAGGATTGGATATGATAGAGGAAACGATATTCTAGAGAATAGGATAGGAGAGAGGATAGGATAGGATAGAGGATAGGATAGCAAAGCGGATAGGATAGGATAGGATACAGGATAGGATATCAAAGCGGATAGGATAGGATGTAGGATTAGATAGGATGTAGGATTAGATAGGATAGAGGATAGGATAGGATAGAGGATAGGATGGGATAGATGATATTATAGGATAGAGGATAGAATATGATAGAGGATACGATATTATACAGGATACGATAGGATAGAGGATTGGATAGGGGATTGGATAGGATAGAGGATAGGATAGGATAGAGGATAGGATAGGATAGAGGATAGGATAGGATAGAGGATAGGATAGGATGGAGGATAGGATAGGATAGAGGATAGGATAGGATAGAGGATAGGATAGGATAGAGGATGGGATAGGATAGAGGATAGGATATAATGGAGTATAGGATAGGGTTGAGGATACGATAGGATAGAGGTTAGGCTAGTGTAGAGAATAGGATAGGATAGAGGATAGGATTGGATACAGTATAGAATAGGATAGAGCATAGGATAGGATAGGATTGAGGATAGGATAGGATAGGGGATAGGATAGGATAGGATAGGGGATAGGATAGGATAGAGGATATTATAGGAAAGAGGATAGGATAGGATAGAGGATAGGATAGGATAGAGGATAGGATAGGATAGAGGATAGGATAGGATAGAGGATAGGATAGGATAGAGGATAGGATAGGATAGGATAGAGGATAGGATAGGATAGGATAGAGGATAGGATTGGATAGAAGATAGGATAGGATAGAGAATAGGATAGGATAGAGGATAGGATAGGATTGAGGATAGGATAGGATAGAGGATAGGATAGGATAGAGGATAGGATAGGATAGAGGATTGGATATGATAGAGGAAACGATATTATAGAGAATAGGATAGGAGAGAGGATAGGATAGGATAGAGGATAGGATAGCAAAGCGGATAGGATAGGATAGGATACAGGATAGGATATCAAAGCGGATAGGATAGGATGTAGGATTAGATAGGATGTAGGATTAGATAGGATAGAGGATAGGATTGGATAGAGGATAGGATGGGATAGATGATATTATAGGATAGAGGATAGAATATGATAGAGGATACGATATTATACAGGATACGATAGGATAGAGGATTGGATAGGGGATTGGATAGGATAGAGGATAGGATAGGATAGAGGATAGGATAGGATAGAGGATAGGATAGGATAGAGGATAGGATAGGATAGTGGATAGGATAGGATAGAGGATAGGATAGGATAGAGGATAGGATAGGATAGAGGATAGGATAGGATAGAGGATAGGATAGGATAGAGGATAGGATAGAGGATACTATAGGATAGAGGATATGATAGAGGATAGGATAGAGGATTGGATAGGATAGAGGATATTATAGGATAGAGGATATGATACGATAGCGGATAGGATATAATGGAGTATAGGATAGTAATGAGGATAGGATAGCGTTGAGGATAGGATAGGATAGAGGATATTATAGGATAGAGGATATGATACGATAGCGGATAGGATATAATGGAGTATAGGATAGTAATGAGGATAGGATAGCGTTGAGGATAGGATAGGATAGAGGATAGGTTAGGATAGAGGTTAGGATAGTGTAGAGAATAGGATAGGATAGAGGATAGGATTGGATACAGTATAGAATAGGATAGAGCATAGGATAGGATAGGATTGAGGATAGGATAGGATAGGGGATAGGATAGGATAGAGGATATTATAGGAAAGAGGATAGGATAGGATAGAGGATAGGATAGGATAGAGGATAGGATAGGATAGAGGATAGGATAGGATAGAGGATAGGATAGGATAGGATAGAGGATAGGATAGGATAGGATAGAGGATAGGATTGGATAGAGGATAGGATAGGATAGAGAATAGGATAGGATAGAGGATAGGATAGGATTGAGGATAGGATAGGATAGAGGATAGGATAGGATAGAGGATAGGATAGGATAGAGGATTGGATATGATAGAGGAAACGATATTCTAGGGAATAGGATAGGAGAGAGGATAGGATAGGATAGAGGATAGGATAGCAAAGCGGATAGGATAGGATAGGATACAGGATAGGATATCAAAGCGGATAGGATAGGATGTAGGATTAGATAGGATGTAGGATTAGATAGGATAGAGGATAGGATAGGATAGAGGATAGGATGGGATAGATGATATTATAGGATAGAGGATAGAATATGATAGAGGATACGATATTATACAGGATACGATAGGATAGAGGATTGGATAGGGGATTGGATAGGATAGAGGATAGGATAGGATAGAGGATAGGATAGGATAGAGGATAGGATAGGATAGAGGATAGGATAGGATAGAGGATAGGATAGGATAGAGGATAGGATAGGATAGAGGATAGGATAGGATAGAGGATAGGATAGGATAGAGGATAGGATAGGATAGAGGATAGGATAGGATAGGATAGAGGATAGGATAGGATAGAGGATAGGATAGGATAGAGGATAGGATAGGATAGAGGATAGGATAGGATAGAGGATAGGATAGGATAGAGGATAGGATAGGATAGAGGATAGGATAGGATAGAGGATAGGATAGGATAGAGGATAGGATAGGATAGAGGATAGGATAGGATAGAGGATAGGATAGAGGATTGGTTAGTATAAAGGATAGGAGAGGAAAGAGGATAGGATAGGATAGAGGATAGGATAGAGGATAGGATAAGATAGAGGATACGATAGAGGATAGGATAGAGGATTGGATAGGATAGAGGATATTATAGGATAGAGGATATGATACGATAGCGGATAGGATATAATGGAGTATAGGATAGTAATGAGGATAGGATAGCGTTGAGGATAGGATAGGATAGAGGATATTATAGGATAGAGGATATGATACGATAGCGGATAGGATATAATGGAGTATAGGATAGTAATGAAGATAGGATAGCGTTGAGGATAGGATAGGATAGAGGATAGGTTAGGATAGAGGATAGGATAGGATAGAGGATAGGGTAGGGGATTGGATAGGATAGAGGATAGGATAGGGTAGATGATAATATAGGCAAGAGGATAGGATATGATAGAGGATACGATATTATAGTGGATAGGATAGGATAGAGGATAGGATAGGATGGAGGATAGGATAGGGTTGAGGATAGGATAGGATAGAGGATAGGATAGAGGATTGGATAGGATAGAGGATATGATAGGATAGCGGATAGGATATAATGGAGTATAGGATAGGAATGAGGATAGGATAGGGTTCAGGATAGCATAGGATAGAGGATAGGATAGGATAGAGGATATGTTAGGATAGAGGATAGGATAGGATAGAGGATAGGATAGGTTAGAGGATAGGATAGAATAGAGGATAGGATAGGATAGAGGATGGGATAGGATAGAGGATAGGATAGGATAGAGGATGGGATAGGATAGAGGATAGGATATAATGGAGTATAGGATAGGAATGAGGATAGGATAGGGTTGAGGATAGGATAGGATAGAGGTTAGGATAGTGTAGAGAATAGGATAGGATAGAGGATAGGATAGGATAGAGGATAGGATAGGATAGAGGATGGGATAGGATAGAGGATAGGATAGGATAGAGGATAGGATAGGATAGAGGATAGGATAGAGGATAGGATAGGATAGAGGATAGGATAGGATAGAGGATAGGATAGGATAGGATAGAGGATAGGATAGGATAGATGATATTATAGGAAAGAGGATAGGATACGATAGAGGATACGATATTATAGAGAATAGGATAGGATAGAGTATCGGATAGGATAGGACAGAGGATAGGATAGGGGATTGGATAGGATGGAGGACAGGAGACGATAGAGGATAATATAGGATAGAGGATAGGATAGGATAGAGAATAGGATAGGATAGATGATATTACAGGCAAGAGGATAGAATATGATATAGGACACGATATTATAGAGGATAGGATAGGATAGAGGATAGGATCGGATAGAGGATAGGATAGGATAGAGGATAGGATAGGATAGAGGATAGGATAGGATAGAGGATAGGATAGGGGATTGGATAGGATAGAGGATAGGAGACGATG
This sequence comes from Halictus rubicundus, assembly GCF_050948215.1. Classification (NCBI taxonomy): domain Eukaryota; kingdom Metazoa; phylum Arthropoda; class Insecta; order Hymenoptera; family Halictidae; genus Halictus; species Halictus rubicundus. The sequence continues at coordinate 317,528 of NW_027488580.1, read as the reverse complement.
GAGGATAGGATAGGATGTAGGATTGGATAGGATAGAGGATAGGATAGGATAGAGGATAGGGTAGGGGATTGGATAGGATAGAGGATAGGAGACGATGGAGGATAGGATAGAGGATATGATAGGATAGAGGATATGATAGAGGATAGGATAGAGGATTGGATAGGATAGAGGATATTATAGGATAGAGGATATGATACGATAGCGGATAGGATATAATGGAGTATAGGATAGTAATGAGGATAGGATAGCGTTGAGGATAGGATAGGATAGAGGATAGGATATGATAGAGGATAGGTTAGGATAGAGGATAGGATAGGATAGAGGATAGGATAGGATAGAGGATAAGATAGGATAGAGGATAGGTTAGGATAGAGGATAGGATAGGATAGAGGATAGGATAGAGGATAGGATAGAGGATAGGATAGAGGATAGGATAGAGGATAGGATAGAGGATAGGATAGAGGATAGGATAGGATAGAGGATAGGATAGAGGATAGGATGCAGGATTGGATAGGATAGAGGATATTATAGGATAGAGGATATGATAGGATAGCGGATAGGATATAATGGAGTATAGGATAGGAATGAGGATAGGATAGCGTTGAGGATAGGATAGGATAGAGGGTAGGTTAGGATAGAGGATAGGATAGGATAGAGGATAGGATAGGAAAGAGGATAGGATAGGATAGAGGATTGGATAGGATAGAGGATAGAATAGGATAGAGGATAGGATAGGATAGATGATATTATAGGATAGAGGATAGAATATGATAGAGGATACGATATTATACAAGATACGATAGGATAGAGGATTGGATAGGGGATTGGACAGGATAGAGGATAGGAGACGATAGAGGATAGGATAGGATAGAGGATAGGATAGGATAGAGAATAGGATAGGATAGATGATATTATAGGCAAGAGGATAGGATATGATAGAGGATACGATATTATAGAGGATAGGATAGGATAGAGGATACGATAGGATAGGATAGAGGATAGGATAGGATAGATGATATTATAGGAAAGAGGATAGGATACGATAGAGGATACGATATTATAGAGAATAGGATAGGATAGAGTATCGGATAGGATAGGACAGAGGATAGGATAGGGGATTGGATAGGATAGAGGACAGCAGACGATAGAGGATAATATAGGATAGAGGATAGGATAGGATAGAGAATAGGATAGGATAGATGACATTACAGGCAAGAGGATAGAATATGATATAGGATACGATATTATAGAGGATAGGATAGGATAGAGGATAGGATCGGATAGAGGATAGGATAGGATAGAGGATAGGATAGGATAGAGGATAGGATAGGATAGAGGATAGGATAGGATAGAGGATAGGATAGGGGATTGGATAGGATAGAGGATTGGAGACGATGGAGGATAGGATAGGATGTAGGATTGGATAGGATAGAGGATAGGATAGGATAGAGGATAGGGTAGGGGATTGGATAGGATAGAGGATAGGAGACGATGGAGGATAGGATAGAGGATATGATAGGATAGAGGATATGATAGAGGATAGGATAGAGAATATTATAGGATAGAGGATATGATACGATAGCGGATAGGATATAATGGAGTATAGGATAGTAATGAGGATAGGATAGGATAGAGGATAGGATAGGATAGAGGATAGGATAGAGGATAGGATAGAGGATAGGATAGAGGATAGGATAGGATAGAGGATAGGATAGAGGATAGGATAGAGGATTGGATAGGATAGAGGATATTATAGGATAGAGGATATGATAGGATAGCGGATAGGATATAATGGAGTATAGGATAGGAATGAGGATAGGATAGCGTTGAGGATAGGATTGGATAGAGGATAGGATAGGATAGAGGGTAGGTTAGGATAGAGGATAGGATAGGATAGAGGATAGGATAGGAAAGAGGATAGGATAGGATAGAGGATAGGTTAGGATAGACGATTGGATAGCATAAAGGATAGGTGAGGATAGAGAATAGGATAGCATTGTGGATAGGATAGGATAGTGGATAGGATAGGATAGAGCAGACGATAGAGGATAGGATAGGATCGAGGATAGGATAGGGGATTGGATAGGATAGAGGATAGGAGACGATGGAGGATAGGATAGGATAGAGGATAGGATAGGATAGAGGATTGGATAAGATAGAGGATAGGTTAGGATAGAGGATATGATACGATAGCGGATAGGATATAATGGAGTATACGATAGTAATGAGGATAGGATAGCGTTGAGGATAGGATAGGATAGAGGATAGGATAGGATAGAGGATAGGTTAGGATAGAGGATAGGATAGGATAGAGGATAGGATAGGATAGAGGATAGGATAGGATAGAGGATAGGATAGGATAGAGTATAGGATAGGATAGAGGATAGGATAGGATAGGATAGAGGATAGGATAGAGGATTGGATAGGATAGAGGACAGGAGACGATATAAGATAAGATAGGGGATTGGATAGGATAGAGGATAGGATAGGATAGAGGATAGGATAGGGGATTGGATAGGATAGAGGATAGGATAGGATAGAGGATAGGATAGGGGATTGGATAGGATAGAGGATAGGAGACGATGGAGGATAGGATAGGATAGAGGATAGGATAGAATAGAGGGTTGGATAGTATAAAGGATAGGTGAGGATAGAGAATAGGATAGCATTGAGGATAGGATAGGATAGTGGGTAGGATAGGATAGAGCAGACGATAGAGGATAGGATAGGATCGAGGATAGGATAGGGGATTGGATATGATAGAGGATAGGAGACGATGGAGGATAGGATAGGATAGAGGATAGGATAGGATAGAGGATTGGATAAGATAGAGGATAGGTTAGGATAGAGGATAGGATAGGATAGGTTAGAGGATAGGATAGGATAGAGGATAGGATAGGATAGAGGATAGGATAGGATAGAGGATAGGATAGGATAGAGGGTAGGATAGGATAGAGGATAGGATAGGATAGAGGATAGGATAGGATAGAGGATAGGATAGGATAGAGGATAGGATAGGATAGAGGATAGGATAGGATAGGATAGAGGATAGGATAGGATAGAGGATAGGATAGGATAGAGGATAGGATAGGATAGAGGATAGGATAGGATAGAGGATAGGATAGGATAGAGGATAGGATAGGATAGAGGATAGGATAGGATAGAGGATAGGATAGGATAGAGGATAGGATAGGATAGAGGATAGGATAGAGGATTGGTTAGTATAAAGGATAGGAGAGGATAGAGGATAGGATAGGATAGAGGATAGGATAGAGGATAGGATAGGATAGAGGATAGGATAGGATAGAGGGTAGGATAGGATAGGATAGAGGATAGGATAGAGGATAGGATAGGATAGAGGATAGGATAGAGGATTGGATAGGATAGAGGATATTATAGGATAGAGGATATGAGAGGATAGCGGATAGGATATACTGGAGTATAGGATAGTAATGAGGATAGGATAGCGTTGAGGATTGGATAGGATAGAGGATATTATAGGATAGAGGATATGATACGATAGCGGATAGGATATAATGGAGTATAGGATAGTAATGAGGATAGGATAGCGTTGAGGATAGGATAGGATAGAGGATAGGTTAGGATAGAGGATAGGATAGGATAGAGGATAGGATAGGATAGAGGATAGGATAGGATAGAGGATAGGATAGGATAGAGGATAGGATAGGATAGAGGATAGGATAGGATAGAGGATAGGATAGGATAGAGGATAGGATAGGATAGAGGATAGGATAGGATAGAGGATAGGATAGGATAGAGGATAGGATAGGATAGAGGATAGGATAGAGGATAGGATAGAGGATAGGATAGGATAGAGGATAGGATAGGATAGAGGATAGGATAGGATAGAGGATAGGATAGGATAGAGGATAGGATAGGATAGAGGATAGGATAGGATAGAGGATAGGATAGGATAGAGGATAGGATAGGATAGAGGATAGGATAGGATAGAGGATAGGATAGGATAGAGGATAGGATAGGATAGAGGATAGGATAGGATAGAGGATAGGATAGAGGATTGGTTAGTATAAAGGATAGGAGAGGATAGAGGATAGGATAGGATAGAGGATAGGATAGAGGATAGGATAGAGGATTGGATAGGATAGAGGATATTATAGGATAGAGGATATGAGAGGATAGCGGATAGGATATAATGGAGTATAGGATAGTAATGAGGATAGGATAGCGTTGAGGATTGGATAGGATAGAGGATATTATAGGATAGAGGATATGATACGATAGCGGATAGGATATAATGGAGTATAGGATAGTAATGAGGATAGGATAGCGTTGAGGATAGGATAGGATAGAGGATAGGTTAGGATAGAGGATAGGATAGGATAGAGGATAGGATAATATAGAGGATAGGATAGGATAGAGGATAGGTTAGGATAGAGGATAGGATACGATAGAGGATAGGACAGGATAGAGGATAGGATAGGATAGAGGATAGGATAGGATAGAGGATAGGATAGGGGATTCTATAGGATAGAGGATAGGAGACGATGGAGGATAGGATAGGATAGAGGATAGGATAGGGTAGAGGATAGGATAGGATAGAGGATAGGATAGGATAGAGGATACGATAGGATAGGATAGAGGATACGATAGGATAGGATAGAGGATACGATAGGATAGAGGAGAGGATAGGATAGAGGATAGGATAGAGGATAGGATAGAGGATTGGATAGGATAGAGGATATGATAGGATAGCGGATAGGATAGGGTTCAGGATAGGATAGGATAGAGGATAGGATAGGATAGAGGATAGGATTGGATAGAGGATAGGATAGGATAGAGAATAGGATAGGATAGAGGATAGGATAGGATTGAGGATAGGATAGGATAGAGGATAGGATAGGATAGAGGATAGGATAGGATAGAGGATAGGATAGGATAGAGGATAGGATAGGATAGAGGATAGGATAGGATAGGATAGAGGATAGGATAGGATGGAGGATATGATAGGATAGAGGATAGGATGGGATAGAGGATAGGATAGGATATAGGATAGGATAGAGGATAGGATAGGATAGAGGATAGGATAGGATAGAGGATAGGATAGGATAGAGGATAGGATTGGATAGAGGATAGGATAGGATAGAGGATAGGATAGGATAGAGGATAGGATAGGATAGAGGATAGGATAGGATAGAGGATAGGATAGGATAGAGGATAGGATAGGATAGAGGATAGGATAGGATAGAGGATAGGATAGGATAGAGGATAGGATAGGATAGAGGATAGGATAGGATAGAGGATAGGATAGGATAGAGGATAGGATAGGATAGAGGATAGGATAGGATAGAGGATAGGATAGGATAGAGGATAGGATAGGATAGAGGATAGGATAGGATAGAGGATAGGATAGGATAGAGGATAGGATAGGATAGAGGATAGGATAGGATAGAGGATAGGATAGGATAGAGGATAGGATAGGATAGAGGATAGGATAGGATAGAGGATAGGATAGGATAGAGGATAGGATAGGATAGAGGATAGGATAGGATAGAGGATAGGATAGGATAGAGGATAGGATAGGATAGAGGATAGGATAGGATAGAGGATAGGATAGGATAGAGGATAGGATAGGATAGAGGATAGGATAGGATAGAGGATAGGATAGGATAGAGGATAGGATAGGATAGAGGATAGGATAGAGGATTGGTTAGTATAAAGGATAGGAGAGGATAGAGGATAGGATAGGATAGAGGATAGGATAGAGGATAGGATAGAGGATTGGATAGGATAGAGGATATTATAGGATAGAGGATATGAGAGGATAGCGGATAGGATATAATGGAGTATAGGATAGTAATGAGGATAGGATAGCGTTGAGGATTGGATAGGATAGAGGATATTATAGGATAGAGGATATGATACGATAGCGGATAGGATATAATGGAGTATAGGATAGTAATGAGGATAGGATAGCGTTGAGGATAGGATAGGATAGAGGATAGGTTAGGATAGAGGATAGGATAGGATAGAGGATAGGATAGGATAGAGGATAGGATAGGATAGAGGATAGGTTAGGATAGAGGATAGGATACGATAGAGGATAGGACAGGATAGAGGATAGGATAGGATAGAGGATAGGATAGGATAGAGGATAGGATAGGGGATTCTATAGGATAGAGGATAGGAGACGATGGAGGATAGGATAGGATAGAGGATAGGATAGGGTAGAGGATAGGATAGGATAGAGGATAGGATAGGATAGAGGATACGATAGGATAGGATAGAGTATACGATAGGATAGGATAGAGGATACGATAGGATAGAGGAGAGGATAGGATAGAGGATAGGATAGAGGATAGGATAGAGGATTGGATAGGATAGAGGATATGATAGGATAGCGGATAGGATAGGGTTCAGGATAGGATAGGATAGAGGATAGGATAGGATAGAGGATATGTTAGGATAGAGGATAGGATAGGATAGAGGATAGGATAGGATAGAGGATAGGATAGGATAGAGGATAGGATTGGATAGAGGATAGGATAGGATAGAGAATAGGATAGGATAGAGGATAGGATAGGATTGAGGATAGGATAGGATAGAGGATAGGATAGGATAGAGGATAGGATAGGATAGTGGATAGGATAGGATAGAGGATAGGATAGGATAGGATAGAGGATAGGATAGGATAGAGGATATGATAGGATAGAGGATAGGATGGGATAGAAGATAGGATAGGATATAGGATAGGATAGAGGATAGGATAGGATAGAGGATAGGATAGGATAGAGGATAGGATAGGATAGAGGATAGGATTGGATAGAGGATAGGATAGGATAGAGAATAGGATAGGATAGAGGATAGGATAGGATTGAGGATAGGATAGGATAGAGGATAGGATAGGATAGAGGATAGGATAGGATAGAGGATAGGATATGATAGAGGAAACGATATTATAGAGAATAGGATAGGAGAGAGGATAGGATAGGATAGAGGATAGGATAGGATAGAGGATAGGATAGAGGATAGGATAGGATAGAGGATAGGATAGGATAGAGGATAGGATAGGATAGAGGATAGGATAGGATAGAGGATAGGATAGGATAGAGGATAGGATAGGATAGAGGATAGGATAGGATAGAGGATAGGATAGGATAGAGGATAGGATAGGATAGAGGATAGGATAGGATAGAGGATAGGTTAGGATAGAGGATAGGATACGATAGAGGATAGGACAGGATAGAGGATAGGATAGGATAGAGGATAGGATAGGATAGAGGATAGGATAGGGGATTCTATAGGATAGAGGATAGGAGACGATGGAGGATAGGATAGGATAGAGGATAGGATAGGGTAGAGGATAGGATAGGATAGAGGATACGATAGGATAGAGGATACGATAGGATAGGATAGAGGATACGATAGGATAGGATAGAGGATACGATAGGATAGAGGAGAGGATAGGATAGAGGATAGGATAGAGGATAGGATAGAGGATTGGATAGGATAGAGGATATGATAGGATAGCGGATAGGATAGGGTTCAGGATAGGATAGGATAGAGGATAGGATAGGATAGAGGATATGTTAGGATAGAGGATAGGATAGGATAGAGGATAGGATAGGATTGAGGATAGGATAGGATAGAGGATAGGATAGGATAGAGGATAGGATAGGATAGAGGATAGGATAGGATAGAGGATAGGATAGGATAGAGGATTGGATAGTATAAAGGATAGGTGAGGATAGAGAATAGGATAGCATTGAGGAGAGGATAGGATAGTGGATAGGATAGGATAGAGCAGACGATAGAGGATAGGATAGGATCGAGGATAGGATAGGGGATTGGATAGGATAGAGGATAGGAGACGATGGAGGAGAGGATAGGATAGAGGATAGGATAGGATAGAGGATTGGATAGTATAAAGGATAGGTGAGGATAGAGAATAGGATAGCATTGAGGATAGAATAGGATAGTGGATAGGATAGGATAGAGCAGACAATAGAGGATAGGATAGGATAGAGGATAGGATAGGATAGAGGATAGGATAGGATAGAGGATAGGATAGGATAGAGGATAGGATAGGATAGAGGATAGGATAGGATAGAGGATAGGATAGGATAGAGGGTAGGATAGGATAGAGGATAGGATAGGATAGAGGATAGGATAGCATAGAGGATAGGATAGGATAGAGGATAGGATAGGATAGAGGATAGGATTGGATAGAGGATAGGATAGGATAGAAGATTGGATAGGATGGAGGATAGGATAGGATAGAGGATAGGATAGGATAGAGGATAGGATAGGATAGAGGATAGGATAGGATAGAGGATAGGATAGGATAGAGGATAGGATAGGATAGAGGATAGGATAGCATAGAGGATAGGATAGGATAGAGGATAGGATAGGATAGAGGATAGGATAGAGGATAGGATAGCGGATAGGATAGGATAGAGGATAGGATAGGATAGAGGATAGGATAGGATAGAGGATAGGATAGGATAGAGGATAGGATAGGATAGAGGATAGGATAGGATAGAGGATAGGATAGGATAGAGGATAGGATAGGATAGAGGATAGGATAGGATAGAGGATAGGATAGGATAGAGGATAGGATAGGATAGAGGATAGGATAGCATAGAGGATAGGATAGGATAGAGGATAGGATAGCATAGAGGATAGGATATGATAGAGGATAGGATAGGATAGAGGAATGGATAGGATAGAAGATTGGATAGGATGGAGGATAGGATAGGATAGAGGATAGGATAGGATAGAGGATAGGATAGGATAGAGGATAGTATAGGATAGAGGATAGGATAGGATAGAGGATAGGATAGGATAGAGGATAGGATAGGATAGTGGATAGGATAGGATAGAGGATAGGATAGGATAGAGGATAGGATAGGATAGGATAGAGGATAGGATAGGATAGAGGATAGGATAGGATGGAGGATAGGATAGGATAGAGGATAGGATAGGATAGAGGATAGGATAGGATAGAGGATAGTATAGGATAGAGGATAGGATAGGATAGAGGATAGGATAGGATAGAGGATAGGATAGGATAGAGGATAGGATAGGATAGAGGATAGGATAGAGGATTGGTTAGTATAAAGGATAGGAGAGGATAGAGGATAGGATAGGATTGAGGATAGGATAGGATAGAGGATAGGATAGGGGATTGGATAGGATAGAGGATAGGAGACGATGGAGGATAGGATAGGATAGAGGATAGGATAGGATAGAGGATTGGATAGTATAAAGGATAGGTGAGGATAGAGAATAGGATAGCATTGAGGAGAGGATAGGATAGTGGATAGGATAGGATAGAGCAGACGATAGAGGATAGGATAGGATCGAGGATAGGATAGGGGATTGGATAGGATAGAGGATAGGAGACGATGGAGGATAGGATAGGATAGAGGATAGGATAGGATAGAGGATTGGATAGTATAAAGGATAGGTGAGGATAGAGAATAGGATAGCATTGAGGATAGAATAGGATAGTGGATAGGATAGGATAGAGGATAGGATTGGATAGAGGATAGGATAGGATAGAAGATTGGATAGGATGGAGGATAGGATAGGATAGAGGATAGGATAGGATAGAGGATAGGATAGGATAGAGGATAGGATAGGATAGAGGATAGGATAGGATAGAGGATAGGATAGGATAGAGGATAGGATAGCATAGAGGATAGGATAGGATAGAGGATAGGATAGGATAGAGGATAGGATAGAGGATAGGATAGCGGATTGGATAGGATAGAGGATATTATAGGATAGAGGATATGATACGATAGCGGATAGGATATAATGGAGTATAGGATAGTAATGAGGATAGGATAGCGTTGAGGATAGGATAGGATAGAGGATAGGTTAGGATAGAGGATAGGATAGGATAGAGGATAGGATAGGATAGAGGATAGGATAGGATAGAGGATAGGTTAGGATAGAGGATAGGATACGATAGAGGATAGGACAGGATAGAGGATAGGATAGGATAGAGGATAGGATAGGATAGAGGATAGGATAGGGGATTCTATAGGATAGAGGATAGGAGACGATGGAGGATAGGATAGGATAGAGGATAGGATAGGGTAGAGGATAGGATAGGATAGAGGATAGGATAGGATAGAGGATACGATAGGATAGGATAGAGTATACGATAGGATAGGATAGAGGATACGATAGGATAGAGGAGAGGATAGGATAGAGGATAGGATAGAGGATAGGATAGAGGATTGGATAGGATAGAGGATATGATAGGATAGCGGATAGGATAGGGTTCAGGATAGGATAGGATAGAGGATAGGATAGGATAGAGGATATGTTAGGATAGAGGATAGGATAGGATAGAGGATAGGATAGGATAGAGGATAGGATAGGATAGAGGATAGGATTGGATAGAGGATAGGATAGGATAGAGAATAGGATAGGATAGAGGATAGGATAGGATTGAGGATAGGATAGGATAGAGGATAGGATAGGATAGAGGATAGGATAGGATAGTGGATAGGATAGGATAGAGGATAGGATAGGATAGGATAGAGGATAGGATAGGATAGAGGATATGATAGGATAGAGGATAGGATGGGATAGAAGATAGGATAGGATATAGGATAGGATAGAGGATAGGATAGGATAGAGGATAGGATAGGATAGAGGATAGGATAGGATAGAGGATAGGATTGGATAGAGGATAGGATAGGATAGAGAATAGGATAGGATAGAGGATAGGATAGGATTGAGGATAGGATAGGATAGAGGATAGGATAGGATAGAGGATAGGATAGGATAGAGGATAGGATAGGATAGAGGATAGGATATGATAGAGGAAACGATATTATAGAGAATAGGATAGGAGAGAGGATAGGATAGGATAGAGGATAGGATAGGATAGAGGATAGGATAGAGGATAGGATAGGATAGAGGATAGGATAGGATAGAGGATAGGATAGGATAGAGGATAGGATAGGATAGAGGATAGGATAGGATAGAGGATAGGATAGGATAGAGGATAGGATAGGATAGAGGATAGGATAGGATAGAGGATAGGATAGGATAGAGGATAGGATAGGATAGAGGATAGGATAGGATAGAGGATAGGTTAGGATAGAGGATAGGATACGATAGAGGATAGGACAGGATAGAGGATAGGATAGGATAGAGGATAGGATAGGATAGAGGATAGGATAGGGGATTCTATAGGATAGAGGATAGGAGACGATGGAGGATAGGATAGGATAGAGGATAGGATAGGGTAGAGGATAGGATAGGATAGAGGATACGATAGGATAGAGGATACGATAGGATAGGATAGAGGATACGATAGGATAGGATAGAGGATACGATAGGATAGAGGAGAGGATAGGATAGAGGATAGGATAGAGGATAGAATAGAGGATTGGATAGGATAGAGGATATGATAGGATAGCGGATAGGATAGGGTTCAGGATAGGATAGGATAGAGGATAGGATAGGATAGAGGATATGTTAGGATAGAGGATAGGATAGGATAGAGGATAGGATAGGATTGAGGATAGGATAGGATAGAGGATAGGATAGGATAGAGGATAGGATAGGATAGAGGATAGGATAGGATAGAGGATAGGATAGGATAGGATAGAGGATAGGATAGGATAGAGGATATGATAGGATAGAGGATAGGATGGGATAGAGGATAGGATAGGATATAGGATAGGATAGAGGATAGGATAGGATAGAGGATAGGATAGGATAGAGGATAGGATAGGATAGAGGATAGGATTGGATAGAGGATAGGATAGGATAGAGAATAGGATAGGATAGAGGATAGGATAGGATTGAGGATAGGATAGGATAGAGGATAGGATAGGATAGAGGATAGGATAGGATAGAGGATAGGATAGGATAGAGGATAGGATAGGATAGAGGATAGGATAGGATAGAGGATAGGATAGGGGATTGGATAGGATGGGGGATAGGATAGGATGTAGGATTGGATAGGATAGAGGATATGATAGGATAGAGGATAGGGTAGGGGATTGGATAGGATAGAGGATAGGAGACGATGGAGGATAGGATAGGAGAGAGGATAGGATAGGATAGAGGATAGGATAGGATAGAGGATAGGATAGGATAGGATTGAGGATAGGATAGGATAGAGGATAGGACAGGATAGGGGATTGGATGGGATAGAGGACAGGAGACGATAGAAGATAGGATAGGGGATTGGATAGGATAGAGAGCAGGAGACGATAGAGATTGGATAGGATAGATGATATTATAGGATAGAGGATAGGATAGGATAGAGGATAGGATAGGATAGAGAATAGGATAGGGTAGAGGATAGGATAGGATAGAGGATAGGACAGGATAGAGGATAGGATAGGATAGAGGATAGGATAGCATAGCGGATAGGATAGGATGTAGGATTGGATAGGATAGAAGATAGGATAGGATAGAGGATAGGATAGGGGATTGGATAGGATAGAGGATAGGAGACGATGGAGGATAGGATAGGATAGAGGATAGGATAGGATAGAGGATTGGATAGTATAAAGGATAGGTGAGGATAGAGAATAGGATAGCATTGAGGAGAGGATAGGATAGTGGATAGGATAGGATAGAGCAGACGATAGAGGATAGGATAGGATCGAGGATAGGATAGGGGATTGGATAGGATAGAGGATAGGAGACGATGGAGGAGAGGATAGGATAGAGGATAGGATAGGATAGAGGATTGGATAGTATAAAGGATAGGTGAGGATAGAGAATAGGATAGCATTGAGGATAGAATAGGATAGTGGATAGGATAGGATAGAGCAGACAATAGAGGATAGGATAGGATAGAGGATAGGATAGGATAGAGGATAGGATAGGATAGAGGATAGGATAGGATAGAGGATAGGATAGGATAGAGGATAGGATAGGATAGAGGATAGGATAGGATAGAGGATAGGATAGGATAGAGGATAGGATAGGATAGAGGATAGGATAGCATAGAGGATAGGATAGGATAGAGGATAGGATAGGATAGAGGATAGGATTGGATAGAGGATAGGATAGGATAGAAGATTGGATAGGATGGAGGATAGGATAGGATAGAGGATAGGATAGGATAGAGGATAGGATAGGATAGAGGATAGGATAGGATAGAGGATAGGATAGGATAGAGGATAGGATAGGATAGAGGATAGGATAGCATAGAGGATAGGATAGGATAGAGGATAGGATAGGATAGAGGATAGGATAGAGGATAGGATAGCGGATTGGATAGGATAGAGGATATTATAGGATAGAGGATATGATACGATAGCGGATAGGATATAATGGAGTATAGGATAGTAATGAGGATAGGATAGCGTTGAGGATAGGATAGGATAGAGGATAGGATAGGATAGAGGATAGGTTAGGATAGAGGATAGGATAGGATAGAGGATAGAATAGGATAGAGGATAGGATAGGATAGAGGATAGGATAGGATAGAGGATAGGATAGGATAGAGGATAGGATAGAGGATAGGATAGGATAGAGGATAGGATAGAGGATAGGATAGAGGATAGAGGATAGGATAGAGGATTGGATAGGATAGAGGATATTATAGGATAGAGGATATGATAGGATAGCGGATAGGATATAATGGAGTATAGGATAGGAATGAGGATAGGATAGCGTTGAGGATAGGATAGGATAGAGGATAGGATAGGATAGAGGGTAGGTTAGGATAGAGGATAGGATAGGATAGAGGATAGGATAGGAAAGAGGATAGGATAGGATAGAGGATAGGTTAGGATAGAGGATTGGATAGTATAAAGGATAGGTGAGGATAGAGAATAGGATAGCATTGAGGATAGGATAGGATAGTGGATAGGATAGGATAGAGCAGACGATAGAGGATAGGATAGGATAGAGGATAGGGTAGGAGATTGGATAGGATAGAGGATACGATAGGGTAGATGATATCATAAGCAAGAGGATAGGATATGATAGAGGATACGATATTATAGAGGATAGGATAGGATAGAGAATAGGATAGGATAGAGGATAGGTTAGGATAGAGTATAGGATAGGATAGAGGATAGGATAGCATAGAGGATAGGATATGATAGAGGATAGGATAGGATAGAGGAATGGATAGGATAGAAGATTGGATAGGATGGAGGATAGGATAGGATAGAGGATAGGATAGGATAGAGGATAGGATAGGATAGAGGATAGTATAGGATAGAGGATAGGATAGGATAGAGGATAGGATAGGATAGAGGATAGGATAGGATAGTGGATAGGATAGGATAGAGGATAGGATAGGATAGAGGATAGGATAGGATAGGATAGAGGATAGGATAGGATAGAGGATAGGATAGGATGGAGGATAGGATAGGATAGAGGATAGGATAGGATAGAGGATAGGATAGGATAGAGGATAGTATAGGATAGAGGATAGGATAGGATAGAGGATAGGATAGGATAGAGGATAGGATAGGATAGAGGATAGGATAGGATAGAGGATAGGATAGAGGATTGGTTAGTATAAAGGATAGGAGAGGATAGAGGATAGGATAGGATTGAGGATAGGATAGGATAGAGGATAGGATAGGGGATTGGATAGGATAGAGGATAGGAGACGATGGAGGATAGGATAGGATAGAGGATAGGATAGGATAGAGGATTGGATAGTATAAAGGATAGGTGAGGATAGAGAATAGGATAGCATTGAGGAGAGGATAGGATAGTGGATAGGATAGGATAGAGCAGACGATAGAGGATAGGATAGGATCGAGGATAGGATAGGGGATTGGATAGGATAGAGGATAGGAGACGATGGAGGATAGGATAGGATAGAGGATAGGATAGGATAGAGGATTGGATAGTATAAAGGATAGGTGAGGATAGAGAATAGGATAGCATTGAGGATAGAATAGGATAGTGGATAGGATAGGATACAGCAGACAATAGAGGATAGGATAGGATAGAGGAGAGGATAGGATAGGATAGAGGATAGGATAGGATAGAGGATAGGATAGGATAGAGGATATGATAGGATAGAAGATAGGATAGGATAGAGGATAGGATAGGATAGAGGATAGGATAGCATAGAGGATAGGATAGGATAGAGGATAGGATAGGATAGAGGATAGGATAGGATAGAAGATTGGATAGGGTGGAGGATAGGATAGGATAGAGGATAGGATAGGATAGAGGATAGGATAGGATAGAAGATAGGGTAGGATAGAGGATAGGATAGGATAGAGGATAGAATAGGATAGAGGATAGGATAGGCTAGAGGATAGGATAGGATAGAGGATAGGATAGGGTAGAGGATAGGATAGGATAGAGGATAGGATAGGATAGAGGATAGGATAGCATAGCGGATAGGATAGGATGTAGGATTGGATAGGATAGAGGATAGGTTGGGGATTGGATAGGATAGAGGACAGGAGACGATAGAAGATAAGATAGGGGATTGGATAGGATAGAGGGCAGGTGACGATAGAGGATAAGATAGGGGATTTGCTAGGATAGAGGACAGGGGACGATAGAGATTGGATAGGATAGATGATATTATAGGATAGAGGATAGGATAGGATAGAGAATAGGATAGGGGATTGGATAGGATAGAGGATAGGAGACGATGGAAGATAGGATAGGATGTAGGATTGGCTAGGATAGAGGATAGGATACGATAGAGGATAGGATAGGATAGAGGATAGGATAGGCTAGAGGATAGGATAGGATAGAGGATAGGATAGGGTAGAGGATAGGATAGGATAGAGGATAGGATAGGATAGAGGATAGGATAGCATAGCGGATAGGATAGGATGTAGGATTGGATAGGATAGAGGATAGGATGCGATAGAGGATAGAATAGGAAAGAGCATAGGATAGGATAGGATTGAGGATATGATAGGATAGAGGATAGGTTGGGGATTGGATAGGATAGAGGACAGGAGACGATAGAAGATAAGATAGGGGATTGGATAGGATAGAGGGCAGGTGACGATAGAGGATAAGATAGGGGATTTGCTAGGATAGAGGTCAGGGGACGATAGAGATTGGATAGGATAGAGGATAGGATAGGATAGAGTATAGGATAGGATAGATGATATTATAGGATAGAGGATAGAATATGATAGAGGTTACGATATTATAGAGGATACGATAGGATAGAGGATAGGATAGGGGATTGGATAGGATAGAGGACAGGACACGATAGAGGATAAGATAGGGGATTTGATAGAATAGAGGACAGGAGACGATAGAGAGTAGGATATGATAGAGGATAGGATAGGATAGAGGATAGGATAGGATAGAGGATAGGATAGGGGATTGGATAGGATAAAGGATAGGAGACGATGGGGGATAGGATAGGATGTAGGATTGGATAGGATAGAGGATATGATAGGATAGAGGATAGGGTAGGGGATTGGATAGGATAGAGGATAGGAGACGATGGAGGATAGGATAGGAGAGAGGATAGGATAGGATAGAGGATAGGATAGCAAAGCGGATAGGATAGGATAGGATAGAGGATAGGATAGCAAAGCGGATAGGATAGGATGTAGGATTGGATAGGATAGAGGATAGGATAGGATAGAGGATAGGATAGGATAGATGATATTATAGGATAGAGGATAGAATATGATAGAGGATACGATATTATACAGGATACGATAGGATAGAGGATTGGATAGGGGATTGGATAGGATAGAGGATAGGAGACGATAGAGGATAGGATAGGATAGAGGATAGGATAGGAAAGAGGATAGGATAGGATAGAGGATGGGATAGGATAGAGGATAGGATAGGATAGAGGATAGGATAGGATAGAGGATAGGATAGGATAGGATAGGATAGAGGATTGGATAGGGGATTGGATAGGATAGAGGATAGGAGACGATAGAGGATAGGATAGGATAGAGGATAGGATAGGAAAGAGGATAGGATAGGATAGAGGATGGGATAGGATAGAGGATAGGATAGGATAGAGGATAGGATAGGATAGAGGATAGGATAGGATAGGACAGATGATAGGATAGGGGATTGGATAGGATAGAGGATAGGAGACGATGGAGGATAGGATAGGATAGAGGATAGGATAGGATAGAGGATAGGATAGGATAGAGGATAGGATAGGATAGAAGATAGGATAGGATAGAGGATAGGATAGAGGATTGGTTAGTATAAAGGATAGGAGAGGATAGAGGATATGATAGGATTGAGGATAGGATAGGATAGAAGATAGGATATGATAGAGGATAGGATAGGGGATTGGATAGGATAGAGGATTGGAGACGATGGAGGATAGGACAGGATGTAGGATTGGATAGGATAGAGGATAGGATAGGATAGAGGATAGGGTAGGGGATTGGATAGGATAGAGGATAGGAGACGATGGACGATAGGATAGGATAGAGGATAGGATAGAGGATTGGTTAGTATATACGATAGGAGAGGATACAGGACAGGATAGGATTGAGGATAGGATAGGATAGAGGATAGGATAGGATAGAGGATATGCTAGGATAGAGGATAGGATAGGATAGAGGATAGGATAGGATAGAGGATAGGATTGGATAGAGGATAGGATAGGATAGAGGATAGGATAGGATAGAGGATAGGATAGGATAGAGGATAGGTTGGGGATTGGATAGGATAGAGGACAGGAGACGATAGAAGATAAGATAGGGGATTGGATAGGATAGAGGGCAGGTGACGATAGAGGATAAGATAGGGGATTTGCTAGGATAGAGGACCGGGGACGATAGAGATTGGATAGGATAGATGATATTATAGGATACAGGATAGGATAGGATAGAGAATAGGATAGGGGATTGGATAGGATAGAGGATAGGAGACGATGGAAGATAGGATAGGATGTAGGATTGGATAGGATAGAGGATAGGATACGATAGAGGATAGGATAGGATAGAGGATAGGATAGGCTAGAGGATAGGATAGGATAGAGAATAGGATAGGGTAGAGGATAGGATAGGATAGAGGATAGGATAGGATAGAGGATAGGATAGGATAGAGGATAGGATAGCATAGCGGATAGGATAGGATGTAGGATTGGATAGGATAGAGGATAGGATAGGATAGAGGATAGGATAGGGGATTGGATAGGATAGAGGATAGGAGACGATGGAGGATAGGATAGGATAGAGGATAGGATAGGATAGAGGATTGGATAGTATAAAGGATAGGTGAGGATAGAGAATAGGATAGCATTGAGGAGAGGATAGGATAGTGGATAGGATAGGATAGAGCAGACGATAGAGGATAGGATAGGATCGAGGATAGGATAGGGGATTGGATAGGATAGAGGATAGGAGACGATGGAGGATAGGATAGGATAGAGGATAGGATAGGATAGAGGATTGGATAGTATAAAGGATAGGTGAGTATAGAGAATAGGATAGCATTGAGGATAGAGTAGGATAGTGGATAGGATAGGATAGAGCAGACAATAGAGGATAGGATAGGATAGAGGATAGGATAGGATAGGATAGAGGATAGGATAGGATAGAGGATAGGATAGGATACAGGATAGGATAGGATAGAGGATAGGATAGGATAGAGGATAGGATAGGATAGAGGATAGGATAGCATAGAGGATAGGATAGGATAGAGGATAGGATAGGATGTAGGATTGGATAGGATAGAGGATAGGATAGGATAGAGGATAGGATAGGGGATTGGATAGGATAGAGGATAGGAGACGATGGAGGATAGGATAGGATAGAGGATAGGATAGGATAGAGGATTGGATAGTATAAAGGATAGGTGAGGATAGAGAATAGGATAGCATTGAGGAGAGGATAGGATAGTGGATAGGATAGGATAGAGCAGACGATAGAGGATAGGATAGGATCGAGGATAGGATAGGGGATTGGATAGGATAGAGGATAGGAGACGATGGAGGATAGGATAGGATAGAGGATAGGATAGGATAGAGGATTGGATAGTATAAAGGATAGGTGAGGATAGAGAATAGGATAGCATTGAGGATAGAATAGGATAGTGGATAGGATAGGATAGAGCAGACAATAGAGGATAGGATAGGATAGAGGATAGGATAGGATAGGATAGAGGATAGGATAGAGGATAGGATAGAGGATAGGATAGAGGATATGATAGGATAGCGGATAGGATATAATGGAGTATAGGATAGGAATGAGGATAGGATAGGGTTCAGGATAGGATAGGATAGAGGATAGGATAAGATAGAGGATAGGTTAGGATAGAGGATATGATAGAGGATAGGATAGCGGATTGGATAGGATAGAGGATATTATAGGATAGAGGATAGGATACGATAGCGGATAGGATATAATGGAGTATAGGATAGTAATGAGGATAGGATAGCGTTGAGGATAGGATAGGATAGAGGATAGGATAGGATAGAGGATAGGTTAGGATAGAGGATAGGATAGGATAGAGGATAGGATAGGATAGAGGATAGGATAGGATAGAGGATAGGATAGGATAGAGGATAGGATAGGATAGAGGATAGGATAGGATAGAGGATAGGATAGAGGATAGGATAGAGGATAGGATAGAGGATTGGATAGGATAGAGGATATTATAGGATAGAGGATATGATAGGATAGCGGATAGGATATAATGGAGTATAGGATAGGAATGAGGATAGGATAGCGTTGAGGATAGGATAGGATAGAGGATATGATACGATAGAGGGTAGGTTAGGATAGAGGATAGGATAGGATAGAGGATAGGATAGGAAAGAGGATAGGATAGGATAGAGGATAGGTTAGGATAGAGGATTGGATAGGATAGAGGATAGGATAGGATAGAGGATAGGATAGGATAGAGGATAGGATAGGATAGGATAGTGGATAGGATAGGATAGAGGATAGGATAGGATAGAGGATAGGATAGGATAGAGGATAGGATAGGATAGGATAGAGGATAGGATAGGATAGAGGATAGGATAGGATAGAGGATAGGATAGGATAGAGGATAGGATATGATAGAGGATAGGATAGGATAGAAGATTGGATAGGATGGAGGATAGAGGATAGGATAGGATAGAGGATAGGATAGGATAGAGGATAGGATAGGATAGAGGATAGGATAGGATAGAGGATAGGATAGGATAGAGGATAGGATAGGATAGAGGATAGGATAGGATAGAGGATAGGATAGGATAGAGGATAGGATAGGATAGGATAGAGGATAGGATAGGATAGAGGATAGGATAGGATAGAGGATAGGATAGGATAGAGGATAGGATAGGATAGAGGATAGGATAGGATAGAGGATAGGATAGGATAGAGGATAGGATAGGGGATTGGTTAGTATAAAGGATAGGAGAGGATAGAGGATAGGATAGGATTGAGGATAGGATAGGATAGAGGATAGGATAGGGGATTGGATAGGATAGAGGATAGGAGACGATGGAGGATAGGATAGGATAGAGGATAGGATAGGATAGAGGATTGGATAGTATAAAGGATAGGTGAGGATAGAGAATAGGATAGCATTGAGGATAGAATAGGATAGTGGATAGGATAGAATAGAGCAGACAATAGAGGATAGGATAGGATAGAGGATAGGATAGGATAGGATAGAGGATAGGATAGGATAGAGGATAGGATAGGATAGAGGATATGATAGGATAGAAGATAGAATAGGATAGAGGATAGGATAGGATAGAGGATAGGATAGCATAGAGGATAGGATAGGATAGAGGATAGGATAGGATAGAGGATAGGATAGGATAGAAGATTGGATAGGATGGAGGATAGGATAGGATAGAGGATAGGATAGGATAGAGGATAGGATAGGATAGAGGATAGGATAGGATAGAGGATAGGATAGGATAGAGGATAGGATAGGATAGAGGATAGGATAGGATAGAGGATAGGATAGGATAGAGGATAGGATAGAGGATTGGTTAGTATAAAGGATAGGAGAGGATAGAGGATAGGATAGGATTGAGGATAGGATAGGATAGAGGATAGGATAGGATAGAGGATAGGATAGGATAGAGGATAGGATAGGATAGAGGATAGGATAGGATAGAGGATAGGATAGGACAGAGGATAGGATAGGATAGAGGATAGGATAGGATAGAGGATAGGATAGGATAGGATAGAGGATAGGATAGGATAGAGGATAGGATAGGATAGAGGATAGGATAGGATAGAGGATAGGATAGGATAGAGGATAGGATAGGATAGAGGGTAGGATAGGATAGAGGATAGGATAGGATAGAGGATAGGATAGGATAGAGGATAGGATAGGATAGAGGATAGGATAGGATAGAGGATAGGATAGGATAGAGGATAGGATAGAGGATTGGTTAGTATAAAGGATAGGAGAGGATAGAGGATAGGATAGGATTGAGGATAGGATAGGATAGAGGATAGGATAGGATAGAGGATAGGATAGGATAGAGGATAGGATAGGATAGAGGATAGGATAGGACAGAGGATAGGATAGGATAGAGGATAGGATAGGATAGAGGATAGGATAGGATAGGATAGAGGATAGGATAGGATAGAGGATAGGATAGGATAGAGGATAGGATAGGATAGAGGATAGGATAGGATAGAGGATAGGATAGGATAGAGGATAGGATAGGATAGAGGATAGGATAGGATAGAGGATAGGATAGGATAGAGGATAGGATAGGATAGAGGATAGGATAGAGGATAGGATAGAGGATAGGATAGAGGATAGGATAGAGGATAGCATAGAGGATATGATAGGATAGCGGATAGGATACAATGGAGTATAGGATAGGAATGAGGATAGGATAGGGTTCAGGATAGGATAGGATAGAGGATAGGATAAGATAGAGGATAGGTTAGGATAGAGGATAGGATAGGATAGGATAGAGGATAGGATAGGATAGAGGATTGGAGACGATGGAGGATAGGACAGGATGTAGGATTGGATAGGATGGAGGATAGGATAGGATAGAGGATAGGGTAGGGGATTGGATAGGATAGAGGATAGGAGACGATGGACGATAGGATAGGATAGAGGATAGGATAGAGGATTGGTTAGTATATAGGATAGGAGAGGATACAGGACAGGATAGGATTGAGGATAGGATAGGATAGAGGATAGGATAGGATAGAGGATATGCTAGGATAGAGGATAGGATAGGATAGAGGATAGGATAGGATAGAGGATAGGATAGGATAGAGTATAGAATAGGAAAGAGCATAGGATAGGATATGATTGAGGATAGGATAGGATAGAGGATAGGATAGGATAGAGGATAGGTTGGGGATTGGATAGGATAGAGGACAGGAGACGATAGAAGATAAGATAGGGGATTGGATAGGATAGAGGGCAGGTGACGATAGAGGATAAGATAGGGGATTTGCTAGGATAGAGGACCGGGGACGATAGAGATTGGATAGGATAGATGATATTATAGGATACAGGATAGGATAGGATAGAGAATAGGATAGGGGATTGGATAGGATAGAGGATAGGAGACGATGGAAGATAGGATAGGATGTAGGATTGGATAGGATAGAGGATAGGATACGATAGAGGATAGGATAGGATAGAGGATAGGATAGGCTAGAGGATAGGATAGGATAGAGAATAGGATAGGGTAGAGGATAGGATAGGATAGAGGATAGGATAGGATAGAGGATAGGATAGGATAGAGAATAGGATAGCATAGCGGATAGGATAGGATGTAGGATTGGATAGGATAGAGGATAGGATAGGATAGAGGATAGGATAGGGGATTGGATAGGGTAGAGGATAGGAGACGATGGAGGATAGGATAGGATAGAGGATAGGATAGGATAGAGGATTGGATAGTATAAAGGATAGGTGAGGATAGAGAATAGGATAGCATTGAGGAGAGGATAGGATAGTTGATAGGATAGGATAGAGCAGACGATAGAGGATAGGATAGGATCGAGGATAGGATAGGGGATTGGATAGGATAGAGGATAGGAGACGATGGAGGATAGGATAGGATAGAGGATAGGATAGGATAGAGGATTGGATAGTATAAAGGATAGGTGAGGATAGAGAATAGGATAGCATTGAGGATAGAATAGGATAGTGGATAGGATAGGATAGAGCAGACAATAGAGGATAGGATAGGATAGAGCAGACAATAGAGGATAGGATAGGATAGGATAGAGGATAGGATAGGATAGAGGATAGGATAGGATAGAGGATAGGATAGGATAGAGGATAGGATAGGATAGAGGATAGGATAGGATAGAGGATAGGATAGGATAGAGGATAGGATAGGATAGAGGATAGGATAGGATAGAGGATAGGATAGGATAGAGGATAGGATAGGATAGAGGATAGGATAGGATAGAGGATAGGATAGGATAGAGGATAGGATAGGATAGAGGATAGGATAGCATAGAGGATAGGATAGGATAGAGGATAGGATAGGATAGAGGATAGGATAGGATAGAAGATTGGATAGGATGGAGGATAGGATAGGATAGAGGATAGGATAGGATAGAGGATAGGATAGGATAGAGGATAGGATAGGATAGAGGATAGGATAGGATAGAGGATAGGATAGGATAGAGGATAGGATAGCGTTGAGGATAGGATAGGATAGAGGATAGGATAGGATAGAGGATAGGATAGAGGATTGGTTAGTATTAAGGATAGGAGAGGATAGAGGATAGGATAGGATAGAGGATAAGATAGAGGATAGGATAGGATAGAGGATATGATAGAGGATAGGATAGAGGATTGGATTGGATAGAGGATATTATAGGATAAAGGATACGATAGGATAGGATAGAGGATAGGATAGGATAGAGGATAGGATAGGATAGAGGATAGGATAGGATAGAAGATAGGATAGGATAAAGGATAGGATAGGATAGAGGATAGGATAGGATAGAGGATAGGATAGGATAGAGGATAGGATAGGATAGAGGATGGAAAGAGGATATTATAGGATAGAGGATATGATACGATAGCGGATAGGATATAATGGAGTATAGGATAGTAATGAGGATAGGATAGCATTGAGGATAGGATAGGATAGAGGATAGGATAGGATAGAGGATAGGTTAGGATAGAGGATAGGATATGATAGAGGATAGGATAGGATAGGGGATAGGATAGGATAGAGGATAGGATAGGATAGAGGATAGAGGATAGGATAGGATAGAGGATAAGATAGAGGATAGGATAGGATAGAGGATAGGTTAGGATAGAGTATAGGATAGGATAGAGGATAGGATAGAATAGAGGATAGGATAGGATAGAGGATAGGATAGGATAGAGGATATGATAGAGGATTGGATAGGATAGAGGATATTATAGGATAGAGGATATGATACGATAGCGGATAGGATATAATGGAGTATACGATAGTAATGAGGATAGGATAGCGTTGAGGATAGGATAGGATAGAGGATATGATAGGATAGAGGATAGGTTAGGATAGAGTATAGGATAGGATAGAGGATAGGATAGGATAGAGGATAGGATAGGATAGAGGATAGGATAGTATAGAGGATAGGATAGGATAGAGGATAGGATAGGATAGAGGATAGGATAGGATAGACGATAGGATAGGATAGAGGATAGGATAGGATAGAGGATAGGATAGAGGATAGGATAGGATAGAGGATAGGATAGAGGATAGGATAGAGGATTGGATAGGATAGAGGATATTATAGGATAGAGGATATGATAGGATAGCGGATAGGATATAATGGAGTATAGGATAGGAATGAGGATAGGATAGCGTTGAGGATACGATAGGATAGAGGATAGGATAGGATAGAGGATAGGATAGGGGATTGGATAGGATAGAGGACAGGAGACGATAGAAGATAAGATAGGGGATTGGATAGGATGGAGGAAAGGAGACGATAGAGATTGGATAGGATAGATGATATAATATGAAAGAGGATAGGATAGGATAGAGGATATGATAGAGGATAGGATAGACGATTGGATAGGATAGAGGATATGATACGATAGCGGATAGGATATAATGGAGTATAGGATAGTAATGAGGATAGGATAGCGTTGAGGATAGGATAGGATAGAGGATAGGATAGGATAGAGGATAGGTTAGGATAGAGGATAGGATAGGATAGAGGATAGGATAGGATAGAGGATAGGATAGGATAGAGGATAGGATAGGATAGAGGATAGGATAGGATAGAGGATAGGATAGAGGATAGGGTAGGATAGAAGATAGGATAGAGGATAGGATAGAGGATTGGATAGGATAGAGGATATTATAGGATAGAGGATATGATAGGATAGCGGATAGGATATAATGGATTATAGGATAGGAATGAGGATAGGATAGCGTTGAGGATAGGATAGGATAGAGGATAGGATAGGATAGAGGATAGGATAGGATAGAGGATAGGATAGGATAGAGGATAGGATAGGAAAGAGGATAGGATAGGATAGAGGATAGGATAGAGGATAGGTTAGGATAGAGGATAGGATAGGATAGAGGATAGGTTAGGATAGAGGACAGGAGACGATGGAGGATAGGATAGGATAGAGGATAGGATAGGATAGAGGATTGGATAGTATAAAGGATAGGTGAGGATAGAGAATAGAATAGGATAGAGCATAGGATAGGATAGGATTGAGGGTAGGATAGGATAGAGGATAGGATAGGATTGAGGATAGGATAGGGGATTGGATAGGATAGAGGACAGGAGACGATAGAAGATAAGATAGGGGATTGGATAGGATGGAGGAAAGGAGACGATAGAGATTGGATAGGATAGATGATAGAATAGGAAAGAGGATAGGATATGATAGAGGATACGATATTATAGAGGATAGGAGAGGATAGAGGATAGGATAGGATAGATGATAGGATAGGATAGAGGATAGGATAGTATAGACGATAGGATAGGATAGAGGATAGGATAGAGGATAGGATAGAGGATAGGATAGGATAGAGGATATGATAGAGGATAGGATAGACGATTGGATAGGATAGAGGATATGATACGATAGCGGATAGGATATAATGGAGTATAGGATAGTAATGAGGATAGGATAGCGTTGAGGATAGGATAGGATAGAGGATAGGATAGGATAGAGGATAGGTTAGGATAGAGGATAGGATAGGATAGAGGATAGGATAGGATAGAGGATAGGATAGGATAGAAGATAGGATAGGATAGACGATAGGATAGAGGATAGGATAGGATAGAAGATAGGATAGAGGATAGGATAGAGGATAGGATAGGATAGAGGATAGGATAGGATAGAGGATAGGATAGGATAGAGGATAGGATAGGATAGAGGATAGGATAGGATAGAGGATAGGATAGGATAGAGGATAGGATAGGATAGAGGATAGGATAGGGGATTGGATAGGATAGAGGATAGGAGACGATGGAGGATAGGATAGGATGTAGGATTGGATAGGATAGAATATAGGATAGGATAGAGGATAGGATAGGATGTAGGATTGGATAGGATAGAATATAGGATAGGATAGAGGATAGGGTAGGGGATTGGATAGGATAGAGGATAGGAGACGATGGAGGATAGGATAGGATAGAGGATAGGTTAGGATAGAGGATAGGATAGAATAGAGGATAGGATAGGATAGAGGATAGGATAGGATAGAGGATAGGATAGAGGATAGAGGATAGGATAGAGGATAGGATAGAGTATAGGATAGGATAGAGGATAGGATAGGATAGAGGATAGGATAGGATAGAGGATAGAGGATAGGATAGGATAGAGGATAGGATAGGATGTAGGATTGGAAAGGATAGAGGATAGGATACGATAGAGGATAGGATAGGATAGAGGATAGGATAGGATAGGATTGAGGGTAGGATAGGATAGAGCATAGGATAGGATAGAGGATAGGATAGAGGATAGGATAGAGGATAGGATATTATAGAGGATAGGACTGGATAGAGGATAGGATAGGATAGAGGATAGGATAGGATAGAGGATAGGATAGGATAGAGGATAGGATAGGATAGAGGATAGGATAGGATAGAGGATAGGATAGGATAGGATAGAGGATAGGATAGGATAGAGGATAGGATAGGATAGAGGATAGGATAGGATAGAGGATAGGATAGGATAGAGGATAGGATAGGATAGAGGATAGGATAGGATAGAGGATAGGATAGGATAGAGGATAGGATAGGATAGAGGATAGGATAGGATAGAGGATAGGATAGGATAGAGGATAGGATAGGATAGAGGATAGGATAGGATAGAGGATAGGATAGGATAGAGGATAGGATAGGATAGAGGATAGGATAGGATAGAGGATAGGATAGGGGATTGGATAGGATAGAGGATAGGAGACGATGGAGGATAGGATAGGATGTAGGATTGGATAGGATAGAATATAGGATAGGATAGAGGATAGGATAGGATGTAGGATTGGATAGGATAGAATATAGGATAGGATTGAGGATAGGGTAGGGGATTGGATAGGATAGAGGATAGGAGACGATGGAGGATAGGATAGGATAGAGGATAGGTTAGGATAGAGGATAGGATAGAATAGAGGATAGGATAGGATAGAGGATAGGATAGGATAGAGGATAGGATAGAGGATAGAGGATAGGATAGAGGATAGGATAGAGGATAGGATAGGATAGAGGATAGGATAGAGGATAGGATAGAGGATTGGATAGGATAGAGGATATTATAGGATAGAGGATATGATAGGATAGCGGATAGGATAGGATAGAGGATAGGATAGGATAGGATAGAGGATAGGATAGGATAGAGTATAGGATAGGATAGAGGATAGGATAGGATAGCGGATAGGATAGGATAGAGGATAGGATAGGATAGAGGATAGGATAGGATAGAGGATAGGATAGGATAGAGGATAGGAGAGGATAGAGGATAGGATAGGATAGAGGATAGGATAGGATAGAGGATAGGATAGGGGATTGGATAGTATAGAGGATAAGATAGGATAGAGGATAGGATAGGATAGAGGATAGGATAGGATAGAGGATAGGATAGGATAGAGGATGGGATAGGATAGAGTATAGAATAGGATAGAGCATAGGATAGGATAGGATTGAGGGTAGGATAGGATAGAGGATAGGATAGGATAGAGGATAGGATAGGCTAGAGGATAGTGTCAGATAGAGGATAGGATAGGATAGAGGATAGGATAGGATAGTGGATAGGATAGGATAGAGGATAGGATAGGATAGAGGATAGGATAGGATAGAGGAAAGGATAGGATAGAGGATAGGATAGGATAGAGGATAGGATAGGATAGAGGATAGGATCGGATAGAGGATAGGATAGGATAGAGGATAGGATAGGATAGAGGATAGGATAGGGGATTGGATAGGATAGAGGATAGGAGACGATGGAGGATAGGATAGGATGTAGAATTGGATAGGATAGAGGATAGGATACGATACAGGATAGGGTATGGGATTGGATAGGATAGAGGATAGGAGACGATGGAGGATAGGATAGGATAGAGGACAGGATAGGATAGAGGATAGGATAGAGGATTGGTTAGAATAAAGGATAGGAGAGGATAGAGGATAGGAAAGGATTGAGGATAGGACAAGATAGAGGATAGGATAGGATAGAGGATAGGATAGGATAGAGGATAGGATAGGATAGAGGATAGGATAGGATAAAGGATAGGATAGGATAGAGGATAGGATAGGATAGAGGATAGGATAGGGGATTGGATAGGATAGAGGATAGGAGACGATGGAGGATAGGATAGGTTGTAGGATTGGATAGGATAGAATATAGGATAGGATAGAGGATAGGGTAGGGGATTGGATAGGATAGAGGATAGGAGACGATGGAGGATAGGATAGGATAGAGGATAGGTTAGGATAGAGGATAGGATAGGATAGAGGATAGGATAGGATAGAGGATAGGATAGGATAGAGGATAGAGGATAGGATAGAGGATAGGATAGAGGATAGGATAGAGGATAGGATAGGATAGGATAGAGGATAGGATAGAGGATAGGATAGAGGATTGGATTGGATAGAGGATATTATAGGATAGAGGATATGATACGATAGCGGATAGGATATAATGGAGTATAGGATAGTAATGAGGATAGGATAACGTTGAGGATAGGATAGGATAGAGGATAGGATAGGATAGAGGATAGGATAGGATAGAGGATAGGTTAGGATAGAGGATAGGATAGGATAGAGGATAGGATAGGATAGAGGATAGGATAGGATAGAGGATAGGATAGAGGATAGAGGATAGGATAGAGGATAGGATAGAGGATAGGATAGGATAGAGGATAGGATAGAGGATAGGATAGAGGATTGGATAGGATAGAGGATATTATAGGATAGAGGATATGATAGGATAGCGGATAGGATAGGATAGAGGATAGGATAGGATAGAGGATAGGATAGGATAGAGGATAGGATAGAGGATAGGATAGAGGATAGGATAGGATAGGATAGAGGATAGGATAGGATAGAGGATAGGATAGGATAGAGGATAGGATAGGATAGAGGATGTGATAGGATAGAGTATAGAATAGGATAGAGCATAGGATAGGATAGGATTGAGGGTAGGATAGGATAGAGGATAGGATACGATAGAGGATAGGATAGGGGATTGGATAGGATAGAGGACAGGAGACGATAGAAGATAAGATAGGGGATTGGATAGGATAGAGGAAAGGAGACGATAGAGATTGGATAGGATAGATGATATTATAGGAAAGAGGATAGGATATTTTAGAGGATACGATATTATAGAGGACAGGACAGGATAGAGGATAGGATAGGATAGAGGATAGGATAGGATAGAGGATAGGATAGGATAGAGGATAGGATAGGATAGAGGATAGGATAGGATAGAGGATAGGATAGGATAGAGGATAGGATAGGATAGAGGATAGGATAGGATAGAGGATAGGATAGGATAGAGGATAGGATAGGATAGAGGATAGGATAGGATAGAGGATAGGATAGGATAGAGGATAGGATAGGATAGAGGATAGGATAGGATAGAGGATAGGATAGGATAGAGGATAGGATAGGATAGAGGATAGGATAGGATAGAGGATAGGATAGGATAGAGGATAGGATAGGATAGAGGATAGGATAGGATAGAGGATAGGATAGGATAGAGGATAGGATAGAGGATAGGATAGGATAGAGGATAGGACAGGATAGAGGATAGGATAGAGGATAGGATAGGATAGAGGATAGGATAGAGGATAGGATAGAGGATTGGATTGGATAGAGGATAGGAGACGATAGAGGATAGGATAGGATAGAGGATAGGATAGGATAGAGAATAGGATAGGATAGATGATATTATAGGCAAGAGGATAGGATATGATAGAGGATACGATATTATAGAGGATAGGATAGGATAGAGGATAGGATAGGCTAGAGGATAGGATCAGATAGAGGATAGGATAGGATAGAGGATAGGATAGGATAGATGATATTATAGGATAGAGGATAGAATATGATAGAGGGTACGATATTATACAGGATACGATAGGATAGAGGATTGGATAGGGGATTGGATAGGATAGAGGATAGGAGACGATAGAGGATAGGATAGGATAGAGGATAGGATAGGATAGAGAATAGGATAGGATAGATGATATTATAGGCAAGAGGATAGGATATGATAGAGGATACGATATTATAGAGGATAGGATAGGATAGAGGATAGGATAGGCTAGAGGATAGGATCAGATAGAGGATAGGATAGGATAGAGGATAGGATAGGATAGAGGATAGGATAGGATAGAGGATAGGATAGGATAGAGGATAGGATAGTATAGAGGATAGGATAGGATAGAGGATAGATGATATTATAGGATAGAGGATAGAATATGATAGAGGTTACGATATTATAGAGGATACGATAGGATAGAGGATAGGATAGGGGATTGGATAGGATAGAGGACAGGACACGATAGAGGATAAGATAGGGGATTTGATAGAATAGAGGACAGGAGACGATAGAGAATAGGATATGATAGAGGATAGGATAGGATAGAGGATAGAATATGATAGAGGATACGATATTATACAGGATACGATAGGATAGAGGATTGGATAGGGGATTGGATAGGATAGAGGATAGGAGACGATAGAGGATAGGATAGGATAGAGGATAGGATAGGATAGAGAATAGGATAGGATAGAGGATAGGATAGGCTAGAGGATAGGATCAGATAGAGGATAGGATAGGATAGAGGATAGGATAGGATAGAGGATAGGATAGGATAGAGGATAGGATAGGATAGAGGATAGGATAGGATAGAGGATAGGATAGGATAGAGGATAGGATAGGATAGAGGATAGGATAGGATAGAGGATAGGATAGGATAGAGGATAGGATAGGATAGAGGATAGGATAGGATAGAGGATAGGATAGGATAGAGGATAGGATAGGATAGAGCATAGGATAGGATAGGATTGAGGGTAGGATAGGATAGAGGATAGGATAGGATAGAGGATAGGATAGAGGATAGGATAGGCTAGAGGATAGTGTCAGATAGAGGATAGGATAGGATAGAGGATAGGATAGGATAGAGGATTGGATAGGATAGAGGATATGATAGGATAGCGGATAGGATATAATGGAGTATAGGATAGGAATGAGGATAGGATAGGGTTGAGGATAGGATAGGATAGAGGATAGGATAGAGGATATGATAGGATAGCGGATAGGATATAATGGAGTATAGGTTAGGAATGAGGATAGGATAGGGTTCAGGATAGGATAGGATAGAGAATAGGATAGGATAGAGGATAGGTTAGGATAGAGTATAGGATAGGATAGAGGATAGGATAGGATAGCGGATAGGATATTATAGAGGATAGGGTAGGATAGAGGATAGGATAGGATAGAGGATAGGATAGGATAGAGGATAGGAGAGGATAGAGGATAGGATAGGATAGAGGATAGGATAGGATAGAGGATAGGATAGGATAGAGGATTGGATAGGATAGAGGATATGATAAGATAGGGTAGAGGATAGGATAGCATAGAGGATAGGATCGTATAGAGGATAGGATAGGTGATTGGAAAGGATAGAGGATAGGATAGGGTAGATGATAGGATAGACAATAGGATAGGATAGTGGATAGGATAGGGGATTGGATAGGATAGAGGATAGGATAGGATAGGATAGAGGATAGTACAGGATAGAGGATATGATAGGATAGAGGATAGGATGGGATAGAGGATAGGATAGGATAGAGGATAGGATAGGATAGAGGATAGGATAGGATAGAGGATAGGATAGGATAGAGGATAGGATAGGATAGGATAGAGGATAGGATAGGATAGATGATATTATAGGAAAGAGGATAGGATACGATAGAGGATACGATATTATAGAGAATAGGATAGGATAGAGTATCGGATAGGATAGGACAGAGGATAGGATAGGGGATTGGATAGGATAGAGGACAGGAGACGATAGAAGATAAGATAGGGGATTGGATAGGATAGAGGAAAGGAGACGATAGAGATTGGATAGGATAGATGATATTATAGGAAAGAGGATAGGATATGATAGAGGATACGATATTATAGAGGATAGGACTGGATAGAGGATAGGATAGGATAGAGGATAGGATAGGATAGAGGATAGGATAGGATAGAGGATAGGATAGGATAGAGGATAGGATAGGATAGAGGATAGGATAGGATAGAGGATAGGATAGGATAGAGGATAGGATAGGATAGAGGATAGGATAGGATAAAGGATAGGATTGGATAGAGGATAGGATAGGATAGAGAATAGGATAGGATAGAGGATAGGATAGGATTGAGGATAGGATAGGATAGAGGATAGGATAGGATAGAGGATAGGATAGGATAGAGGATAGGATAGGATAGAGGATAGGATAGGATAGAGGATAGGATAGGATAGAGGATAGGATAGGATAGAGGATGTGATAGGATAGAGTATAGAATAGGATAGAGCATAGGATAGGATTCAGGGTAGGATAGGATAGAGGATAGGATAGGATAGAGGATAGGATAGGGGATTGGATAGGATAGAGGACATGAGACGATAGAAGATAAGATACGGGATTGGATAGGATATAGGAAAGGAGACGATAGAGATTGGATAGGATAGATGATATTATAGGAAAGAGGATAGGATATGATAGAGGATAGGACAGGATAGAGGATAGGATAGGATAGAGGATAGGATAGGATACAGGATAGGATAGGATAGAGGATAGGATAGGATAGAGGATAGGTTAGGATAGAGGATGGGATAGGATAGAGTATAGAATAGGATAGAGCATAGGATAGGATAGAGGATAGGATAGGATAGGATAGAGGATAGGATAGGATAGATGATAGGATAGAATAGAGGATAGGATTGGATAGAGGATAGGATAGGGGATTGGATAGTATAGAGGATAAGATAGGATAGAGGATAGGATAGGATAGAGGATCGGATAGGATAGAGGATAGGATAAGATAGAGGATAGGATAGGGTAGATGATAGGATAGGATAGAGGATCGGATAGGATAGAGGATAGGATAGGATAAAAGATAGGATAGGATAGAGGATAGGATAGGATAGAGCATAGGTTAGGATAGGATTGAGGGTAGGATAGGATAGAGGATAGGATAGGATAGAGGATAGGATAGAGGATAGGATAGGCTAGAGGATAGTGTCAGATAGAGGATAGGATAGGATAGAGGATAGGATAGGATAGAGGATTGGATAGGATAGAGGATATGATAGGATAGCGGATAGGATAGGATAGAGGATAGGATAGGATAGAGGATAGGATAGGATAGAGGATAGGAAAGGATAGAGAATAGGATAGGATAGATGATATTACAGGCAAGAGGATAGAATATGATAGAGGATAGGATAGGATAGAGGATAGGATAGGATAGAGGATAGGATAGGATAGAGGATAGGATCGGATAGAGGATAGGATAGGATAGAGGATAGGATAGGATAGAGGATAGGATAGGGGATTGGATAGGATAGAGGATAGGAGACGATGGAGGATAGGATAGGATGTAGGATTGGATAGGATAGAGGATAGGATACGATACAGGATAGGGTATGGGATTGGATAGGATAGAGGATAGGAGACGATGGAGGATAGGATAGGATAGAGGACAGGATAGGATAGAGGATAGGATAGAGGATTGGTTAGAATAAAGGATAGGAGAGGATAGAGGATAGGATAGGATTGAGGATAGGACAGGATAGAGGATAGGATAGGATAGAGGATAGGATAGGATAGAGGATAGGATAGGATAGAGGATAGGATAGGATAGAAGATAGGATAGGATAGAGTATAGAATAGGAAAGAGCATAGGATAGGATAGGATAGAGGATAGGTTAGGATAGAGGATAGGATAGGGGATTGGATAGGATAGAGGACAGGAGACGATAGAAGATAAGATAGGGGATTGGATAGGATAGAGGGCAGGAGACGATACAGGATAAGATTGGGGATTTGCTAGGATAGATGACAGGGGACGATAGAGATTGGATAGGATAGATGATATTATAGCAAAGAGGATAGGATATGATAGAGGATAGGATATAGGAATGGATAGGACAGAGGATAGGATAGCATAGCGGATAGGATAGGATGAGGATTGGATAGGATAGAGGATAGGATACGATAGAGGATAGGATAGGATAGAGGATAGGATATGATAGAGGATACGATATTATAGAGGATAGGACAGGATAGAGGATAGGATAGGATAGAGGATAGGATAGGATAGAGGATAGGTTAGGATAGAGGATAGGAGACGATGGGGGATAGGATAGGATGTAGGATTGGATAGGATAGAGGATATGATAGGATAGAGGATATGGTAGGGGATTGGATATTATAGAGGATAGGTGACGATGGAGGATAGGATAGGAGAGAGGATAGGATAGGATAGAGGATAGGATAGCAAAGCGGATAGGATAGGATAGGATCGAGGAATGGATAGCAAAGCGGATAGGATAGGATGTAGGATTGGATAGGATAGAGGATAGGATAGGATAAAGGATAGGATAGGATAGAGGATAGGATAGGATAGAGGATAGGATAGGGGATTGGATAGGATAGAGGATAGGAGACGATGGAGGATAGGATAGGTTGTAGGATTGGATAGGATAGAATATAGGATAGGATAGAGGATAGGGTAGGGGATTGGATAGGATAGAGGATAGGAGACGATGGAGGATAGGATAGGATAGAGGATAGGTTAGGATAGAGGATAGGATAGGATAGAGGATAGGATAGGATAGAGGATAGGATAGGATAGAGGATAGGATAGAGGATAGAGGATAGGATAGAGGATAGGATAGAGGATAGGATAGGATAGGATAGAGGATAGGATAGAGGATAGGATAGAGGATTGGATTGGATAGAGGATATTATAGGATAGAGGATATGATACGATAGCGGATAGGATATAATGGAGTATAGGATAGTAATGAGGATAGGATAACGTTGAGGATAGGATAGGATAGAGGATAGGATAGGATAGAGGATAGGATAGGATAGAGGATAGGTTAGGATAGAGGATAGGATAGGATAGAGGATAGGATAGAGGATACGATAGGATAGAGGATAGGATAGAGGATAGGATAGAGGATTGGATAGGATAGAGGATATTATAGGATAGAGGATATGATAGGATAGCGGATAGGATAGGATAGAGGATAGGATAGGATAGAGGATAGGATAGGATAGAGGATAGGATAGAGGATAGGATAGAGGATAGGATAGGATAGGATAGAGGATAGGATAGGATAGAGGATAGGATAGGATAGAGGATAGGATAGGATAGAGGATAGGATAGGATAGAGGATGTGATAGGATAGAGTATAGAATAGGATAGAGCATAGGATAGGATAGGATTGAGGGTAGGATAGGATAGAGGATAGGATACGATAGAGGATAGGATAGGGGATTGGATAGGATAGAGGACAGGAGACGATAGAAGATAAGATAGGGGATTGGATAGGATAGAGGAAAGGAGACGATAGAGATTGGATAGGATAGATGATATTATAGGAAAGAGGATAGGATATGATAGAGGATACGATATTATAGAGGACAGGACAGGATAGAGGATAGGATAGGATAGAGGATAGGATAGGATAGAGGATAGGATAGGATAGAGGATAGGATAGGATAGAGGATAGGATAGGATAGAGGATAGGATAGGATAGAGGATAGGATAGGATAGAGGATAGGATAGGATAGAGGATAGGATAGGATAGAGGATAGGATAGGATAGAGGATAGGATAGGATAGAGGATAGGATAGGATAGAGGATAGGATAGGATAGAGGATAGGATAGGATAGAGGATAGGATAGAGGATAGGATAGGATAGAGGATAGGACAGGATAGAGGATAGGATAGAGGATAGGATAGGATAGAGGATAGGATAGAGGATAGGATAGAGGATTGGATTGGATAGAGGATAGGAGACGATAGAGGATAGGATAGGATAGAGGATAGGATAGGATAGAGAATAGGATAGGATAGATGATATTATAGGCAAGAGGATAGGATATGATAGAGGATACGATATTATAGAGGATAGGATAGGATAGAGGATAGGATAGGCTAGAGGATAGGATCAGATAGAGGATAGGATAGGATAGAGGATAGGATAGGATAGATGATATTATAGGATAGAGGATAGAATATGATAGAGGATACGATATTATACAGGATACGATAGGATAGAGGATTGGATAGGGGATTGGATAGGATAGAGGATAGGAGACGATAGAGGATAGGATAGGATAGAGGATAGGATAGGATAGAGAATAGGATAGGATAGATGATATTATAGGCAAGAGGATAGGATATGATAGAGGATACGATATTATAGAGGATAGGATAGGATAGAGGATAGGATAGGCTAGAGGATAGGATCAGATAGAGGATAGGATAGGATAGAGGATAGGATAGGATAGACGATAGGATAGGATAGAGGATAGGATAGTATAGAGGATAGGATAGGATAGAGGATAGATGATATTATAGGATAGAGGATAGAATATGATAGAGGTTACGATATTATAGAGGATACGATAGGATAGAGGATAGGATAGGGGATTGGATAGGATAGAGGACAGGACACGATAGAGGATAAGATAGGGGATTTGATAGAATAGAGGACAGGAGACGATAGAGAATAGGATATGATAGAGGATAGGATAGGATAGAGGATAGAATATGATAGAGGATACGATATTATACAGGATACGATATTATACAGGATACGATAGGATAGAGGATTGGATAGGGGATTGGATAGGATAGAGGATAGGAGACGATAGAGGATAGGATAGGATAGAGGATAGGATAGGATAGAGAATAGGATAGGATAGAGGATAGGATAGGCTAGAGGATAGGATCAGATAGAGGATAGGATAGGATAGAGGATAGGATAGGATAGAGGATAGGATAGGATAGAGGATAGGATAGGATAGAGGATAGGATAGGATAGAGGATAGGATAGGATAGAGGATAGGATAGGATAGAGGATAGGATAGGATAGAGGATAGGATAGGATAGAGGATAGGATAGGATAGAGCATAGGATAGGATAGGATTGAGGGTAGGATAGGATAGAGGATAGGATAGGATAGAGGATAGGATAGAGGATAGGATAGGCTAGAGGATAGTGTCAGATAGAGGATAGGATAGGATAGAGGATAGGATAGGATAGAGGATTGGATAGGATAGAGGATATGATAGGATAGCGGATAGGATATAATGGAGTATAGGATAGGAATGAGGATAGGATAGGGTTGAGGATAGGATAGGATAGAGGATAGGATAGAGGATATGATAGGATAGCGGATAGGATATAATGGAGTATAGGTTAGGAATGAGGATAGGATAGGGTTCAGGATAGGATAGGATAGAGAATAGGATAGGATAGAGGATAGGTTAGGATAGAGTATAGGATAGGATAGAGGATAGGATAGGATAGCGGATAGGATAGGATAGAGGATAGGATAGGATAGAGGATAGGATAGGATAGAGGATAGGATAGGATAGAGGATAGGAGAGGATAGAGGATAGGATAGGATAGAGGATAGGATAGGATAGAGGATAGGATAGGATAGAGGATAGGATAGGATAGAGGATAGGATAGGATAGGATAGAGGATAGGATAGGATAGATGATATTATAGGAAAGAGGATAGGATACGATAGAGGATACGATATTATAGAGAATAGGATAGGATAGAGTATCGGATAGGATAGGACAGAGGATAGGATAGGGGATTGGATAGGATAGAGGACAGGAGACGATAGAAGATAAGATAGGGGATTGGATAGGATAGAGGAAAGGAGACGATAGAGATTGGATAGGATAGATGATATTATAGGAAAGAGGATAGGATATGATAGAGGATACGATATTATAGAGGATAGGACTGGATAGAGGATAGGATAGGATAGAGGATAGGATAGGATAGAGGATAGGATAGGATAGAGGATAGGATAGGATAGAGGATAGGATAGGATAGAGGATAGGATAGGATAGAGGATAGGATAGGATAGAGGATAGGATAGAGGATTGGATAGGATAGAGGATATGATAGGATAGGGTAGATGATAGGATAGGATAGATGATAGGATCGTATAGAGGATAGGATAGGTGATTGGATAGGATAGAGGATAGGATAGGGTAGATGATAGGATAGAGAATAGGATAGGATAGAGGATAGGATAGAATAGAGGATAGGATTGGATATAGGATAGGATAGGGGATTGGATAGTATAGAGGATAAGATAGGATAGAGGATAGGATAGGATAGAGGATAGGATAGGATAGAGGATAGGATAGGATAGAGGATAGGATAGGATAAAGGATAGGATTGGATAGAGGATAGGATAGGATAGAGAATAGGATAGGATAGAGGATAGGATAGGATTGAGGATAGGATAGGATAGAGGATAGGATAGGTTAGAGGATAGGATAGGATAGAGGATAGGATAGGATAGAGGATAGGATAGGATACAGGATAGGATAGGATAGAGGATAGGATAGGATAGAGGATAGGTTAGGATAGAGGATGGGATAGGATAGAGTATAGAATAGGATAGAGCATAGGATAGGATAGGATTGAGGGTAGGATAGGATAGAGGATAGGATAGGATAGAGGATAGGATAGGGGATTGGATAGGATAGAGGACAGGAGACGATAGAAGATAAGATAGGGGATTGGATAGGATAGAGGAAAGGAGACGATAGAGATTGGATAGTATAGATGATATTATAGGAAAGAGGATAGGATATGATAGAGGATACGATATTATAGAGGATATGACTGGATAGAGGATAGGATAGGATAGAGGATAGGATAGGATAGACGATAGGATAGGATAGAGGATAGGATAGGATAGAGGATAGGATAGGATAGAGGATAGGATAGGATAGAGGATAGGATAGGATAGAGGATAGGATAGGATAGAGGATAGGATAGGATAGGATAGAGGATAGGATAGGATAGATGATATTATAGGAAAGAGGATAGGATACGATAGAGGATACGATATTATAGAGAATAGGATAGGATAGAGTATCGGATAGGATAGGACAGAGGATAGGATAGGGGATTGGATAGGATAGAGGACAGGAGACGATAGAAGATAAGATAGGGGATTGGATAGGATAGAGGAAAGGAGACGATAGAGATTGGATAGGATAGATGATATTATAGGAAAGAGGATAGGATATGATAGAGGATACGATATTATAGAGGATAGGACTGGATAGAGGATAGGATAGGATAGAGGATAGGATAGGATAGAGGATAGGATAGGATAGAGGATAGGATAGGATAGAGGATAGGATAGGATAGAGGATAGGATAGGATAGAGGATAGGATAGGATAGAGGATAGGATAGGATAGAGGATAGGATAGGATAGAGGATAGGATAGGATAGAGGATAGGATAGGATAGAGGATAGGATAGGATAGAGGATAGGATAGGATAGAGGATAGGATAGAGGATTGGATAGGATAGAGGATATGATAGGATAGGGTAGAGGATAGGATAGGATAGATGATAGGATCGTATAGAGGATAGGATAGGTGATTGGATAGGATAGAGGATAGGATAGGGTAGATGATAGGATAGAGAATAGGATAGGATAGAGGATAGGATAGAATAGAGGATAGGATTGGATATAGGATAGGATAGGGGATTGGATAGTATAGAGGATAAGATAGGATAGAGGATAGGATAGGATAGAGGATAGGATAGGATAGAGGATAGGATAGGATAGAGGATAGGATAGGATAAAGGATAGGATTGGATAGAGGATAGGATAGGATAGAGAATAGGATAGGATAGAGGATAGGATAGGATTGAGGATAGGATAGGATAGAGGATAGGATAGGATAGAGGATAGGATAGGATAGAGGATAGGATAGGATAGAGGATAGGATAGGATAGCGGATAGGATAGGATAGAGGATGTGATAGGATAGAGTATAGAATAGGATAGAGCATAGGATAGGATTCAGGGTAGGATAGGATAGAGGATAGGATAGGATAGAGGATAGGATAGGGGATTGGATAGGATAGAGGACATGAGACGATAGAAGATAAGATACGGGATTGGATAGGATATAGGAAAGGAGACGATAGAGATTGGATAGGATAGATGATATTATAGGAAAGAGGATAGGATATGATAGAGGATAGGACAGGATAGAGGATAGGATAGGATAGAGGATAGGATAGGATACAGGATAGGATAGGATAGAGGATAGGATAGGATAGAGGATAGGTTAGGATAGAGGATGGGATAGGATAGAGTATAGAATAGGATAGAGCATAGGATAGGATAGAGGATAGGATAGGATAGGATAGAGGATAGGATAGGATAGATGATAGGATAGAATAGAGGATAGGATTGGATAGAGGATAGGATAGGGGATTGGATAGTATAGAGGATAAGATAGGATAGAGGATAGGATAGGATAGAGGATCGGATAGGATAGAGGATAGGATAAGATAGAGGATAGGATAGGGTAGATGATAGGATAGGATAGAGGATCGGATAGGATAGAGGATAGGATAGGATAAAAGATAGGATAGGATAGAGGATAGGATAGGATAGAGCATAGGTTAGGATAGGATTGAGGGTAGGAAAGGATAGAGGATAGGATAGGATAGAGGATAGAATAGAGGATAGGACAGGCTATAGGATAGTGTCAGATAGAGGAGAGGATAGGATAGAGGATAGAATAGGATAGAGGATTGGATAGGATAGAGGATAGGATAGGATAGGATAGAGGATAGGTTAGGATAGAGGATGGGATAGGATAGAGTATAGAATAGGATAGAGCATAGGATAGGATAGAGGATAGGATAGGATAGGATAGAGGATAGGATAGGATAGATGATAGGATAGAATAGAGGATAGGATTGGATAGAGGCTAGGATAGGGGATTGGATAGTATAGAGGATAAGATAGGATAGAGGATAGGATAGGATAGAGGATCGGATAGGATAGAGGATAGGATAGGATAGAGGATAGGATAGGGTAGATGATAGGATAGGATAGAGGATCGGATAGGATAGAGGATAGGATAGGATAAAAGATAGGATAGGATAGAGGATAGGATAGGATAGAGCATAGGATAGGATAGGATTGAGGGTAGGATAGGATAGAGGATAGGATAGGATAGAGGATAGGATAGAGGATAGGATAGAGGATAGGATAGGCTAGAGGATAGTGTCAGATAGAGGATAGGATAGGATAGAGGATAGGATAGGATAGAGGATTGGATAGGATAGAGGATATGATAGGATAGCGGATAGGATATAATGGAGTATAGGATAGGAATGAGGATAGGATAGGGTTGAGGATAGGATAGGATAGAGGATAGGATAGAGGATATGATAGGATAGCGGATAGGATATAATGGAGTATAGGTTAGGAATGAGGATAGGATAGGGTTCAGGATAGGATAGGATAGAGAATAGGATAGGATAGAGGATAGGTTAGGATAGAGTATAGGATAGGATAGAGGATAGGATAGGATAGCGGATAGGATAGGATAGAGGATAGGATAGGATAGAGGATAGGATAGGATAGAGGATAGGATAGGATAGAGGATAGGAGAGGATAGAGGATAGGATAGGATAGAGGATAAGATAGGATACAGGATACGATAGGATAGAGGATAGGATAGAGGATTGGATAGGATAGAGGATATGATAGGATAGGGTAGAGGATAGGATAGCATAGAGGATAGGATCGTATAGAGGATAGGATAGGTGATTGGAAAGGATAGAGGATAGGATAGGGTAGATGATAGGATAGACAATAGGATAGGATAGTGGATAGGATAGGGGATTGGATAGGATAGAGGATAGGATAGGATAGGATAGAGGATAGTATAGGATAGAGGATATGATAGGATAGAGGATAGGATGGGATAGAGGATAGGATAGGATAGAGGATAGGATAGGATAG
Source organism: Halictus rubicundus (assembly GCF_050948215.1). Lineage (NCBI taxonomy): Eukaryota > Metazoa > Arthropoda > Insecta > Hymenoptera > Halictidae > Halictus > Halictus rubicundus. The sequence goes on along the minus strand of NW_027488580.1, from coordinate 275,105 downwards.
AGGATAGGATAGGATAGAGGATAGGATAGGATAGAGGATAGGATAGGATAGAGGATAGGATAGGATAGGATAGAGGACAGGATAGGATAGATGATATTATAGGAAAGAGGATAGGATACGATAGAGGATACGATATTATAGAGAATAGGATAGGATAGAGTATCGGATAGGATAGGACAGAGGATAGGATAGGGGATTGGATAGGATAGAGGACAGGAGACGATAGAAGATAAGATAGGGGATTGGATAGGATAGAGGAAAGGAGACGATAGAGATTGGATAGGATACATGATATTATAGGAAAGAGGATAGGATATGATAGAGGATAGGACTGGATAGAGGATAGGATAGGATAGAGGATAGGATAGGATAGAGGATAGGATAGGATAGAGGATAGGATAGGATAGAGGATAGGATAGGATAGAGGATAGGATAGGATAGAGGATAGGATAGGATAGAGGATAGGATAGGATAGAGGATAGGATAGAGGATTGGATAGGATAGAGGATATGATAGGATAGGGTAGAGGATAGGATAGGATAGATGATAGGATCGTATAGAGGATAGGATAGGTGATTGGATAGGATAGGGGATAGGATAGGGTAGATGATAGGATAGAGAATAGGATAGGATAGAGGATAGGATAGAATAGAGGATAGGATTGGATATAGGATAGGATAGGGGATTGGATAGTATAGAGGATAAGATAGGATAGAGGATAGGATAGGATAGAGGATCGGATAGGATAGAGGATAGGATAGGATAGAGGATAGGATAGGGTAGATGATAGGATAGGATAGAGGATCGGATAGGATAGAGGATAGGATAGGATAAAAGATAGGATAGGATAGAGGATAGGATAGGATAGTGGATAGGATAGGGGATTGGATAGGATAGAGGATAGGATAGGATAGGATAGAGGATAGTATAGGATAGAGGATATGATAGGATAGAGGATAGGATGGGATAGAGGATAGGATAGGATAGAGGATAGGATGGGATAGAGAATAGGATAGGGGATTGGATAGGATAGAGGACAGGAGAAGATAGAAGATAAGATAGGGGATTGGATAGGATAGAGGAAAGGAGACGATAGAGATTGGATAGGATAGAGGATATTATAGGAAAGAGGATAGGATATGATAGAGGATAGGATAGGATAGAGGATGGATAGGATAGAGGATAGGATAGGATAGAGGATAGGATAGGATAGAGGATAGGGTAGGATACGATAGAGGATATGATAGGATAGAGGATAGGATTGGATAGAGGATAGGATAGGATAGACGATAGGATGGGGTAGAGGATAACATAGGATAGAGGATAGGATAGGATATAGGATAGGATAGAGGATAGGATAGGATAGAGGATAGGATAGGATAAAGGATAGGATTGGATAGAGGATAGGATAGGATAGAGAATAGGATAGGATAGAGGATAGGATAGGATTGAGGATAGGATAGGATAGAGGATAGGATAGGATACAGGATAGGATAGGATAGAGGATAGGATAGGATAGAGGATAGGTTAGGATAGAGGATGGGATAGGATAGAGTATAGAATAGGATAGAGCATAGGATAGGATAGGATTGAGGGTAGGATAGGATAGAGGATAGGATAGGATAGAGGATAGGATAGGGGATTGGATAGGATAGAGGACAGGAGACGATAGAAGATAAGATAGGGGATTGGATAGGATAGAGGAAAGGAGACGATAGAGATTGGATAGGATAGATGATATTATAGGAAAGAGGATAGGATATGATAGAGGATACGATATTATAGAGGATATGACTGGATAGAGGATAGGATAGGATAGAGGATAGGATAGGATAGACGATAGGATAGGATAGAGGATAGGATAGGATAGAGGATAGGATAGGATAGAGGATAGGATAGGATAGAGGATAGGATAGGATAGAGGATAGGATAGGATAGAGGATAGGATAGGATAGAGGATAGGATAGGATAGAGGATAGGATAGGATAGAGGAAAGGATAGTATAGAGGATAGGATAGGATAGAGGATAGGATAGGATAGAGGATAGGATAGGATAGAGGATAGGATAGGATAGAGGATAGGATAGGATAGAGGATAGGATAGGATAGAGGATAGGATAGAGGATAGGATAGGATAGAGGATAGGATAGGATAGAGGATAGGATAGGATAGAGGATAGGTTAGGATAGAGGATGGGATAGGATAGAGTATAGAATAGGATAGAGCATAGGATAGGATAGAGGATAGGATAGGATAGGATAGAGGATAGGATAGGATAGATGATAGGATAGAATAGAGGATAGGTTAGGATAGAGGATGGGATAGGATAGAGTATAGAATAGGATAGAGCATAGGATAGGATAGGATTGAGGGTAGGATAGGATAGAGGATAGGATAGGATAGAGGATAGGATAGGGGATTGGATAGGATAGAGGACAGGAGACGATAGTAGATAAGATAGGGGATTGGATAGGATAGAGGAAAGGAGACGATAGAGATTGGATAGGATAGAGGATAGGATAGGATAGAGGATAGGATAGGATAGAGGATAGGATAGGATAGAGGATAGGATAGGATAGAGGATAGGATAGGATAGAGGATGTGATAGGATAGAGTATAGAATAGGATAGAGCATAGGATAGGATTGAGGGTAGGATAGGATAGAGGATAGGATAGGATAGAGGATAGGATAGGGGATTGGATAGGATAGAGGACAGGAGACGATAGAAGATAAGATACGGGATTGGATAGGATATAGGAAAGGAGACGATAGAGATTGGATAGGATAGATGATATTATAGGAAAGAGGATAGGATATGATAGAGGATACGATATTATAGAGGATAGGACAGGATAGAGGATAGGATAGGATAGAGGATAGGATAGAGGATAGGATAGGATACAGGATAGGATAGGATAGAGGATAGGATAGGATAGAGGATAGGTTAGGATAGAGGATGGGATAGGATAGAGTATAGAATAGGATAGAGCATAGGATAGGATAGGATTGAGGGTAGGATAGGATAGAGGATAGGATAGGATAGAGGATATGATAGGATAGCGGATAGGATATAATGGAGTATAGGTTAGGAATGAGGTTAGGATAGGGTTCAGGATAGGATAGGATAGAGAATAGGATAGGATAGAGGATAGGTTAGGATAGAGTATAGGATAGGATAGAGGATAGGATAGTATAGAGGATAGGATAGGATAGAGGATAGATGATATTATAGGATAGAGGATAGAATATGATAGAGGTTACGATATTATAGAGGATACGATAGGATAGAGGATAGGATAGGGGATTGGATAGGATAGAGGACAGGACACGATAGAGGATAAGATAGGGGATTTGATAGAATAGAGGACAGGAGACGATAGAGAATAGGATATGATAGAGGATAGGATAGGATAGAGGATAGAATATGATAGAGGATACGATATTATACAGGATACGATAGGATAGAGGATTGGATAGGGGATTGGATAGGATAGAGGATAGGAGACGATAGAGGATTGGATAGGATAGAGGATAGGATAGGATAGAGAATAGGATAGGATAGAGGATAGGATAGGCTAGAGGATAGGATCAGATAGAGGATAGGATAGGATAGAGGATAGGATAGGATAGAGGATAGGATAGGATAGAGGATAGGATAGGATAGAGGATAGGATAGGATAGAGGATGTGATAGGATAGAGTATAGAATAGGATAGAGCATAGGATAGGATTGAGGGTAGGATAGGATAGAGGATAGGATAGGATAGAGGATAGGATAGGGGATTGGATAGGATAGAGGACAGGAGACGATAGAAGATAAGATACGGGATTGGATAGGATATAGGAAAGGAGACGATAGAGATTGGATAGGATAGATGATATTATAGGAAAGAGGATAGGATATGATAGAGGATACGATATTATAGAGGATAGGACAGGATAGAGGATAGGATAGGATAGAGGATAGGATAGAGGATAGGATAGGATACAGGATAGGATAGGATAGAGGATAGGATAGGATAGAGGATAGGTTAGGATAGAGGATGGGATAGGATAGAGTATAGAATAGGATAGAGCATAGGATAGGATAGGATTGAGGGTAGGATAGGATAGAGGATAGGATAGGATAGAGGATATGATAGGATAGCGGATAGGATATAATGGAGTATAGGTTAGGAATGAGGTTAGGATAGGGTTCAGGATAGGATAGGATAGAGAATAGGATAGGATAGAGGATAGGTTAGGATAGAGTATAGGATAGGATAGAGGATAGGATAGTATAGAGGATAGGATAGGATAGAGGATAGATGATATTATAGGATAGAGGATAGAATATGATAGAGGTTACGATATTATAGAGGATACGATAGGATAGAGGATAGGATAGGGGATTGGATAGGATAGAGGACAGGACACGATAGAGGATAAGATAGGGGATTTGATAGAATAGAGGACAGGAGACGATAGAGAATAGGATATGATAGAGGATAGGATAGGATAGAGGATAGAATATGATAGAGGATACGATATTATACAGGATACGATAGGATAGAGGATTGGATAGGGGATTGGATAGGATAGAGGATAGGAGACGATAGAGGATTGGATAGGATAGAGGATAGGATAGGATAGAGAATAGGATAGGATAGAGGATAGGATAGGCTAGAGGATAGGATCAGATAGAGGATAGGATAGGATAGAGGATAGGATAGGATAGAGGATAGGATAGGATAGAGGATAGGATAGGATAGAGGATAGGATAGGATAGAGGATAGGATAGGATAGAGGATAGGATAGGATAGAGGATAGGATAGGATAGAGGATAGGATAGGATAGAGGATAGGATAGGATAGAGGATAGGATAGGATAGAGGATAGGATAGGATAGAGCATAGGATAGGATAGGATTGAGGGTAGGATAGGATAGAGGATAGGATAGGATAGAGGATAGGATAGAGGATAGGATAGGCTAGAGGATAGTGTCAGATAGAGGATAGGATAGGATAGAGGATAGGATAGGATAGAGGATTGGATAGGATAGAGGATATGATAGGATAGCGGATAGGATATAATGGAGTATAGGATAGGAATGAGGATAGGATAGGGTTGAGGATAGGATAGGATAGAGGATAGGATAGAGGATATGATAGGATAGCGGATAGGATATAATGGAGTATAGGTTAGGAATGAGGATAGGATAGGGTTCAGGATAGGATAGGATAGAGAATAGGATAGGATAGAGGATAGGTTAGGATAGAGTATAGGATAGGATAGAGGATAGGATAGGATAGCGGATAGGATATTATAGAGGATAGGGTAGGATAGAGGATAGGATAGGATAGAGGATAGGATAGGATAGAGGATAGGAGAGGATAGAGGATAGGATAGGATAGAGGATAGGATAGGATAGAGGATAGGATAGGATAGAGGATTGGATAGGATAGAGGATATGATAAGATAGGGTAGAGGATAGGATAGCATAGAGGATAGGATCGTATAGAGGATAGGATAGGTGATTGGAAAGGATAGAGGATAGGATAGGGTAGATGATAGGATAGACAATAGGATAGGATAGTGGATAGGATAGGGGATTGGATAGGATAGAGGATAGGATAGGATAGGATAGAGGATAGTACAGGATAGAGGATATGATAGGATAGAGGATAGGATGGGATAGAGGATAGGATAGGATAGAGGATAGGATAGGATAGAGGATAGGATAGGATAGAGGATAGGATAGGATAGAGGATAGGATAGGATAGGATAGAGGATAGGATAGGATAGATGATATTATAGGAAAGAGGATAGGATACGATAGAGGATACGATATTATAGAGAATAGGATAGGATAGAGTATCGGATAGGATAGGACAGAGGATAGGATAGGGGATTGGATAGGATAGAGGACAGGAGACGATAGAAGATAAGATAGGGGATTGGATAGGATAGAGGAAAGGAGACGATAGAGATTGGATAGGATAGATGATATTATAGGAAAGAGGATAGGATATGATAGAGGATACGATATTATAGAGGATAGGACTGGATAGAGGATAGGATAGGATAGAGGATAGGATAGGATAGAGGATAGGATAGGATAGAGGATAGGATAGGATAGAGGATAGGATAGGATAGAGGATAGGATAGGATAGAGGATAGGATAGGATAGAGGATAGGATAGGATAGAGGATAGGATAGGATAGAGGATAGGATAGGATAGAGGATAGGATAGAGGATTGGATAGGATAGAGGATATGATAGGATAGGGTAGAGGATAGGATAGGATAGATGATAGGATCGTATAGAGGATAGGATAGGTGATTGGATAGGATAGAGGATAGGATAGGGTAGATGATAGGATAGAGAATAGGATAGGATAGAGGATAGGATAGAATAGAGGATAGGATTGGATATAGGATAGGATAGGGGATTGGATAGTATAGAGGATAAGATAGGATAGAGGATAGGATAGGATAGAGGATAGGATAGGATAGAGGATAGGATAGGATAGAGGATAGGATAGGATAAAGGATAGGATTGGATAGAGGATAGGATAGGATAGAGAATAGGATAGGATAGAGGATAGGATAGGATTGAGGATAGGATAGGATAGAGGATAGGATAGGATAGAGGATAGGATAGGATAGAGGATAGGATAGGATAGAGGATAGGATAGGATAGAGGATAGGATAGGATAGAGGATAGGATAGGATAGAGGATGTGATAGGATAGAGTATAGAATAGGATAGAGCATAGGATAGGATTCAGGGTAGGATAGGATAGAGGATAGGATAGGATAGAGGATAGGATAGGGGATTGGATAGGATAGAGGACATGAGACGATAGAAGATAAGATACGGGATTGGATAGGATATAGGAAAGGAGACGATAGAGATTGGATAGGATAGATGATATTATAGGAAAGAGGATAGGATATGATAGAGGATAGGACAGGATAGAGGATAGGATAGGATAGAGGATAGGATAGGATACAGGATAGGATAGGATAGAGGATAGGATAGGATAGAGGATAGGTTAGGATAGAGGATGGGATAGGATAGAGTATAGAATAGGATAGAGCATAGGATAGGATAGAGGATAGGATAGGATAGGATAGAGGATAGGATAGGATAGATGATAGGATAGAATAGAGGATAGGATTGGATAGAGGATAGGATAGGGGATTGGATAGTATAGAGGATAAGATAGGATAGAGGATAGGATAGGATAGAGGATCGGATAGGATAGAGGATAGGATAAGATAGAGGATAGGATAGGGTAGATGATAGGATAGGATAGAGGATCGGATAGGATAGAGGATAGGATAGGATAAAAGATAGGATAGGATAGAGGATAGGATAGGATAGAGCATAGGTTAGGATAGGATTGAGGGTAGGATAGGATAGAGGATAGGATAGGATAGAGGATAGGATAGAGGATAGGATAGGCTAGAGGATAGTGTCAGATAGAGGATAGGATAGGATAGAGGATAGGATAGGATAGAGGATTGGATAGGATAGAGGATATGATAGGATAGCGGATAGGATATAATGGAGTATAGGATAGGAATGAGGATAGGATAGGGTTGAGGATAGGATAGGATAGAGGATAGGATAGAGGATATGATAGGATAGCGGATAGGATATAATGGAGTATAGGTTAGGAATGAGGATAGGATAGGGTTCAGGATAGGATAGGATAGAGAATAGGATAGGATAGAGGATAGGTTAGGATAGAGTACAGGATAGGATAGAGGATAGGATAGGATAGGATAGAGGATAGGATAGGATAGATGATAGGATAGAATAGAGGATAGGATTGGATAGAGGATAGGATAGGGGATTGGATAGTATAGAGGATAAGATAGGATAGAGGATAGGATAGGATAGAGGATCGGATAGGATAGAGGATAGGATAAGATAGAGGATAGGATAGGGTAGATGATAGGATAGGATAGAGGATCGGATAGGATAGAGGATAGGATAGGATAAAAGATAGGATAGGATAGAGGATAGGATAGGATAGAGCATAGGTTAGGATAGGATTGAGGGTAGGATAGGATAGAGGATAGGATAGGATAGAGGATAGGATAGAGGATAGGATAGGCTAGAGGATAGTGTCAGATAGAGGATAGGATAGGATAGAGGATAGGATAGGATAGAGGATTGGATAGGATAGAGGATATGATAGGATAGCGGATAGGATATAATGGAGTATAGGATAGGAATGAGGATAGGATAGGGTTGAGGATAGGATAGGATAGAGGATAGGATAGAGGATATGATAGGATAGCGGATAGGATATAATGGAGTATAGGTTAGGAATGAGGATAGGATAGGGTTCAGGATAGGATAGGATAGAGAATAGGATAGGATAGAGGATAGGTTAGGATAGAGTACAGGATAGGATAGAGGATAGGATAGGATAGCGGATAGGATAGGATAGAGGATAGGATAGGATAGAGGATAGGATAGGATAGAGGATAGGAAAGGATAGAGAATAGGATAGGATAGATGATATTACAGGCAAGAGGATAGAATATGATAGAGGATAGGATAGGATAGAGGATAGGATAGGATAGAGGATAGGATAGGATAGAGGATAGGATCGGATAGAGGATAGGATAGGATAGAGGATAGGATAGGATAGAGGATAGGATAGGGGATTGGATAGGATAGAGGATAGGAGACGATGGAGGATAGGATAGGATGTAGGATTGGATAGGATAGAGGATAGGATACGATACAGGATAGGGTATGGGATTGGATAGGATAGAGGATAGGAGACGATGGAGGATAGGATAGGATAGAGGACAGGATAGGATAGAGGATAGGATAGAGGATTGGTTAGAATAAAGGATAGGAGAGGATAGAGGAAAGGATAGGATTGAGGATAGGACAGGATAGAGGATAGGATAGGATAGAGGATAGGATAGGATAGAGGATAGGATAGGATAGAGGATAGGATAGGATAGAAGATAGGATAGGATAGAGTATAGAATAGGAAAGAGCATAGGATAGGATAGGATAGAGGATAGGTTAGGATAGAGGATAGGATAGGGGATTGGATAGGATAGAGGACAGGAGACGATAGAAGATAAGATAGGGGATTGGATAGGATAGAGGGCAGGAGACGATACAGGATAAGATTGGGGATTTGCTAGGATAGATGACAGGGGACGATAGAGATTGGATAGGATAGATGATATTATAGCAAAGAGGATAGGATATGATAGAGGATAGGATATAGGAATGGATAGGACAGAGGATAGGATAGCATAGCGGATAGGATTGGATGAGGATTGGATAGGATAGAGGATAGGATACGATAGAGGATAGGATAGGATAGAGGATAGGATATGATAGAGGATACGATATTATAGAGGATAGGACAGGATAGAGGATAGGATAGGATAGAGGATAGGATAGGATAGAGGATAGGTTAGGATAGAGGATAGGAGACGATGGGGGATAGGATAGGATGTAGGATTGGATAGGATAGAGGATATGATAGGATAGAGGATATGGTAGGGGATTGGATATTATAGAGGATAGGTGACGATGGAGGATAGGATAGGAGAGAGGATAGGATAGGATAGAGGATAGGATAGCAAAGCGGATAGGATAGGATAGGATCGAGGAATGGATAGCAAAGCGGATAGGATAGGATGTAGGATTGGATAGGATAGAGGATAGGATAGGATAAAGGATAGGATAGGATAGAGGATAGGATAGGATAGAGGATAGGATAGGGGATTGGATAGGATAGAGGATAGGAGACGATGGAGGATAGGATAGGTTGTAGGATTGGATAGGATAGAATATAGGATAGGATAGAGGATAGGGTAGGGGATTGGATAGGATAGAGGATAGGAGACGATGGAGGATAGGATAGGATAGAGGATAGGTTAGGATAGAGGATAGGATAGGATAGAGGATAGGATAGGATAGAGGATAGGATAGGATAGAGGATAGGATAGAGGATAGAGGATAGGATAGAGGATAGGATAGAGGATAGGATAGGATAGGATAGAGGATAGGATAGAGGATAGGATAGAGGATTGGATTGGATAGAGGATATTATAGGATAGAGGATATGATACGATAGCGGATAGGATATAATGGAGTATAGGATAGTAATGAGGATAGGATAACGTTGAGGATAGGATAGGATAGAGGATAGGATAGGATAGAGGATAGGATAGGATAGAGGATAGGTTAGGATAGAGGATAGGATAGGATAGAGGATAGGATAGAGGATACGATAGGATAGAGGATAGGATAGAGGATAGGATAGAGGATTGGATAGGATAGAGGATATTATAGGATAGAGGATATGATAGGATAGCGGATAGGATAGGATAGAGGATAGGATAGGATAGAGGATAGGATAGGATAGAGGATAGGATAGAGGATAGGATAGAGGATAGGATAGGATAGGATAGAGGATAGGATAGGATAGAGGATAGGATAGGATAGAGGATAGGATAGGATAGAGGATGTGATAGGATAGAGTATAGAATAGGATAGAGCATAGGATAGGATAGGATTGAGGGTAGGATAGGATAGAGGATAGGATACGATAGAGGATAGGATAGGGGATTGGATAGGATAGAGGACAGGAGACGATAGAAGATAAGATAGGGGATTGGATAGGATAGAGGAAAGGAGACGATAGAGATTGGATAGGATAGATGATATTATAGGAAAGAGGATAGGATATGATAGAGGATACGATATTATAGAGGACAGGACAGGATAGAGGATAGGATAGGATAGAGGATAGGATAGGATAGAGGATAGGATAGGATAGAGGATAGGATAGGATAGAGGATAGGATAGGATAGAGGATAGGATAGGATAGAGGATAGGATAGGATAGAGGATAGGATAGGATAGAGGATAGGATAGGATAGAGGATAGGATAGGATAGAGGATAGGATAGGATAGAGGATAGGATAGGATAGAGGATAGGATAGGATAGAGGATAGGATAGGATAGAGGATAGGATAGAGGATAGGATAGGATAGAGGATAGGACAGGATAGAGGATAGGATAGAGGATAGGATAGGATAGAGGATAGGATAGAGGATAGGATAGAGGATTGGATTGGATAGAGGATAGGAGACGATAGAGGATAGGATAGGATAGAGGATAGGATAATATAGAGAATAGGATAGGATAGATGATATTATAGGCAAGAGGATAGGATATGATAGAGGATACGATATTATAGAGGATAGGATAGCATAGAGGATAGGATAGGCTAGAGGATAGGATCAGATAGAGGATAGGATAGGATAGAGGATAGGATAGGATAGATGATATTATAGGATAGAGGATAGAATATGATAGAGGATACGATATTATACAGGATACGATAGGATAGAGGATTGGATAGGGGATTGGATAGGATAGAGGATAGGAGACGATAGAGGATAGGATAGGATAGAGGATAGGATAGGATAGAGAATAGGATAGGATAGATGATATTATAGGCAAGAGGATAGGATATGATAGAGGATACGATATTATAGAGGATAGGATAGGATAGAGGATAGGATAGGCTAGAGGATAGGATCAGATAGAGGATAGGATAGGATAGAGGATAGGATAGGATAGACGATAGGATAGGATAGAGGATAGGATAGTATAGAGGATAGGATAGGATAGAGGATAGATGATATTATAGGATAGAGGATAGAATATGATAGAGGTTACGATATTATAGAGGATACGATAGGATAGAGGATAGGATAGGGGATTGGATAGGATAGAGGACAGGACACGATAGAGGATAAGATAGGGGATTTGATAGAATAGAGGACAGGAGACGATAGAGAATAGGATATGATAGAGGATAGGATAGGATAGAGGATAGAATATGATAGAGGATACGATATTATACAGGATACGATATTATACAGGATACGATAGGATAGAGGATTGGATAGGGGATTGGATAGGATAGAGGATAGGAGACGATAGAGGATAGGATAGGATAGAGGATAGGATAGGATAGAGAATAGGATAGGATAGAGGATAGGATAGGCTAGAGGATAGGATCAGATAGAGGATAGGATAGGATAGAGGATAGGATAGGATAGAGGATAGGATAGGATAGAGGATAGGATAGGATAGAGGATAGGATAGGATAGAGGATAGGATAGGATAGAGGATAGGATAGGATAGAGGATAGGATAGGATAGAGGATAGGATAGGATAGAGGATAGGATAGGATAGAGCATAGGATAGGATAGGATTGAGGGTAGGATAGGATAGAGGATAGGATAGGATAGAGGATAGGATAGAGGATAGGATAGGCTAGAGGATAGTGTCAGATAGAGGATAGGATAGGATAGAGGATTGGATAGGATAGAGGATATGATAGGATAGAGGATATGGTAGGGGATTGGATATTATAGAGGATAGGTGACGATGGAGGATAGGATAGGAGAGAGGATAGGATAGGATAGAGGATAGGATAGCAAAGCGGATAGGATAGGATAGGATCGAGGAATGGATAGCAAAGCGGATAGGATAGGATGTAGGATTGGATAGGATAGAGGATAGGATAGGATAAAGGATAGGATAGGATAGAGGATAGGATAGGATAGAGGATAGGATAGGGGATTGGATAGGATAGAGGATAGGAGACGATGGAGGATAGGATAGGTTGTAGGATTGGATAGGATAGAATATAGGATAGGATAGAGGATAGGGTAGGGGATTGGATAGGATAGAGGATAGGAGACGATGGAGGATAGGATAGGATAGAGGATAGGTTAGGATAGAGGATAGGATAGGATAGAGGATAGGATAGGATAGAGGATAGGATAGGATAGAGGATAGGATAGAGGATAGAGGATAGGATAGAGGATAGGATAGAGGATAGGATAGGATAGGATAGAGGATAGGATAGAGGATAGGATAGAGGATTGGATTGGATAGAGGATATTATAGGATAGAGGATATGATACGATAGCGGATAGGATATAATGGAGTATAGGATAGTAATGAGGATAGGATAACGTTGAGGATAGGATAGGATAGAGGATAGGATAGGATAGAGGATAGGATAGGATAGAGGATAGGTTAGGATAGAGGATAGGATAGGATAGAGGATAGGATAGAGGATACGATAGGATAGAGGATAGGATAGAGGATAGGATAGAGGATTGGATAGGATAGAGGATATTATAGGATAGAGGATATGATAGGATAGCGGATAGGATAGGATAGAGGATAGGATAGGATAGAGGATAGGATAGGATAGAGGATAGGATAGAGGATAGGATAGAGGATAGGATAGGATAGGATAGAGGATAGGATAGGATAGAGGATAGGATAGGATAGAGGATAGGATAGGATAGAGGATGTGATAGGATAGAGTATAGAATAGGATAGAGCATAGGATAGGATAGGATTGAGGGTAGGATAGGATAGAGGATAGGATACGATAGAGGATAGGATAGGGGATTGGATAGGATAGAGGACAGGAGACGATAGAAGATAAGATAGGGGATTGGATAGGATAGAGGAAAGGAGACGATAGAGATTGGATAGGATAGATGATATTATAGGAAAGAGGATAGGATATGATAGAGGATACGATATTATAGAGGACAGGACAGGATAGAGGATAGGATAGGATAGAGGATAGGATAGGATAGAGGATAGGATAGGATAGAGGATAGGATAGGATAGAGGATAGGATAGGATAGAGGAACGGATAGGATAGAGGATAGGAAAGGATAGAGGATAGGATAGGATAGAGGATAGGATAGGATAGAGGATAGGATAGGATAGAGGATAGGATAGGATAGAGGATAGGATAGGATAGAGGATAGGATAGGATAGAGGATAGGATAGGATAGAGGATAGGATAGAGGATAGGATAGGATAGAGGATAGGACAGGATAGAGGATAGGATAGAGGATAGGATAGGATAGAGGATAGGATAGAGGATAGGATAGAGGATTGGATTGGATAGAGGATAGGAGACGATAGAGGATAGGATAGGATAGAGGATAGGATAATATAGAGAATAGGATAGGATAGATGATATTATAGGCAAGAGGATAGGATATGATAGAGGATACGATATTATAGAGGATAGGATAGCATAGAGGATAGGATAGGCTAGAGGATAGGATCAGATAGAGGATAGGATAGGATAGAGGATAGGATAGGATAGATGATATTATAGGATAGAGGATAGAATATGATAGAGGATACGATATTATACAGGATACGATAGGATAGAGGATTGGATAGGGGATTGGATAGGATAGAGGATAGGAGACGATAGAGGATAGGATAGGATAGAGGATAGGATAGGATAGAGAATAGGATAGGATAGATGATATTATAGGCAAGAGGATAGGATATGATAGAGGATACGATATTATAGAGGATAGGATAGGATAGAGGATAGGATAGGCTAGAGGATAGGATCAGATAGAGGATAGGATAGGATAGAGGATAGGATAGGATAGACGATAGGATAGGATAGAGGATAGGATAGTATAGAGGATAGGATAGGATAGAGGATAGATGATATTATAGGATAGAGGATAGAATATGATAGAGGTTACGATATTATAGAGGATACGATAGGATAGAGGATAGGATAGGGGATTGGATAGGATAGAGGACAGGACACGATAGAGGATAAGATAGGGGATTTGATAGAATAGAGGACAGGAGACGATAGAGAATAGGATATGATAGAGGATAGGATAGGATAGAGGATAGAATATGATAGAGGATACGATATTATACAGGATACGATATTATACAGGATACGATAGGATAGAGGATTGGATAGGGGATTGGATAGGATAGAGGATAGGAGACGATAGAGGATAGGATAGGATAGAGGATAGGATAGGATAGAGAATAGGATAGGATAGAGGATAGGATAGGCTAGAGGATAGGATCAGATAGAGGATAGGATAGGATAGAGGATAGGATAGGATAGAGGATAGGATAGGATAGAGGATAGGATAGGATAGAGGATAGGATAGGATAGAGGATAGGATAGGATAGAGGATAGGATAGGATAGAGGATAGGATAGGATAGAGGATAGGATAGGATAGAGGATAGGATAGGATAGAGCATAGGATAGGATAGGATTGAGGGTAGGATAGGATAGAGGATAGGATAGGATAGAGGATAGGATAGAGGATAGGATAGGCTAGAGGATAGTGTCAGATAGAGGATAGGATAGGATAGAGGATAGGATAGGATAGAGGATTGGATAGGATAGAGGATATGATAGGATAGCGGATAGGATATAATGGAGTATAGGATAGGAATGAGGATAGGATAGGGTTGAGGATAGGATAGGATAGAGGATAGGATAGAGGATATGATAGGATAGCGGATAGGATATAATGGAGTATAGGTTAGGAATGAGGATAGGATAGGGTTCAGGATAGGATAGGATAGAGAATAGGATAGGATAGAGGATAGGTTAGGATAGAGTATAGGATAGGATAGAGGATAGGATAGGATAGCGGATAGGATAGGATAGAGGATAGGATAGGATAGAGGATAGGATAGGATAGAGGATAGGATAGGATAGAGGATAGGAGAGGATAGAGGATAGGATAGGATAGAGGATAGGATAGGATAGAGGATAGGATAGGATAGAGGATTGGATAGGATAGAGGATATGGTAGGATAGGGTAGAGGATAGGATAGCATAGAGGATAGGATCGTATAGAGGATAGGATAGGTGATTGGAAAGGATAGAGGATAGGATAGGGTAGATGATAGGATAGACAATAGGATAGGATAGTGGATAGGATAGGGGATTGGATAGGATAGAGGATAGGATAGGATAGGATAGAGGATAGTACAGGATAGAGGATATGATAGGATAGAGGATAGGATGGGATAGAGGATAGGATAGGATAGAGGATAGGATAGGATAGAGGATAGGATAGGATAAAGGATAGGATAGGATAGAGGATAGGATAGGATAGAGGATAGGATAGGATAGGATAGAGGATAGGATAGGATAGATGATATTATAGGAAAGAGGATAGGATACGATAGAGGATACGATATTATAGAGAATAGGATAGGATAGAGTATCGGATAGGATAGGACAGAGGATAGGATAGGGGATTGGATAGGATAGAGGACAGGAGACGATAGAAGATAAGATAGGGGATTGGATAGGATAGAGGAAAGGAGACGATAGAGATTGGATAGGATAGATGATATTATAGGAAAGAGGATAGGATATGATAGAGGATACGATATTATAGAGGATAGGACTGGATAGAGGATAGGATAGGATAGAGGATAGGATAGGATAGAGGATAGGATAGGATAGAGGATAGGATAGGATAGAGGATAGGATAGGATAGAGGATAGGATAGGATAGAGGATAGGATAGGATAGAGGATAGGATAGGATAGAGGATAGGATAGAGGATTGGATAGGATAGAGGATATGATAGGATAGGGTAGAGGATAGGATAGGATAGATGATAGGATCGTATAGAGGATAGGATAGGTGATTGGATAGGATAGAGGATAGGATAGGGTAGATGATAGGATAGAGAATAGGATAGGATAGAGGATAGGATAGAATAGAGGATAGGATTGGATATAGGATAGGATAGGGGATTGGATAGTATAGAGGATAAGATAGGATAGAGGATAGGATAGGATAGAGGATAGGATAGGATAGAGGATAGGATAGGATAGAGGATAGGATAGGATAAAGGATAGGATTGGATAGAGGATAGGATAGGATAGAGAATAGGATAGGATAGAGGATAGGATAGGATTGAGGATAGGATAGGATAGAGGATAGGATAGGTTAGAGGATAGGATAGGATAGAGGATAGGATAGGATAGAGGATAGGATAGGATACAGGATAGGATAGGATAGAGGATAGGATAGGATAGAGGATAGGTTAGGATAGAGGATGGGATAGGATAGAGTATAGAATAGGATAGAGCATAGGATAGGATAGGATTGAGGGTAGGATAGGATAGAGGATAGGATAGGATAGAGGATAGGATAGGGGATTGGATAGGATAGAGGACAGGAGACGATAGAAGATAAGATAGGGGATTGGATAGGATAGAGGAAAGGAGACGATAGAGATTGGATAGGATAGATGATATTATAGGAAAGAGGATAGGATATGATAGAGGATACGATATTATAGAGGATATGACTGGATAGAGGATAGGATAGGATAGAGGATAGGATAGGATAGACGATAGGATAGGATAGAGGATAGGATAGGATAGAGGATAGAATAGGATAGAGGATAGGATAGGATAGAGGATAGGATAGGATAGAGGATAGGATAGGATAGAGGATAGGATAGGATAGGATAGAGGATAGGATAGGATAGATGATATTATAGGAAAGAGGATAGGATACGATAGAGGATACGATATTATAGAGAATAGGATAGGATAGAGTATCGGATAGGATAGGACAGAGGATAGGATAGGGGATTGGATAGGATAGAGGACAGGAGACGATAGAAGATAAGATAGGGGATTGGATAGGATAGAGGAAAGGAGACGATAGAGATTGGATAGGATAGATGATATTATAGGAAAGAGGATAGGATATGATAGAGGATACGATATTATAGAGGATAGGACTGGATAGAGGATAGGATAGGATAGAGGATAGGATAGGATAGAGGATAGGATAGGATAGAGGATAGGATAGGATAGAGGATAGGATAGGATAGAGGATAGGATAGGATAGAGGATAGGATAGGATAGAGGATAGGATAGAGGATTGGATAGGATAGAGGATATGATAGGATAGGGTAGAGGATAGGATAGGATAGATGATAGGATCGTATAGAGGATAGGATAGGTGATTGGATAGGATAGAGGATAGGATAGGGTAGATGATAGGATAGAGAATAGGATAGGATAGAGGATAGGATAGAATAGAGGATAGGATTGGATATAGGATAGGATAGGGGATTGGATAGTATAGAGGATAAGATAGGATAGAGGATAGGATAGGATAGAGGATAGGATAGGATAGAGGATAGGATAGGATAGAGGATAGGATAGGATAAAGGATAGGATTGGATAGAGGATAGGATAGGATAGAGAATAGGATAGGATAGAGGATAGGATAGGATTGAGGATAGGATAGGATAGAGGATAGGATAGGATAGAGGATAGGATAGGATAGAGGATAGGATAGGATAGAGGATAGGATAGGATAGCGGATAGGATAGGATAGAGGATAGGATAGGATAGAGGATGTGATAGGATAGAGTATAGAATAGGATAGAGCATAGGATAGGATTCAGGGTAGGATAGGATAGGGGATAGGATAGGATAGAGGATAGGATAGGGGATTGGATAGGATAGAGGACATGAGACGATAGAAGATAAGATACGGGATTGGATAGGATATAGGAAAGGAGACGATAGAGATTGGATAGGATAGATGATATTATAGGAAAGAGGATAGGATATGATAGAGGATAGGACAGGATAGAGGATAGGATAGGATAGAGGATAGGATAGGATACAGGATAGGATAGGATAGAGGATAGGATAGGATAGAGGATAGGTTAGGATAGAGGATGGGATAGGATAGAGTATAGAATAGGATAGAGCATAGGATAGGATAGAGGATAGGATAGGATAGGATAGAGGATAGGATAGGATAGATGATAGGATAGAATAGAGGATAGGATTGGATAGAGGATAGGATAGGGGATTGGATAGTATAGAGGATAAGATAGGATAGAGGATAGGATAGGATAGAGGATCGGATAGGATAGAGGATAGGATAAGATAGAGGATAGGATAGGGTAGATGATAGGATAGGATAGAGGATCGGATAGGATAGAGGATAGGATAGGATAAAAGATAGGATAGGATAGAGGATAGGATAGGATAGAGCATAGGTTAGGATAGGATTGAGGGTAGGATAGGATAGAGGATAGGATAGGATAGAGGATAGGATAGAGGATAGGATAGGCTAGAGGATAGTGTCAGATAGAGGATAGGATAGGATAGAGGATAGGATAGGATAGAGGATTGGATAGGATAGAGGATATGATAGGATAGCGGATAGGATATAATGGAGTATAGGATAGGAATGAGGATAGGATAGGGTTGAGGATAGGATAGGATAGAGGATAGGATAGAGGATATGATAGGATAGCGGATAGGATATAATGGAGTATAGGTTAGGAATGAGGATAGGATAGGGTTCAGGATAGGATAGGATAGAGAATAGGATAGGATAGAGGATAGGTTAGGATAGAGTACAGGATAGGATAGAGGATAGGATAGGATAGGATAGAGGATAGGATAGGATAGATGATAGGATAGAATAGAGGATAGGATTGGATAGAGGATAGGATAGGGGATTGGATAGTATAGAGGATAAGATAGGATAGAGGATAGGATAGGATAGAGGATCGGATAGGATAGAGGATAGGATAAGATAGAGGATAGGATAGGGTAGATGATAGGATAGGATAGAGGATCGGATAGGATAGAGGATAGGATAGGATAAAAGATAGGATAGGATAGAGGATAGGATAGGATAGAGCATAGGTTAGGATAGGATTGAGGGTAGGATAGGATAGAGGATAGGATAGGATAGAGGATAGGATAGAGGATAGGATAGGCTAGAGGATAGTGTCAGATAGAGGATAGGATAGGATAGAGGATAGGATAGGATAGAGGATTGGATAGGATAGAGGATATGATAGGATAGCGGATAGGATATAATGGAGTATAGGATAGGAATGAGGATAGGATAGGGTTGAGGATAGGATAGGATAGAGGATAGGATAGAGGATATGATAGGATAGCGGATAGGATATAATGGAGTATAGGTTAGGAATGAGGATAGGATAGGGTTCAGGATAGGATAGGATAGAGAATAGGATAGGATAGAGGATAGGTTAGGATAGAGTACAGGATAGGATAGAGGATAGGATAGGATAGCGGATAGGATAGGATAGAGGATAGGATAGGATAGAGGATAGGATAGGATAGAGGATAGGAAAGGATAGAGAATAGGATAGGATAGATGATATTACAGGCAAGAGGATAGAATATGATAGAGGATAGGATATCATAGAGGATAGGATAGGATAGAGGATAGGATAGGATAGAGGATAGGATCGGATAGAGGATAGGATAGGATAGAGGATAGGATAGGATAGAGGATAGGATAGGGGATTGGATAGGATAGAGGATAGGAGACGATGGAGGATAGGATAGGATGTAGGATTGGATAGGATAGAGGATAGGATACGATACAGGATAGGGTATGGGATTGGATAGGATAGAGGATAGGAGACGATGGAGGATAGGATAGGATAGAGGACAGGATAGGATAGAGGATAGGATAGAGGATTGGTTAGAATAAAGGATAGGAGAGGATAGAGGAAAGGATAGGATTGAGGATAGGACAGGATAGAGGATAGGATAGGATAGAGGATAGGATAGGATAGAGGATAGGATAGGATAGAGGATAGGATAGGATAGAAGATAGGATAGGATAGAGTATAGAATAGGAAAGAGCATAGGATAGGATAGGATAGAGGATAGGTTAGGATAGAGGATAGGATAGGGGATTGGATAGGATAGAGGACAGGAGACGATAGAAGATAAGATAGGGGATTGGATAGGATAGAGGGCAGGAGACGATACAGGATAAGATTGGGGATTTGCTAGGATAGATGACAGGGGACGATAGAGATTGGATAGGATAGATGATATTATAGCAAAGAGGATAGGATATGATAGAGGATAGGATATAGGAATGGATAGGACAGAGGATAGGATAGCATAGCGGATAGGATTGGATGAGGATTGGATAGGATAGAGGATAGGATACGATAGAGGATAGGATAGGATAGAGGATAGGATATGATAGAGGATACGATATTATAGAGGATAGGACAGGATAGAGGATAGGATAGGATAGAGGATAGGATAGGATAGAGGATAGGTTAGGATAGAGGATAGGAGACGATGGGGGATAGGATAGGATGTAGGATTGGATAGGATAGAGGATATGATAGGATAGAGGATATGGTAGGGGATTGGATATTATAGAGGATAGGTGACGATGGAGGATAGGATAGGAGAGAGGATAGGATAGGATAGAGGATAGGATAGCAAAGCGGATAGGATAGGATAGGATCGAGGAATGGATAGCAAAGCGGATAGGATAGGATGTAGGATTGGATAGGATAGAGGATAGGATAGGATAAAGGATAGGATAGGATAGAGGATAGGATAGGATAGAGGATAGGATAGGGGATTGGATAGGATAGAGGATAGGAGACGATGGAGGATAGGATAGGTTGTAGGATTGGATAGGATAGAATATAGGATAGGATAGAGGATAGGGTAGGGGATTGGATAGGATAGAGGATAGGAGACGATGGAGGATAGGATAGGATAGAGGATAGGTTAGGATAGAGGATAGGATAGGATAGAGGATAGGATAGGATAGAGGATAGGATAGGATAGAGGATAGGATAGAGGATAGAGGATAGGATAGAGGATAGGATAGAGGATAGGATAGGATAGGATAGAGGATAGGATAGAGGATAGGATCGAGGATTGGATTGGATAGAGGATATTATAGGATAGAGGATATGATACGATAGCGGATAGGATATAATGGAGTATAGGATAGTAATGAGGATAGGATAACGTTGAGGATAGGATAGGATAGAGGATAGGATAGGATAGAGGATAGGATAGGATAGAGGATAGGTTAGGATAGAGGATAGGATAGGATAGAGGATAGGATAGAGGATACGATAGGATAGAGGATAGGATAGAGGATAGGATAGAGGATTGGATAGGATAGAGGATATTATAGGATAGAGGATATGATAGGATAGCGGATAGGATAGGATAGAGGATAGGATAGGATAGAGGATAGGATAGGATAGAGGATAGGATAGAGGATAGGATAGAGGATAGGATAGGATAGGATAGAGGATAGGATAGGATAGAGGATAGGATAGGATAGAGGATAGGATAGGATAGAGGATGTGATAGGATAGAGTATAGAATAGGATAGAGCATAGGATAGGATAGGATTGAGGGTAGGATAGGATAGAGGATAGGATACGATAGAGGATAGGATAGGGGATTGGATAGGATAGAGGACAGGAGACGATAGAAGATAAGATAGGGGATTGGATAGGATAGAGGAAAGGAGACGATAGAGATTGGATAGGATAGATGATATTATAGGAAAGAGGATAGGATATGATAGAGGATACGATATTATAGAGGACAGGACAGGATAGAGGATAGGATAGGATAGAGGATAGGATAGGATAGAGGATAGGATAGGATAGAGGATAGGATAGGATAGAGGATAGGATAGGATAGAGGATAGGATAGGATAGAGGATAGGATAGGATAGAGGATAGGATAGGATAGAGGATAGGATAGGATAGAGGATAGGATAGGATAGAGGATAGGATAGGATAGAGGATAGGATAGGATAGAGGATAGGATAGAGGATAGGATAGGATAGAGGATAGGACAGGATAGAGGATAGGATAGAGGATAGGATAGGATAGAGGATAGGATAGAGGATAGGATAGAGGATTGGATTGGATAGAGGATAGGAGACGATAGAGGATAGGATAGGATAGAGGATAGGATAGGATAGAGAATAGGATAGGATAGATGATATTATAGGCAAGAGGATAGGATATGATAGAGGATACGATATTATAGAGGATAGGATAGGATAGAGGATAGGATAGGCTAGAGGATAGGATCAGATAGAGGATAGGATAGGATAGAGGATAGGATAGGATAGATGATATTATAGGATAGAGGATAGAATATGATAGAGGATACGATATTATACAGGATACGATAGGATAGAGGATTGGATAGGGGATTGGATAGGATAGAGGATAGGAGACGATAGAGGATAGGATAGGATAGAGGATAGGATAGGATAGAGAATAGGATAGGATAGATGATATTATAGGCAAGAGGATAGGATATGATAGAGGATACGATATTATAGAGGATAGGATAGGATAGAGGATAGGATAGGCTAGAGGATAGGATCAGATAGAGGATAGGATAGGATAGAGGATAGGATAGGATAGACGATAGGATAGGATAGAGGATAGGATAGTATAGAGGATAGGATAGGATAGAGGATAGATGATATTATAGGATAGAGGATAGAATATGATAGAGGTTACGATATTATAGAGGATACGATAGGATAGAGGATAGGATAGGGGATTGGATAGGATAGAGGACAGGACACGATAGAGGATAAGATAGGGGATTTGATAGAATAGAGGACAGGAGACGATAGAGAATAGGATATGATAGAGGATAGGATAGGATAGAGGATAGAATATGATAGAGGATACGATATTATACAGGATACGATATTATACAGGATACGATAGGATAGAGGATTGGATAGGGGATTGGATAGGATAGAGGATAGGAGACGATAGAGGATAGGATAGGATAGAGGATAGGATAGGATAGAGAATAGGATAGGATAGAGGATAGGATAGGCTAGAGGATAGGATCAGATAGAGGATAGGATAGGATAGAGGATAGGATAGGATAGAGGATAGGATAGGATAGAGGATAGGATAGGATAGAGGATAGGATAGGATAGAGGATAGGATAGGATAGAGGATAGGATAGGATAGAGGATAGGATAGGATAGAGGATAGGATAGGATAGAGGATAGGATAGGATAGAGCATAGGATAGGATAGGATTGAGGGTAGGATAGGATAGAGGATAGGATAGGATAGAGGATAGGATAGAGGATAGGATAGGCTAGAGGATAGTGTCAGATAGAGGATAGGATAGGATAGAGGATAGGATAGGATAGAGGATTGGATAGGATAGAGGATATGATAGGATAGCGGATAGGATATAATGGAGTATAGGATAGGAATGAGGATAGGATAGGGTTGAGGATAGGATAGGATAGAGGATAGGATAGAGGATATGATAGGATAGCGGATAGGATATAATGGAGTATAGGTTAGGAATGAGGATAGGATAGGGTTCAGGATAGGATAGGATAGAGAATAGGATAGGATAGAGGATAGGTTAGGATAGAGTATAGGATAGGATAGAGGATAGGATAGGATAGCGGATAGGATAGGATAGAGGATAGGATAGGATAGAGGATAGGATAGGATAGAGGATAGGATAGGATAGAGGATAGGAGAGGATAGAGGATAGGATAGGATAGAGGATAGGATAGGATAGAGGATAGGATAGGATAGAGGATTGGATAGGATAGAGGATATGGTAGGATAGGGTAGAGGATAGGATAGCATAGAGGATAGGATCGTATAGAGGATAGGATAGGTGATTGGAAAGGATAGAGGATAGGATAGGGTAGATGATAGGATAGACAATAGGATAGGATAGTGGATAGGATAGGGGATTGGATAGGATAGAGGATAGGATAGGATAGGATAGAGGATAGTACAGGATAGAGGATATGATAGGATAGAGGATAGGATGGGATAGAGGATAGGATAGGATAGAGGATAGGATAGGATAGAGGATAGGATAGGATAAAGGATAGGATAGGATAGAGGATAGGATAGGATAGAGGATAGGATAGGATAGGATAGAGGATAGGATAGGATAGATGATATTATAGGAAAGAGGATAGGATACGATAGAGGATACGATATTATAGAGAATAGGATAGGATAGAGTATCGGATAGGATAGGACAGAGGATAGGATAGGGGATTGGATAGGATAGAGGACAGGAGACGATAGAAGATAAGATAGGGGATTGGATAGGATAGAGGAAAGGAGACGATAGAGATTGGATAGGATAGATGATATTATAGGAAAGAGGATAGGATATGATAGAGGATACGATATTATAGAGGATAGGACTGGATAGAGGATAGGATAGGATAGAGGATAGGATAGGATAGAGGATAGGATAGGATAGAGGATAGGATAGGATAGAGGATAGGATAGGATAGAGGATAGGATAGGATAGAGGATAGGATAGGATAGAGGATAGGATAGGATAGAGGATAGGATAGAGGATTGGATAGGATAGAGGATATGATAGGATAGGGTAGAGGATAGGATAGGATAGATGATAGGATCGTATAGAGGATAGGATAGGTGATTGGATAGGATAGAGGATAGGATAGGGTAGATGATAGGATAGAGAATAGGATAGGATAGAGGATAGGATAGAATAGAGGATAGGATTGGATATAGGATAGGATAGGGGATTGGATAGTATAGAGGATAAGATAGGATAGAGGATAGGATAGGATAGAGGATAGGATAGGATAGAGGATAGGATAGGATAGAGGATAGGATAGGATAAAGGATAGGATTGGATAGAGGATAGGATAGGATAGAGAATAGGATAGGATAGAGGATAGGATAGGATTGAGGATAGGATAGGATAGAGGATAGGATAGGTTAGAGGATAGGATAGGATAGAGGATAGGATAGGATAGAGGATAGGATAGGATACAGGATAGGATAGGATAGAGGATAGGATAGGATAGAGGATAGGTTAGGATAGAGGATGGGATAGGATAGAGTATAGAATAGGATAGAGCATAGGATAGGATAGGATTGAGGGTAGGATAGGATAGAGGATAGGATAGGATAGAGGATAGGATAGGGGATTGGATAGGATAGAGGACAGGAGACGATAGAAGATAAGATAGGGGATTGGATAGGATAGAGGAAAGGAGACGATAGAGATTGGATAGGATAGATGATATTATAGGAAAGAGGATAGGATATGATAGAGGATACGATATTATAGAGGATATGACTGGATAGAGGATAGGATAGGATAGAGGATAGGATAGGATAGACGATACGATAGGATAGAGGATAGGATAGGATAGAGGATAGAATAGGATAGAGGATAGGATAGGATAGAGGATAGGATAGGATAGAGGATAGGATAGGATAGAGGATAGGATAGGATAGGATAGAGGATAGGATAGGATAGATGATATTATAGGAAAGAGGATAGGATACGATAGAGGATACGATATTATAGAGAATAGGATAGGATAGAGTATCGGATAGGATAGGACAGAGGATAGGATAGGGGATTGGATAGGATAGAGGACAGGAGACGATAGAAGATAAGATAGGGGATTGGATAGGATAGAGGAAAGGAGACGATAGAGATTGGATAGGATAGATGATATTATAGGAAAGAGGATAGGATATGATAGAGGATACGATATTATAGAGGATAGGACTGGATAGAGGATAGGATAGGATAGAGGATAGGATAGGATAGAGGATAGGATAGGATAGAGGATAGGATAGGATAGAGGATAGGATAGGATAGAGGATAGGATAGGATAGAGGATAGGATAGGATAGAGGATAGGATAGGATAGAGCATAGGTTAGGATAGGATTGAGGGTAGGAAAGGATAGAGGATAGGATAGGATAGAGGATAGAATAGAGGATAGGACAGGCTATAGGATAGTGTCAGATAGAGGAGAGGATAGGATAGAGGATAGAATAGGATAGAGGATTGGATAGGATAGAGGATAGGATAGGATAGGATAGAGGATAGGTTAGGATAGAGGATGGGATAGGATAGAGTATAGAATAGGATAGAGCATAGGATAGGATAGAGGATAGGATAGGATAGGATAGAGGATAGGATAGGATAGATGATAGGATAGAATAGAGGATAGGATTGGATAGAGGCTAGGATAGGGGATTGGATAGTATAGAGGATAAGATAGGATAGAGGATAGGATAGGATAGAGGATCGGATAGGATAGAGGATAGGATAGGATAGAGGATAGGATAGGGTAGATGATAGGATAGGATAGAGGATCGGATAGGATAGAGGATAGGATAGGATAAAAGATAGGATAGGATAGAGGATAGGATAGGATAGAGCATAGGATAGGATAGGATTGAGGGTAGGATAGGATAGAGGATAGGATAGGATAGAGGATAGGATAGAGGATAGGATAGAGGATAGGATAGGCTAGAGGATAGTGTCAGATTGAGGATAGGATAGGATAGAGGATAGGATAGGATAGAGGATTGGATAGGATAGAGGATATGATAGGATAGCGGATAGGATATAATGGAGTATAGGATAGGAATGAGGATAGGATAGGGTTGAGGATAGGATAGGATAGAGGATAGGATAGAGGATATGATAGGATAGCGGATAGGATATAATGGAGTATAGGTTAGGAATGAGGATAGGATAGGGTTCAGGATAGGATAGGATAGAGAATAGGATAGGATAGAGGATAGGTTAGGATAGAGTATAGGATAGGATAGAGGATAGGATAGGATAGCGGATAGGATAGGATAGAGGATAGGATAGGATAGAGGATAGGATAGGATAGAGGATAGGATAGGATAGAGGATAGGAGAGGATAGAGGATAGGATAGGATAGAGGATAAGGTAGGATACAGGATACGATAGGATAGAGGATAGGATAGAGGATTGGATAGGATAGAGGATATGATAGGATAGGGTAGAGGATAGGATAGCATAGAGGATAGGATCGTATAGAGGATAGGATAGGTGATTGGAAAGGATAGAGGATAGGATAGGGTAGATGATAGGATAGACAATAGGATAGGATAGTGGATAGGATAGGGGATTGGATAGGATAGAGGATAGGATAGGATAGGATAGAGGATAGTATAGGATAGAGGATATGATAGGATAGAGGATAGGATGGGATAGAGGATAGGATAGGATAGAGGATAGGATAGGATAGAGGATAGGATAGGATAGAGGATAGGATAGGATAGAGGATAGGATAGGATAGGATAGAGGACAGGATAGGATAGATGATATTATAGGAAAGAGGATAGGATACGATAGAGGATACGATATTATAGAGAATAGGATAGGATAGAGTATCGGATAGGATAGGACAGAGGATAGGATAGGGGATTGGATAGGATAGAGGACAGGAGACGATAGAAGATAAGATAGGGGATTGGATAGGATAGAGGAAAGGAGACGATAGAGATTGGATAGGATAGATGATATTATAGGAAAGAGGATAGGATATGATAGAGGATAGGACTGGATAGAGGATAGGATAGGATAGAGGATAGGATAGGATAGAGGATAGGATAGGATAGAGGATAGGATAGGATAGAGGATAGGATAGGATAGAGGATAGGATAGGATAGAGGATAGGATAGGATAGAGGATAGGATAGGATAGAGGATAGGATAGGATAGAGGATAGGATAGAGGATTGGATAGGATAGAGGATATGATAGGATAGGGTAGAGGATAGGATAGGATAGATGATAGGATCGTATAGAGGATAGGATAGGTGATTGGATAGGATAGGGGATAGGATAGGGTAGATGATAGGATAGAGAATAGGATAGGATAGAGGATAGGATAGAATAGAGGATAGGATTGGATATAGGATAGGATAGGGGATTGGATAGTATAGAGGATAAGATAGGATAGAGGATAGGATAGGATAGAGGATCGGATAGGATAGAGGATAGGATAGGATAGAGGATAGGATAGGGTAGATGATAGGATAGGATAGAGGATCGGATAGGATAGAGGATAGGATAGGATAAAAGATAGGATAGGATAGAGGATAGGATAGGATAGTGGATAGGATAGGGGATTGGATAGGATAGAGGATAGGATAGGATAGGATAGAGGATAGTATAGGATAGAGGATATGATAGGATAGAGGATAGGATGGGATAGAGGATAGGATAGGATAGAGGATAGGATGGGATAGAGAATAGGATAGGGGATTGGATAGGATAGAGGACAGGAGAAGATAGAAGATAAGATAGGGGATTGGATAGGATAGAGGAAAGGAGACGATAGAGATTGGATAGGATAGAGGATATTATAGGAAAGAGGATAGGATATGATAGAGGATAGGATAGGATAGAGGATGGATAGGATAGAGGATAGGATAGGATAGAGGATAGGATAGGATAGAGGATAGGGTAGGATACGATAGAGGATATGATAGGATAGAGGATAGGATTGGATAGAGGATAGGATAGGATAGAGGATAGGATGGGGTAGAGGATAACATAGGATAGAGGATAGGATAGGATATAGGATAGGATAGAGGATAGGATAGGATAGAGGATAGGATAGGATAAAGGATAGGATTGGATAGAGGATAGGATAGGATAGAGAATAGGATAGGATAGAGGATAGGATAGGATTGAGGATAGGATAGGATAGAGGATAGGATAGGATACAGGATAGGATAGGATAGAGGATAGGATAGGATAGAGGATAGGTTAGGATAGAGGATGGGATAGGATAGAGTATAGAATAGGATAGAGCATAGGATAGGATAGGATTGAGGGTAGGATAGGATAGAGGATAGGATAGGATAGAGGATAGGATAGGGGATTGGATAGGATAGAGGACAGGAGACGATAGAAGATAAGATAGGGGATTGGATAGGATAGAGGAAAGGAGACGATAGAGATTGGATAGGATAGATGATATTATAGGAAAGAGGATAGGATATGATAGAGGATACGATATTATAGAGGATATGACTGGATAGAGGATAGGATAGGATAGAGGATAGGATAGGATAGACGATAGGATAGGATAGAGGATAGGATAGGATAGAGGATAGGATAGGATAGAGGATAGGATAGGATAGAGGATAGGATAGGATAGAGGATAGGATAGGATAGAGGATAGGATAGGATAGAGGATAGGATAGGATAGAGGATAGGATAGGATAGAGGAAAGGATAGTATAGAGGATAGGATAGGATAGAGGATAGGATAGGATAGAGGATAGGATAGGATAAAGGATAGGATAGGATAGAGGATAGGATAGGATAGAGGATAGGATAGAGGATAGGATAGGATAGAGGATAGGATAGGATAGAGGATAGGATAGGATAGAGGATAGGTTAGGATAGAGGATGGGATAGGATAGAGTATAGAATAGGATAGAGCATAGGATAGGATAGAGGATAGGATAGGATAGGATAGAGGATAGGATAGGATAGATGATAGGATAGAATAGAGGATAGGTTAGGATAGAGGATGGGATAGGATAGAGTATAGAATAGGATAGAGCATAGGATAGGATAGGATTGAGGGTAGGATAGGATAGAGGATAGGATAGGATAGAGGATAGGATAGGGGATTGGATAGGATAGAGGACAGGAGACGATAGTAGATAAGATAGGGGATTGGATAGGATAGAGGAAAGGAGACGATAGAGATTGGATAGGATAGAGGATAGGATAGGATAGTGGATAGGATAGGATAGAGGATAGGATAGGATAGAGGATAGGATAGGATAGAGGATAGGATAGGATAGAGGATGTGATAGGATAGAGTATAGAATAGGATAGAGCATAGGATAGGATTGAGGGTAGGATAGGATAGAGGATAGGATAGGATAGAGGATAGGATAGGGGATTGGATAGGATAGAGGACAGGAGACGATAGAAGATAAGATACGGGATTGGATAGGATATAGGAAAGGAGACGATAGAGATTGGATAGGATAGATGATATTATAGGAAAGAGGATAGGATATGATAGAGGATACGATATTATAGAGGATAGGACAGGATATAGGATAGGATAGGATAGAGGATAGGATAGAGGATAGGATAGGATACAGGATAGGATAGGATAGAGGATAGGATAGGATAGAGGATAGGTTAGGATAGAGGATGGGATAGGATAGAGTATAGAATAGGATAGAGCATAGGATAGGATAGGATTGAGGGTAGGATAGGATAGAGGATAGGATAGGATAGAGGATAGGATAGGGGATTGGATAGGATAGAGGACAGGAGACGATAGAAGATAAGATAGGGGATTGGATAGGATAGAGGAAAGGAGACGATAGAGATTGGATAGGATAGATGATATTATAGGAAAGAGGATAGGATATGATAGAGGATACGATATTATAGAGGATATGACTGGATAGAGGATAGGATAGGATAGAGGATAGGATAGGATAGACGATAGGATAGGATAGAGGATAGGATAGGATAGAGGATAGGATAGGATAGAGGATAGGATAGAATAGAGGATAGGATAGGATAGAGGATAGGATAGGATAGAGGATAGGATAGGATAGAGGATAGGATAGGATAGAGGATAGGATAGGATAGAGGATAGGATAGGATAGAGGATAGGATAGGATAGAGGATAGGATAGGATAGAGGATAGGATAGGATAGAGGATAGGATAGGATAGAGGATAGGATAGGATAGAGGATAGGATAGAGGATAGGATAGGATAGAGGATAGGATAGTATAGAGGATAGGATAGGATAGAGGATAGGATAGAGGATAGGATAGGATAGAGGATAGGATAGGATAGAGGATAGGATAGGATAGAGGATAGGATAGGATAGAGGATAGGTTAGGATAGAGGATGGGATAGGATAGAGTATAGAATAGGATAGAGCATAGGATAGGATAGAGGATAGGATAGGATAGGATAGAGGATAGGATAGGATAGATGATAGGATAGAATAGACGATAGGATTGGATAGAGGATAGGATAGGGGATTGGATAGTATAGAGGATAAGATAGGATAGAGGATAGGATAGGATAGAGGATCGGATAGGATAGAGGATAGGATAGGATAGAGGATAGGATAGGGTAGATGATAGGATAGGATAGAGGATCGGATAGGATAGAGGATAGGATAGGATAAAAGATAGGATAGGATAGAGGATAGGATAGGATAGAGCATAGGATAGGATAGGATTGAGGGTAGGATAGGATAGAGGATAGGATAGGATAGAGGATAGGATAGAGGATAGGATAGGCTAGAGGATAGTGTCAGATAGAGGATAGGATAGGATAGAGGATAGGATAGGATAGAGGATTGGATAGGATAGAGGATATGATAGGATAGCGGATAGGATATAATGGAGTATAGGATAGGAATGAGGATAGGATAGGGTTGAGGATAGGATAGGATAGAGGATAGGATAGAGGATATGATAGGATAGCGGATAGGATATAATGGAGTATAGGTTAGGAATGAGGTTAGGATAGGGTTCAGGATAGGATAGGATAGAGAATAGGATAGGATAGAGGATAGGTTAGGATAGAGTATAGGATAGGATAGAGGATAGGATAGGATAGCGGATAGGATAGGATAGAGGATAGGATAGGATAGAGGATAGGATAGGATAGAGGATAGGATAGGATAGAGGATAGGATAGAGGATTGGATAGGATAGAGGATATGATAGGATAGGGTAGAGGATAGGATAGCATAGAGGATAGGATCGTATAGAGGATAGGATAGGTGATTGGAAAGGATAGAGGATAGGATAGGGTAGATGATAGGATAGACAATAGGATAGGATAGTGGATAGGATAGGGGATTGGATAGGATAGAGGATAGGATAGGATAGGATAGAGGATAGTATAGGATAGAGGATATGATAGGATAGAGGATAGGATGGGATAGAGGATAGGATAGGATAGAGGATAGGATGGGATAGAGGATAGGATAGATGACAGGAGAAGATAGAAGATAAGATAGGGGATTGGATAGGATAGAGGAAAGGAGACGATAGAGATTGGATAGGATAGAGGATATTATAGGAAAGAGGATAGGATATGATAGAGGATAGGATAGGATAGAGGATGGATAGGATAGAGGATAGGATAGGATAGAGGATAGGATAGGATAGAGGATTGGGTAGGATACGATAGAGGATATAATAGGATAGAGGATAGGATTGGATAGAGGATAGGATAGGATAGAGGATAGGATGGGGTAGAGGATAACATAGGATAGAGGATAGGATAGGATATAGGATAGGATAGAGGATAGGATAGGATAGAGGATAGGATAGGATAAAGGATAGGATTGGATAGAGGATAGGATAGGATAGAGAATAGGATAGGATAGAGGATAGGATAGGATTG
The DNA here is from genome assembly GCF_050948215.1 of Halictus rubicundus. Classification (NCBI taxonomy): domain Eukaryota; kingdom Metazoa; phylum Arthropoda; class Insecta; order Hymenoptera; family Halictidae; genus Halictus; species Halictus rubicundus. The sequence goes on along the minus strand of NW_027488580.1, from coordinate 242,147 downwards.
AGGATAGGATAGGATTGAGGGTAGGATAGGATAGAGGATAGGATAGGATAGAGGATAGGATAGGGGATTGGATAGGATAGAGGACAGGAGACGATAGAGATTGGATAGGATAGATGATATTATAGGAAAGAGGATAGGATATGATAGAGGATACGATATTATAGAGGATAGGACAGGATAGAGGATAGGATAGGATAGAGCATAGGATAGAGGATAGGATAGGATACAGGATAGGATAGGATAGAGGATAGGATAGGATAGAGGATAGGTTAGGATAGAGGATGGGATAGGATAGAGTATAGAATAGGATAGAGCATAGGATAGGATAGGATTGAGGGTAGGATAGGATAGATGATAGGATAGGATAGAGGATAGGATAGGGGATTGGATAGGATAGAGGACAGGAGACGATAGAAGATAAGATAGGGGATTGGATAGGATAGAGGAAAGGAGACGATAGAGATTGGATAGGATAGATGATATTATAGGAAAGAGGATAGGATATGATAGAGGATACGATATTATAGAGGATAGGACTGGATAGAGGATAGGATAGGATAGAGGATAGGATAGGATAGACGATAGGATAGGATAGAGGATAGGATAGGATAGAGGATAGGATAGGGTAGAGGATAGGATAGGATAGAGGATAGGATAGGATAGAGGATAGGTTAGGATAGAGGATGGGATAGGATAGAGTATAGAATAGGATAGAGCATAGGATAGGATAGAGGATAGGATAGGATAGGATAGAGGATAGGATAGGATAGATGATAGGATAGAATACAGGATAGGATTGGATAGAGGATAGGATAGGGGATTGGATAGTATAGAGGATAAGATAGGATAGAGGATAGGATAGGATAGAGGATCGGATAGGATAGAGGATAGGATAGGATAGAGGATAGGATAGGGTAGATGATAGGATAGGATAGAGGATCGGATAGGATAGAGGATAGGATAGGATAGAGCATAGGATAGGATAGGATTGAGGGTAGGATAGGATAGAGGATAGGATAGGATAGAGGATAGGATAGAGGATAGGATAGGCTAGAGGATAGTGTCAGATAGAGGATAGGATAGGATAGAGGATAGGATAGGATAGAGGATTGGATAGGATAGAGGATATGATAGGATAGCGGATAGGATATAATGGAGTATAGGATAGGAATGAGGATAGGATAGGGTTGAGGATAGGATAGGATAGAGAATAGGATAGGATAGAGGATAGGTTAGGATAGAGTATAGGATAGGATAGAGGATAGGATAGGATAGCGGATAGGATAGGATAGAGGATAGGATAGGATAGAGGATAGGATAGGATAGAGGATAGGATAGGATAGAGGATAGGAGAGGATAGAGGATAGGATAGGATAGAGGATAGGATAGGATAGAGGATAGGATAGGATAGAGGATAGGATAGAGGATTGGATAGGATAGAGGATATGATAGGATAGGGTAGAGGATAGGATAGCATAGAGGATAGGATCGTATAGAGGATAGGATAGGTGATTGGAAAGGATAGAGGATAGGATAGGGTAGATGATAGGATAGACAATAGGATAGGATAGTGGATAGGATAGGGGATTGGATAGGATAGAGGATAGGATAGGATAGGATAGAGGATAGTATAGGATAGAGGATATGATAGGATAGAGGATAGGATGGGATAGAGGATAGGATAGGATAGAGGATAGGGTAGGATAGAGGATAGGATAGGATAGAGGATAGGATAGGATAGAGGATAGGATAGGATAGAGGATAGGATAGAGGATAGGATAGGATAGAGGATATGATAGAGGATAGGATAGAGGATTGGATAGGATAGAGGATATTATAGGATAGAGGATATGATACGATAGCGGATAGGATATAATGGAGTATAGGATAGTAATGAGGATAGGATAGCGTTGAGGATAGGATAAGATAGAGGATATAATAGGATAGAGGATAGGTTAGGATAGAGGATAGGATAGGATAGGATAGAGGATAGGATAGGATAGAGGATAGGATAGGATAGAGGATAGGATAGGATAGAGGATAGGTTAGGATAGAGGATTGGATAGTATAAAGGATAGGTGAGGATAGAGAATAGGATAGCATTGAGGATAGGATAGGATAGTGGATAGGATAGGATAGAGCAGACGATAGAGGATAGGATAGGATAGAGGATAGGGTAGGAGATTGGATAGGATAGAGGATACGATAGGGTAGATGATATCATAGGCAAGAGGATAGGATATGATAGAGGATACGATATTATAGAGGATAGGATAGGATAGAGAATAGGATAGGATAGAGGATAGGTTAGGATAGAGTATAGGATAGGATAGAGGATAGGATAGCATAGAGGATAGGATAGGATAGAGTATAGGTTAGGATAGAGGATAGGATAGGATTGAGGGTAGGATAGGATAGAGGATAGGACAGGATAGAGGATAGGATAGGGGATTGGATAGGATAGAGGACAGGAGACGATAGAAGATAAGATAGGGGGTTGGATAGGATAGAGGAAAGGAGACGATAGAGATTGGATAGGATAGGTGATATAATAGGAAAGAGGATAGGATATGATAGAGGATACGATATTATAGAGGATAGGACAGGATAGAGGATAGGATAGGATAGAGGATAGGATAGGATAGAGGATAGGATAGGATAGAGGATAGGATAGAGGATAGGATAGGATAGAGGATAGGATAGAGGATTGGATAGGATAGAGGATATTATAGGATAGGGGATATTATAGGATAGAGGATATGATAGGATAGCGGATAGGATATAATGGAGTATAGGATAGGAATGAGGATAGGATAGCGTTGAGGATAGGATAGAATAGAGGATAGGATAGGATAGAGGATAGGATAGGATAGAGGATAGGATAGGGGATTGGATAGGATAGAGGACAGCAGACGATAGAAGATAAGATAGGGGATTGGATAGGATAGAGGATAGGATAGGATAGAGGATAGGATAGGTGATTGGATAGGAGAGAGGATAGGAGACGATGGAGGATAGGATAGGATAGAGGATAGGATAGGATAGAGGATTGGATAGTATAAAGGATAGGTGAGGATAGAGAATAGTATAGCATTGAGGATAGGATAGGATAGTGGATAGGATAGGATAGAGCAGACGATAGAGGATAGGATAGGATAGAGGATAGGGTAGGAGATTGGATAGGATAGTGGATAGGATAGGATAGAGCAGACGATAGAGGATAGGATAGGATAGAGGATAGGGTAGGAGATTGGATAGGATAGAGGATAGGAGACGATGGAGGATAGGATAGGATAGAGGATAGGATAGGATAGAGGATTGGATAAGATAGAGGATAGGTTAGGATAGAGGATATGATACGATAGCGGATAGGATATAATGGAGTATACGATAGTAATGAGGATAGGATAGCGTTGAGGATAGGATAGGATAGAGGATAGGATAGCGTTGAGGATAGGATAGGATAGAGGATAGGATAGGATAGAGGATAGGTTAGGATAGAGGATAGGATAGGATAGAGAATAGGATAGGATAGAGGATAGGATAGGATAGAGGATAGGATAGAGGATTGGATAGGATAGAGGACAGGAGACGATATAAGATAAGATAGGGGATTGGATAGGATAGAGGATAGGATAGGGGATTGGATTGGATAGAGGATAGGAGACGATGGAGGATAGGATAGGATAGAGGATAGGATAGGATAGAGGATTGGATAGTATAAAGGATAGGTGAGGATAGAGAATAGGATAGCATTGAGGATAGGATAGGATAGTGGGTAGGATAGGATAGAGGATAGGTTAGGATAGAGGATAGGATAGGATAGAGGATAGGATAGGATAGAGGATACGATAGGATAGAGGATAGGATAGGATAGGGGATAGGATAGGATAGAGGATAGGATAGGATAGAGGATAGGATAGGATAGACGATAGGTTAGGATAGAGGATAGGGTAGGATAGAGGATAGGAGACGATGGAGGATAGGATAGGATAGAGGATAGGATAGGATAGAGGATTGGATAGTATAAAGGATAGGTGAGGATAGAGAATAGGATAGCATTGAGGATAGGATAGGATAGTGGGTAGGATAGGATAGAGCAGACGATAGAGGATAGGATAGGATCGAGGATAGGATAGGGGATTGGATAGGATAGAGGATAGGAGACGATGGAGGATAGGATAGGATAGAGGATAGGATAGGATAGAGGATTGGATAAGATAGAGGATAGGTTAGGATAGAGGATAGGATAGGATAGAGGATAGGATAGGATAGAGGATACGATAGGATAGAGGATAGGATAGGATAGAGGATAGGATAGGATAGAGGATAGGATAGGATAGAGGATAGGATAGGATAGAGGATAGGATAGGATAGAGGATAGGATAGGATAGAGGATAGGTTAGGATAGAGTATAGGATAGGATAGAGGATAGGATAGGATAGAGTATAGGATAGGATAGAGGATACGATAGGATAGAGGATAGGATAGGATAGAGGATAGGATAGGATAGAGGACAGGATAGGATAGAGGATTGGATAGGATAGAGGATATGATAGGATAGCGGATAGGATATAATGGAGTATAGGTTAGGAATGAGGATAGGATAGGGTTCAGGATAGGATAGGATAGAGAATAGGATAGGATAGAGGATAGGTTAGGATAGAGTATAGGATAGGATAGAGGATAGGATAGGATAGCGGATAGTATAGGATAGAGGATAGGATAGGATAGAGGGTGGGATAGGATAGAGGATAAGATAGGATAGAGGATAGGAGAGGATAGAGGATAGGATAGGATAGAGGATAGGATAGGATAGAGGATAGGATAGAGGATAGGATAGAGGATAGGATAGAGGATAGGATAGAGGATAGGATAGAGGATATGATAGGATAGCGGATAGGATATAATGGAGTATAGGATAGGAATCAGGATAGGATAGGGTTCAGGATAGGATAGGATAGAGGATAGGATAAGATAGAGGATAGGTTAGGATAGAGGATAGGATAGGATAGGATAGAGGATAGGATAGGATAGAGGATAGGAGAGGATAGAGGATAGGATAGGATAGAGGATATGATAGGATAGAGGATAGGATAGGATAGAGGATAGGATAGAGGATTGGTTAGTATAAAGGATAGGAGAGGATAGAGGATAGGATAGGATAGAGGATAGGATAGAGGATAGGATAGAGGATAGGATAGGATAGAGGATATGATAGAGGATAGGATAGAGGATTGGATAGGATAGAGGATATTATAGGATAGAGGATATGATACGATAGCGGATAGGATATAATGGAGTATAGGATAGTAATGAGGATAGGATAGCGTTGAGGATAGGATAGGATAGAGGATAGGATAGGATAGAGGATAGGTTAGGATAGAAGATAGGATAGGATAGAGGATAGGATAGGATAGAGGATAGGATAGGATAGAGGATAGGATAGGATAGAGGATAGGATAGGATAGAGGATAGGATAGGATAGAGGATAGGATAGAGGATAGGATAGGATAGAGGATAGGATAGAGGATAGGATAGAGGATTGGATAGGATAGAGGATATTATAGGATAGAGGATATGATAGGATAGCGGATAGGATATAATGGAGTATAGGATAGGAATGAGGATAGGATAGCGTTGAGGATAGGATAGGATAGAGGATAGGATAGGATAGAGGGTAGGTTAGGATAGAGGATAGGATAGGATAGAGGATAGGATAGGAAAGAGGATAGGATAGGATAGAGGATAGGTTAGGATAGAGGAGTGGATAGTATAAAGGATAGGTGAGGATAGAGAATAGGATAGCATTGAGGATAGGATAGGATAGTGGATAGGATAGGATAGAGCAGACGATAGAGGATAGGATAGGATAGAGGATAGGATAGGATAGAGGATAGGATAGGATAGAGGATAGGATAGGATAGGATAGAGGATAGGATAGGATAGAGGATAGGTTAGGATAGAGGATTGGATAGTATAAAGGATAGGTGAGGATAGAGAATAGGATAGCATTGAGGATAGGATAGGATAGAGGATAGGATAGCATAGAGGATAGGATAGGATAGAGGATAGGATAGGATAGAGGATAGGATAGGATAGGATAGAGGATAGGATAGGATAGAGGATAGGATAGGATAGAGGATAGGATAGGATAGAGGATAGGATAGGATAGAGGATAGGATAGGATAGAGGATAGGATAGGATAGAGGATAGGATAGGATAGAGGATAGGATAGGATAGGATAGAGGATAGGATAGGATAGAGGATAGGATAGGATAGGATAGAGGATAGGATAGGATAGAGGATAGGATAGGATAGAGGATAGGATAGGATAGGATAGAGGATAGGATAGGATAGAGCATAGGATAGGATAGAGGATGGGATAGGATAGAGTATAGAATAGGATAGAGCATAGGATAGGATAGGATTGAGGGTAGGATAGGATAGAGGATAGGATAGGATAGAGGATAGGATAGGGGATTGTATAGGATAGAGGACAGGAGACGATAGAAGATAAGATAGGGGATTGGATAGGATAGAGGATAGGATAGGATAGAGGATAGGATAGGGGATTGGATAGGATAGAGGATAGGAGACGATGGAGGATAGGATAGGATAGAGGATAGGATAGGATAGAGGATTGGATAGTATAAAGGATAGGTGAGGATAGAGAATAGGATAGCATTGAGGATAGGATAGGATAGTGGATAGGATAGGATAGAGCAGACGATAGAGGATAGGATAGGATCGAGGATAGGATAGGGGATTGGATAGGATAGAGGATAGGAGACGATGGAGGATAGGATAGGATAAGGATAGGATAGGATAGAGGATTGGATAGTATAAAGGATAGGTGAGGATAGAGAATAGGATAGCATTGAGGATAGGATAGGATAGTGGATAGGATAGGATAGAGCAGACGATAGAGGATAGGATAGGATAGAGGATAGGGTAGGAGATTGGATAGGATAGAGGATAGGATAGGGTAGATGATATTATAGGCAAGAGGATAGGATATGATAGAGGATACGATATTATAGAGGATAGGATAGGATAGAGAATAGGATAGGATAGAGGATAGGTTAGGATAGAGTATAGGATAGGATAGAGGATAGGATAGGATAGAGGATAGGATAGAGGATTGGATAGGATAGAGGATATTATAGGATAGAGGATATGATACGATAGCGGATAGGATATAATGGAGTATAGGATAGTAATGAGGATAGGATAGCGTTGAGGATAGGATAGGATAGAGGATAGGATAGGAAAGAGGATAGGATAGGATAGAGGATAGGATAGGATAGAGGATAGGATAGGATAGAGGATAGGATAGAGGATAGGATAGAGGATAGGATAGAGGATTGGATAGGATAGAGGATATTATAGGATAGAGGATATGATAGGATAGCGGATAGGATATAATGGAGTATAGGATAGGAATGAGGATCGGATAGCGTTGAGGATAGGATAGGATAGAGGATAGGATAGGATAGAGGGTAGGTTAGGATAGAGGATAGGATAGGATAGAGGATACGATAGGAAAGAGGATAGGATAGGATAGAGGATAGGATGGGATAGAGGATAGGATAGGATAGAGGATAGGATAGAGGATAGGATAGAGGATTGGATAGGATAGAGGATATTATAGGATAGAGGATATGATAGGATAGCGGATAGGATATAATGGAGTATAGGATAGGAATGAGGATAGGATAGCGTTGAGGATAGGATAGGATAGAAGATAGGATAGGATAGAGGGTAGGTTAGGATAGAGGATAGGTTAGGATAGCGGATAGGATAGGATGGAGGATAGGATAGGATAGAGGATAGGATAGGATAGAGGATAGGATAGGATACAGCATAGGATAGGATAGAGGATGGGATAGGATAGAGTATAGAATAGGATAGAGCATAGGATAGGATAGGATTGAGGGTAGGATAGGATAGAGGATAGGATTGGATAGAGGATTGGATAAGATAGCGGATAGGTTAGGATAGAGGATAGGATAGGATAGAGGATAGGATAGGATAGAGGATACGATAGGATAGAGGATAGGATAGGATAGAGGATAGGATAGGATAGAGGATAGGATAGGATAGAGGATAGGATAGGATAGAGGATAGGATAGGATAGAGGATAGGATGGGATAGAGGATAGGATAGGATAGAGGATAGGATAGAGGATAGGATAGAGGATAGGATAGAGGATTGGATAGGATAGAGGATATTATAGGATAGAGGATATGATAGGATAGCGGATAGGATATAATGGAGTATAGGATAGGAATGAGGATAGGATAGCGTTGAGGATAGGATAGGATAGAGGATAGGATAGGATAGAGGGTAGGTTAGGATAGAGGATAGGTTAGGATAGCGGATAGGATAGGATGGAGGATAGGATAGGATAGAGGATAGGATAGGATAGAGGATAGAATAGGATAGAGGATAGGATAGGATAGAGGATAGGATAGAGGATTGGTTAGTATAAAGGATAGGAGAGGATAGAGGATAGGTTAGGATTGAGGATAGGATAGGATAGAGGATAGGATAGGATAGAGGATAGGATAGGATACAGCATAGGATAGGATAGAGGATGGGATAGGATAGAGTATAGAATAGGATAGAGCATAGGATAGGATAGGATTGAGGGTAGGATAGGATAGAGGATAGGATAGGATAGAGGATAGGATAGGGGATTGTATAGGATAGAGGACAGGAGACGATAGAAGATAAGATAGGGGATTGGATAGGATAGAGGATAGGATAGGATAGAGGATAGGATAGGGGATTGGATAGGATAGAGGATAGGAGACGATGGAGGATAGGATAGGATAGAGGATAGGATAGGATAGAGGATTGGATAGTATAAAGGATAGGTGAGGATAGAGAATAGGATAGCATTGAGGATAGGATAGGATAGTGGATAGGATAGGATAGAGCAGACGATAGAGGATAGGATAGGATCGAGGATAGGATAGGGGATTGGATAGGATAGAGGATAGGAGACGATGGAGGATAGGATAGGATAGAGGATAGGATAGGATAGAGGATTGGATAGTATAAAGGATAGGTGAGGATAGAGAATAGGATAGCATTGAGGATAGGATAGGATAGTGGATAGGATAGGATAGAGCAGACGATAGAGGATAGGATAGGAGAGAGGATAGGGTAGGAGATTGGATAGGATAGAGGATAGGATAGGGTAGATGATATTATAGGCAAGAGGATAGGATATGATAGAGGATACGATATTATAGAGGATAGGATAGGATAGAGAATAGGATAGGATAGAGGATAGGTTAGGATAGAGTATAGGATAGGATAGAGGATCGGATAGGATAGAGGATAGGATAGAGGATTGGATAGGATAGAGGATATTATAGGATAGAGGATATGATACGATAGCGGATAGGATATAATGGAGTATAGGATAGTAATGAGGATAGGATAGCGTTGAGGATAGGATAGGATAGAGGATAGGATAGGAAAGAGGATAGGATAGGATAGAGGATAGGATAGGATAGAGGATAGGATAGGATAGAGGATAGGATAGAGGATAGGATAGAGGATAGGATAGAGGATTGGATAGGATAGAGGATATTATAGGATAGAGGATATGATAGGATAGCGGATAGGATATAATGGAGTATAGGATAGGAATGAGGATCGGATAGCGTTGAGGATAGGATAGGATAGAGGATAGGATAGGATAGAGGGTAGGTTAGGATAGAGGATAGGATAGGATAGAGGATACGATAGGAAAGAGGATAGGATAGGATAGAGGATAGGATGGGATAGAGGATAGGATAGGATAGAGGATAGGATAGAGGATAGGATAGAGGATTGGATAGGATAGAGGATATTATAGGATAGAGGATATGATAGGATAGCGGATAGGATATAATGGAGTATAGGATAGGAATGAGGATAGGATAGCGTTGAGGATAGGATAGGATAGAAGATAGGATAGGATAGAGGGTAGGTTAGGATAGAGGATAGGTTAGGATAGCGGATAGGATAGGATGGAGGATAGGATAGGATAGAGGATAGGATAGGATAGAGGATAGGATAGGATACAGCATAGGATAGGATAGAGGATGGGATAGGATAGAGTATAGAATAGGATAGAGCATAGGATAGGATAGGATTGAGGGTAGGATAGGATAGAGGATAGGATTGGATAGAGGATTGGATAAGATAGCGGATAGGTTAGGATAGAGGATAGGATAGGATAGAGGATAGGATAGGATAGAGGATACGATAGGATAGAGGATAGGATAGGATAGAGGATAGGATAGGATAGAGGATAGGATAGGATAGAGGATAGGATAGGATAGAGGATAGGATAGGATAGAGGATAGGATGGGATAGAGGATAGGATAGGATAGAGGATAGGATAGAGGATAGGATAGAGGATAGGATAGAGGATTGGATAGGATAGAGGATATTATAGGATAGAGGATATGATAGGATAGCGGATAGGATATAATGGAGTATAGGATAGGAATGAGGATAGGATAGCGTTGAGGATAGGATAGGATAGAGGATAGGATAGGATAGAGGGTAGGTTAGGATAGAGGATAGGTTAGGATAGCGGATAGGATAGGATGGAGGATAGGATAGGATAGAGGATAGGATAGGATAGAGGATAGAATAGGATAGAGGATAGGATAGGATAGAGGATAGGATAGAGGATTGGTTAGTATAAAGGATAGGAGAGGATAGAGGATAGGTTAGGATTGAGGATAGGATAGGATAGAGGATAGGATAGGATAGAGGATAGGATAGGATACAGCATAGGATAGGATAGAGGATGGGATAGGATAGAGTATAGAATAGGATAGAGCATAGGATAGGATAGGATTGAGGGTAGGATAGGATAGAGGATAGGATAGGATAGAGGATAGGATAGGGGATTGTATAGGATAGAGGACAGGAGACGATAGAAGATAAGATAGGGGATTGGATAGGATAGAGGATAGGATAGGATAGAGGATAGGATAGGGGATTGGATAGGATAGAGGATAGGAGACGATGGAGGATAGGATAGGATAGAGGATAGGATAGGATAGAGGATTGGATAGTATAAAGGATAGGTGAGGATAGAGAATAGGATAGCATTGAGGATAGGATAGGATAGTGGATAGGATAGGATAGAGCAGACGATAGAGGATAGGATAGGATCGAGGATAGGATAGGGGATTGGATAGGATAGAGGATAGGAGACGATGGAGGATAGGATAGGATAGAGGATAGGATAGGATAGAGGATTGGATAGTATAAAGGATAGGTGAGGATAGAGAATAGGATAGCATTGAGGATAGGATAGGATAGTGGATAGGATAGGATAGAGCAGACGATAGAGGATAGGATAGGAGAGAGGATAGGGTAGGAGATTGGATAGGATAGAGGATAGGATAGGGTAGATGATATTATAGGCAAGAGGATAGGATATGATAGAGGATACGATATTATAGAGGATAGGATAGGATAGAGAATAGGATAGGATAGAGGATAGGTTAGGATAGAGTATAGGATAGGATAGAGGATCGGATAGGATAGAGGATAGGATAGAGGATTGGATAGGATAGAGGATATTATAGGATAGAGGATATGATACGATAGCGGATAGGATATAATGGAGTATAGGATAGTAATGAGGATAGGATAGCGTTGAGGATAGGATAGGATAGAGGATAGGATAGGATAGAGGATAGGATAGGAAAGAGGATAGGATAGGATAGAGGATAGGATAGGATAGAAGATAGAATAGGATAGAGGATAGGATAGGATAGAAGATTGGATAGTATAAAGGATAGGTGAGGATAGAGAATAGGATAGCATTGAGGATAGGATAGGATGGTGGATAGGATAGGATAGAGCAGACGATAGAGGATAGGATAGGATAGAGGATAGGATAGGGGATTGGATAGGATAGAGGATAGGAGACCATGGAGGATAGGATAGGATAGAGGATAGGATAGGATAGAGGATTGGATAAGATAGAGGATAGGTTAGGATAGAGGATATGATACGATAGCGGATAGGATATAATGGAGTATACGATAGTAATGAGGATAGGATAGCGTTGAGGATAGGATAGGATAGAGGATAGGATAGGATAGAGGATAGGATAGGATAGAGGATAGGATAGGATAGAGGATAGGATGGGATAGAGGATAGGATATGATAGAGGATAGGATAGAGGATAGGATAGGATAGAGGATAGGATAGAGGATAGGATAGAGGATTGGATAGGATAGAGGATATTATAGGATAGAGGATATGATAGGATAGCGGGTAGGATATAATGGAGTATAGGATAGGAATGAGGATAGGATAGCGTTGAGGATAGGATAGGATAGAGGATAGGATAGGATAGAGGGTAGGTTAGGATAGAGGATAGGATAGGATAGAGGATAGGATAGGAAAGAGGATAGGATAGGATAGAGGATAGGTTAGGATAGAGGATTGGATAGTATAAAGGATAGGTGAGGATAGAGAATAGGATATCATTGTGGATAGGATAGGATAGTGGATAGGATAGGATAGAGCAGACGATAGAGGATAGGATAGGATCGAGGATAGGATAGGGGATTGGATAGGATAGAGGATAGGAGACGATGGAGGATAGGATAGGATAGAGGATAGGATAGGATAGAGGATTGGATAAGATAGAGGATAGGTTAGGATAGAGGATATGATACGATAGCGGATAGGATATAATGGAGTATACGATAGTAATGAGGATAGGATAGCGTTGAGGATAGGATAGGATAGAGGATAGGATAGCGTTGAGGATAGGATAGGATAGAGGATAGGATAGGATAGAGGATAGGTTAGGATAGTGGATAGGATAGGATAGAGAATAGGATAGGATAGAGGATAGGATAGGATAGAGGATAGGATAGAGGATTGGATAGGATAGAGGACAGGAGACGATATAAGATAAGATAGGGGATTGGATAGGATAGAGGATAGGATAGGGGATTGGATTGGATAGAGGATAGGAGACGATGGAGGATAGGATAGGATAGAGGATAGGATAGGATAGAGGATTGGATAAGATAGAGGATAGGTTAGGATAGAGGATAGGATAGGATAGAGGATAGGATAGGATAGAGGATACGATAGGATAGAGGATAGGATAGGATAGAGGATAGGATAGGATAGAGGATAGGATAGGATAGAGGATAGGATAGGATAGAGGATAGGATAGGATAGAGGATAGGATGGGATAGAGGATAGGATAGGATAGAGGATAGGATAGAGGATAGGATAGAGGATTGGATAGGATAGAGGATATTATAGGATAGAGGATATGATAGGATAGCGGGTAGGATATAATGGAGTATAGGATAGGAATGAGGATAGGATAGCGTTGAGGATAGGATAGGATAGAGGATAGGATAGGATAGAGGGTAGGTTAGGATAGAGGATAGGATAGGATAGAGGATAGGATAGGAAAGAGGATAGGATAGGATACAGGATAGGTTAGGATAGAGGATTGGATAGTATAAAGGATAGGTGAGGATAGAGAATAGGATATCATTGTGGATAGGATAGGATAGTGGATAGGATAGGATACAGCAGACGATAGAGGATAGGATAGGATCGAGGATAGGATAGGGGATTGGATAGGATAGAGGATAGGAGACGATGGAGGATAGGATAGGATAGAGGATAGGATAGGATAGAGGATTGGATAAGATAGAGGATAGGTTAGGATAGAGGATATGATACGATAGCGGATAGGATATAATGGAGTATACGATAGTAATGAGGATAGGATAGCGTTGAGGATAGGATAGGATAGAGGATAGGATAGCGTTGAGGATAGGATAGGATAGAGGATAGGATAGGATAGAGGATAGGTTAGGATAGAGGATAGGATAGGATAGAGAATAGGATAGGATAGAGGATAGGATAGGATAGAGGATAGGATAGAGGATTGGATAGGATAGAGGACAGGAGACGATATAAGATAAGATAGGGGATTGGATAGGATAGAGGATAGGATAGGGGATTGGATTGGATAGAGGATAGGAGACGATGGAGGATAGGATAGGATAGAGGATAGGATAGGATAGAGGATTGGATAGTATAAAGGATAGGTGAGGATAGAGAATAGGATAGCATTGAGGATAGGATAGGATAGTGGGTAGGATAGGATAGAGGATAGGTTAGGATAGAGGATAGGATAGGATAGAGGATAGGATAGGATAGAGGATACGATAGGATAGAGGATAGGATAGGATAGGGGATAGGATAGGATAGAGGATAGGATAGGATAGAGGATAGGATAGGATAGACGATAGGTTAGGATAGAGGATAGGATAGGATAGAGGATAGGAGACGATGGAGGATAGGATAGGATAGAGGATAGGATAGGATAGAGGATTGGATAGTATAAAGGATAGGTGAGGATAGAGAATAGGATAGCATTGAGGATAGGATAGGATAGTGGGTAGGATAGGATAGAGCAGACGATAGAGGATAGGATAGGATCGAGGATAGGATAGGGGATTGGATAGGATAGAGGATAGGAGACGATGGAGGATAGGATAGGATAGAGGATAGGATAGGATAGAGGATTGGATAAGATAGAGGATAGGTTAGGATAGAGGATAGGATAGGATAGAGGATAGGATAGGATAGAGGATACGATAGGATAGAGGATAGGATAGGATAGAGGATAGGATAGGATAGAGGATAGGATAGGATAGAGGATAGGATAGGATAGAGGATAGGATAGGATAGAGGATAGGATAGGATAGAGGATAGGTTAGGATAGAGTATAGGATAGGATAGAGGATAGGATAGGATAGAGTATAGGATAGGATAGAGGATACGATAGGATAGAGGAAGGGATAGGATAGAGGATAGGATAGGATAGAGGACAGGATAGGATAGAGGATTGGATAGGATAGAGGATATGATAGGATAGCGGATAGGATATAATGGAGTATAGGTTAGGAATGAGGATAGGATAGGGTTCAGGATAGGATAGGATAGAGAATAGGATAGGATAGAGGATAGGTTAGGATAGAGTATAGGATAGGATAGAGGATAGGATAGGATAGCGGATAGTATAGGATAGAGGATAGGATAGGATAGAGGATAAGATAGGATAGAGGATAGGAGAGGATAGAGGATAGGATAGGATAGAGGATAGGATAGGATAGAGGATAGGATAGAGGATAGGATAGAGGATAGGATAGAGGATAGGATAGAGGATAGGATAGAGGATAGGATAGAGGATATGATAGGATAGCGGATAGGATATAATGGAGTATAGGATAGGAATCAGGATAGGATAGGGTTCAGGATAGGATAGGATAGAGGATAGGATAAGATAGAGTATAGGTTAGGATAGAGGATAGGATAGGATAGGATAGAGGATAGGATAGGATAGAGGATAGGAGAGGATAGAGGATAGGATAGGATAGAGGATATGATAGGATAGAGGATAGGATAGGATAGAGGATAGGATAGAGGATTGGTTAGTATAAAGGATAGGAGAGGATAGAGGATAGGATAGGATAGAGGATAGGATAGAGGATAGGATAGAGGATAGGATAGGATAGAGGATATGATAGAGGATAGGATAGAGGATTGGATAGGATAGAGGATATTATAGGATAGAGGATATGATACGATAGCGGATAGGATATAATGGAGTATAGGATAGTAATGAGGATAGGATAGCGTTGAGGATAGGATAGGATAGAGGATAGGATAGGATAGAGGATAGGTTAGGATAGAAGATAGGATAGGATAGAGGATAGGATAGGATAGAGGATAGGATAGGATAGAGGATAGGATAGGATAGAGGATAGGATAGGATAGAGGATAGGATAGGATAGAGGATAGGATAGGATAGAGGATAGGATAGGATAGAGGATAGGATAGAGGATAGGATAGGATAGAGGATAGGATAGAGGATAGGATAGAGGATTGGATAGGATAGAGGATATTATAGGATAGAGGATATGATAGGATAGCGGATAGGATATAATGGAGTATAGGATAGGAATGAGGATAGGATAGCGTTGAGGATAGGATAGGATAGAGGATAGGATAGGATAGAGGGTAGGTTAGGATAGAGGATAGGATAGGATAGAGGATAGGATAGGAAAGAGGATAGGATAGGATAGAGGATAGGTTAGGATAGAGGAGTGGATAGTATAAAGGATAGGTGAGGATAGAGAATAGGATAGCATTGAGGATAGGATAGGATAGTGGATAGGATAGGATAGAGCAGACGATAGAGGATAGGATAGGATAGAGGATAGGATAGGATAGAGGATAGGATAGGATAGAGGATAGGATAGGATAGGATAGAGGATAGGATAGGATAGAGGATAGGTTAGGATAGAGGATTGGATAGTATAAAGGATAGGTGAGGATAGAGAATAGGATAGCATTGAGGATAGGATAGGATAGAGGATAGGATAGCATAGAGGATAGGATAGGATAGAGGATAGGAGACGATGGAGGATAGGATAGGATAGAGGATAGGATAGGATAGAGGATTGGATAGTATAAAGGATAGGTGAGGATAGAGAATAGGATAGCATTGAGGATAGGATAGGATAGTGGATAGGATAGGATAGAGCAGACGATAGAGGATAGGATAGGATCGAGGATAGGATAGGGGATTGGATAGGATAGAGGATAGGAGACGATGGAGGATAGGATAGGATAAGGATAGGATAGGATAGAGGATTGGATAGTATAAAGGATAGGTGAGGATAGAGAATAGGATAGCATTGAGGATAGGATAGGATAGTGGATAGGATAGGATAGAGCAGACGATAGAGGATAGGATAGGATAGAGGATAGGGTAGGAGATTGGATAGGATAGAGGATAGGATAGGGTAGATGATATTATAGGCAAGAGGATAGGATATGATAGAGGATACGATATTATAGAGGATAGGATAGGATAGAGAATAGGATAGGATAGAGGATAGGTTAGGATAGAGTATAGGATAGGATAGAGGATAGGATAGGATAGAGGATAGGATAGAGGATTGGATAGGATAGAGGATATTATAGGATAGAGGATATGATACGATAGCGGATAGGATATAATGGAGTATAGGATAGTAATGAGGATAGGATAGCGTTGAGGATAGGATAGGATAGAGGATAGGATAGGATAGAGGATAGGATAGGATAGAGGATAGGATAGGATAGAGGATAGGATGGGATAGAGGATAGGATATGATAGAGGATAGGATAGAGGATAGGATAGGATAGAGGATAGGATAGAGGATTGGATAGGATAGAGGATATTATAGGATAGAGGATATGATAGGATAGCGGGTAGGATATAATGGAGTATAGGATAGGAATGAGGATAGGATAGCGTTGAGGATAGGATAGGATAGAGGATAGGATAGGATAGAGGGTAGGTTAGGATAGAGGATAGGATAGGATAGAGGATAGGATAGGAAAGAGGATAGGATAGGATAGAGGATAGGTTAGGATAGAGGATTGGATAGTATAAAGGATAGGTGAGGATAGAGAATAGGATATCATTGTGGATAGGATAGGATAGTGGATAGGATAGGATAGAGCAGACGATAGAGGATAGGATAGGATCGAGGATAGGATAGGGGATTGGATAGGATAGAGGATAGGAGACGATGGAGGATAGGATAGGATAGAGGATAGGATAGGATAGAGGATTGGATAAGATAGAGGATAGGTTAGGATAGAGGATATGATACGATAGCGGATAGGATATAATGGAGTATACGATAGTAATGAGGATAGGATAGCGTTGAGGATAGGATAGGATAGAGGATAGGATAGCGTTGAGGATAGGATAGGATAGAGGATAGGATAGGATAGAGGATAGGTTAGGATAGTGGATAGGATAGGATAGAGAATAGGATAGGATAGAGGATAGGATAGGATAGAGGATAGGATAGAGGATTGGATAGGATAGAGGACAGGAGACGATATAAGATAAGATAGGGGATTGGATAGGATAGAGGATAGGATAGGGGATTGGATTGGATAGAGGATAGGAGACGATGGAGGATAGGATAGGATAGAGGATAGGATAGGATAGAGGATTGGATAAGATAGAGGATAGGTTAGGATAGAGGATAGGATAGGATAGAGGATAGGATAGGATAGAGGATACGATAGGATAGAGGATAGGATAGGATAGAGGATAGGATAGGATAGGGGATAGGATAGGATAGAGGATAGGATAGGATAGAGGATAGGATAGGATAGAGGATAGGATGGGATAGAGGATAGGATAGGATAGAGGATAGGATAGAGGATAGGATAGAGGATTGGATAGGATAGAGGATATTATAGGATAGAGGATATGATAGGATAGCGGGTAGGATATAATGGAGTATAGGATAGGAATGAGGATAGGATAGCGTTGAGGATAGGATAGGATAGAGGATAGGATAGGATAGAGGGTAGGTTAGGATAGAGGATAGGATAGGATAGAGGATAGGATAGGAAAGAGGATAGGATAGGATACAGGATAGGTTAGGATAGAGGATTGGATAGTATAAAGGATAGGTGAGGATAGAGAATAGGATATCATTGTGGATAGGATAGGATAGTGGATAGGATAGGATACAGCAGACGATAGAGGATAGGATAGGATCGAGGATAGGATAGGGGATTGGATAGGATAGAGGATAGGAGACGATGGAGGATAGGATAGGATAGAGGATAGGATAGGATAGAGGATTGGATAAGATAGAGGATAGGTTAGGATAGAGGATATGATACGATAGCGGATAGGATATAATGGAGTATACGATAGTAATGAGGATAGGATAGCGTTGAGGATAGGATAGGATAGAGGATAGGATAGCGTTGAGGATAGGATAGGATAGAGGATAGGATAGGATAGAGGATAGGTTAGGATAGAGGATAGGATAGGATAGAGAATAGGATAGGATAGAGGATAGGATAGGATAGAGGATAGGATAGAGGATTGGATAGGATAGAGGACAGGAGACGATATAAGATAAGATAGGGGATTGGATAGGATAGAGGATAGGATAGGGGATTGGATTGGATAGAGGATAGGAGACGATGGAGGATAGGATAGGATAGAGGATAGGATAGGATAGAGGATTGGATAGTATAAAGGATAGGTGAGGATAGAGAATAGGATAGCATTGAGGATAGGATAGGATAGTGGGTAGGATAGGATAGAGGATAGGTTAGGATAGAGGATAGGATAGGATAGAGGATAGGATAGGATAGGGGATAGGATAGGATAGAGGATAGGATAGGATAGAGGATAGGATAGGATAGACGATAGGTTAGGATAGAGGATAGGATAGGATAGAGGATAGGAGACGATGGAGGATAGGATAGGATAGAGGATAGGATAGGATAGAGGATTGGATAGTATAAAGGATAGGTGAGGATAGAGAATAGGATAGCATTGAGGATAGGATAGGATAGTGGGTAGGATAGGATAGAGCAGACGATAGAGGATAGGATAGGATCGAGGATAGGATAGGGGATTGGATAGGATAGAGGATAGGAGACGATGGAGGATAGGATAGGATAGAGGATAGGATAGGATAGAGGATTGGATAAGATAGAGGATAGGTTAGGATAGAGGATAGGATAGGATAGAGGATAGGATAGGATAGAGGATACGATAGGATAGAGGATAGGATAGGATAGAGGATAGAGGATAGGATAGGATAGAGGATAGGATAGGATAGAGGATAGGATAGGATAGAGGATAGGATAGGATAGAGGATAGGTTAGGATAGAGTATAGGATAGGATAGAGGATAGGATAGGATAGAGTATAGGATAGGATAGAGGATACGATAGGATAGAGGATAGGATAGGATAGAGGATAGGATAGGATAGAGGACAGGATAGGATAGAGGATTGGATAGGATAGAGGATATGATAGGATAGCGGATAGGATATAATGGAGTATAGGTTAGGAATGAGGATAGGATAGGGTTCAGGATAGGATAGGATAGAGAATAGGATAGGATAGAGGATAGGTTAGGATAGAGTATAGGATAGGATAGAGGATAGGATAGGATAGCGGATAGTATAGGATAGAGGATAGGATAGGATAGAGGGTGGGATAGGATAGAGGATAAGATAGGATAGAGGATAGGAGAGGATAGAGGATAGGATAGGATAGAGGATAGGATAGGATAGAGGATAGGATAGAGGATAGGATAGAGGATAGGATAGAGGATAGGATAGAGGATATGATAGGATAGCGGATAGGATATAATGGAGTATAGGATAGGAATCAGGATAGGATAGGGTTCAGGATAGGATAGGATAGAGGATAGGATAAGATAGAGGATAGGTTAGGATAGAGGATAGGATAGGATAGGATAGAGGATAGGATAGGATAGAGGATAGGAGAGGATAGAGGATAGGATAGGATAGAGGATATGATAGGATAGAGGATAGGATAGGATAGAGGATAGGATAGAGGATTGGTTAGTATAAAGGATAGGAGAGGATAGAGGATAGGATAGGATAGAGGATAGGATAGAGGATAGGATAGAGGATAGGATAGGATAGAGGATATGATAGAGGATAGGATAGAGGATTGGATAGGATAGAGGATATTATAGGATAGAGGATATGATACGATAGCGGATAGGATATAATGGAGTATAGGATAGTAATGAGGATAGGATAGCGTTGAGGATAGGATAGGATAGAGGATAGGATAGGATAGAGGATAGGTTAGGATAGAAGATAGGATAGGATAGAGGATAGGATAGGATAGAGGATAGGATAGGATAGAGGATAGGATAGGATAGAGGATAGGATAGGATAGAGGATAGGATAGGATAGAGGATAGGATAGAGGATAGGATAGGATAGAGGATAGGATAGAGGATAGGATAGAGGATTGGATAGGATAGAGGATATTATAGGATAGAGGATATGATAGGATAGCGGATAGGATATAATGGAGTATAGGATAGGAATGAGGATAGGATAGCGTTGAGGATAGGATAGGATAGAGGATAGGATAGGATAGAGGGTAGGTTAGGATAGAGGATAGGATAGGATAGAGGATAGGATAGGAAAGAGGATAGGATAGGATAGAGGATAGGTTAGGATAGAGGAGTGGAAAGTATAAAGGATAGGTGAGGATAGAGAATAGGATAGCATTGAGGATAGGATAGGATAGTGGATAGGATAGGATAGAGCAGACGATAGAGGATAGGATAGGATAGAGGATAGGATAGGATAGAGGATAGGATAGGATAGAGGATAGGATAGGATAGGATAGAGGATAGGATAGGATAGAGGTTAGGTTAGGATAGAGGATTGGATAGTATAAAGGATAGGTGAGGATAGAGAATAGGATAGCATTGAGGATAGGATAGGATAGAGGATAGGATAGCATAGAGGATAGGATAGGATAGAGGATAGGATAGGATAGAGGATAGGATAGGATAGGATAGAGGATAGGATAGGATAGAGGATAGGATAGGATAGAGGATAGGATAGGATAGAGGATAGGATAGGATAGAGGATAGGATAGGATAGAGGATAGGATAGGATAGAGGATAGGATAGGATAGGATAGAGGATAGGATAGGATAGAGGATAGGATAGGATAGGATAGAGGATAGGATAGGATAGAGGATAGGATAGGATAGAGGATAGGATAGGATAGGATAGAGGATAGGATAGGATAGAGCATAGGATAGGATAGAGGATGGGATAGGATAGAGTATAGAATAGGATAGAGCATAGGATAGGATAGGATTGAGGGTAGGATAGGATAGAGGATAGGATAGGATAGAGGATAGGATAGGGGATTGTATAGGATAGAGGACAGGAGACGATAGATGATAAGATAGGGGATTGGATAGGATAGAGGATAGGATAGGATAGAGGATAGGATAGGGGATTGGATAGGATAGAGGATAGGAGACGATGGAGGATAGGATAGGATAGAGGATAGGATAGGATAGAGGATTGGATAGTATAAAGGATAGGTGAGGATAGAGAATAGGATAGCATTGAGGATAGGATAGGATAGTGGATAGGATATAATAGAGCAGACGATAGAGGATAGGATAGGATCGAGGATAGGATAGGGGATTGGATAGGATAGAGGATAGGAGACGATGGAGGATAGGATAGGATAAGGATAGGATAGGATAGAGGATTGGATAGTATAAAGGATAGGTGAGGATAGAGAATAGGATAGCATTGAGGATAGGATAGGATAGTGGATAGGATAGGATAGAGCAGACGATAGAGGATAGGATAGGATAGAGGATAGGGTAGGAGATTGGATAGGATAGAGGATAGGATAGGGTAGATGATATTATAGGCAAGAGGATAGGATATGATAGAGGATACGATATTATAGAGGATAGGATAGGATAGAGAATAGGATAGGATAGAGGATAGGTTAGGATAGAGTATAGGATAGGATAGAGGATAGGATAGGATAGAGGATAGGATAGAGGATTGGATAGGATAGAGGATATTATAGGATAGAGGATATGATACGATAGCGGATAGGATATAATGGAGTATAGGATAGTAATGAGGATAGGATAGCGTTGAGGATAGGATAGGATAGAGGATAGGATAGGAAAGAGGATAGGATAGGATAGAGGATAGGATAGGATAGAGGATAGGATAGGATAGAGGATAGGATAGAGGATAGGATAGAGGATAGGATAGAGGATTGGATAGGATAGAGGATATTATAGGATAGAGGATATGATAGGATAGCGGATAGGATATAATGGAGTATAGGATAGGAATGAGGATCGGATAGCGTTGAGGATAGGATAGCATAGAGGATAGGATAGGATAGAGGGTAGGTTAGGATAGAGGATAGGATAGGATAGAGGATACGATAGGAAAGAGGATAGGATAGGATAGAGGATAGGATGGGATAGAGGATAGGATAGGATAGAGGATAGGATAGAGGATAGGATAGAGGATTGGATAGGATAGAGGATATTATAGGATAGAGGATATGATAGGATAGCGGATAGGATATAATGGAGTATAGGATAGGAATGAGGATAGGATAGCGTTGAGGATAGGATAGGATAGAAGATAGGATAGGATAGAGGGTAGGTTAGGATAGAGGATAGGTTAGGATAGCGGATAGGATAGGATGGAGGATAGGATAGGATAGAGGATAGGATAGGATAGAGGATAGGATAGGATACAGCATAGGATAGGATAGAGGATGGGATAGGATAGAGTATAGAATAGGATAGAGCATAGGATAGGATAGGATTGAGGGTAGGATAGGATAGAGGATAGGATTGGATAGAGGATTGGATAAGATAGCGGATAGGTTAGGATAGAGGATAGGATAGGATAGAGGATAGGATAGGATAGAGGATACGATAGGATAGAGGATAGGATAGGATAGAGGATAGGATAGGATAGAGGATAGGATAGGATAGAGGATAGGATAGGATAGAGGATAGGATAGGATAGAGGGTAGGTTAGGATAGAGGATAGGTTAGGATAGCGGATAGGATAGGATGGAGGATAGGATAGGATAGAGGATAGGATAGGATAGAGGATAGAATAGGATAGAGGATAGGATAGGATACAGCATAGGATAGGATAGAGGATGGGATAGGATAGAGTATAGAATAGGATAGAGCATAGGATAGGATAGGATTGAGGGTAGGATAGGATAGAGGATAGGATAGGATAGAGGATAGGATAGGGGATTGTATAGGATAGAGGACAGGAGACGATAGAAGATAAGATAGGGGATTGGATAGGATAGAGGATAGGATAGGATAGAGGATAGGATAGGGGATTGGATAGGATAGAGGATAGGAGACGATGGAGGATAGGATAGGATAGAGGATAGGATAGGATAGAGGATTGGATAGTATAAAGGATAGGTGAGGATAGAGAATAGGATAGCATTGAGGATAGGATAGGATAGTGGATAGGATAGGATAGAGCAGACGATAGAGGATAGGATAGGATCGAGGATAGGATAGGGGATTGGATAGGATAGAGGATAGGAGACGATGGAGGATAGGATAGGATAGAGGATAGGATAGGATAGAGGATTGGATAGTATAAAGGATAGGTGAGGATAGAGAATAGGATAGCATTGAGGATAGGATAGGATAGTGGATAGGATAGGATAGAGCAGACGATAGAGGATAGGATAGGATAGAGGATAGGGTAGGAGATTGGATAGGATAGAGGATAGGATAGGGTAGATGATATTATAGGCAAGAGGATAGGATATGATAGAGGATACGATATTATAGAGGATAGGATAGGATAGAGAATAGGATAGGATAGAGGATAGGTTAGGATAGAGTATAGGATAGGATAGAGGATCGGATAGGATAGAGGATAGGATAGAGGATTGGATAGGATAGAGGATATTATAGGATAGAGGATATGATACGATAGCGGATAGGATATAATGGAGTATAGGATAGTAATGAGGATAGGATAGCGTTGAGGATAGGATAGGATAGAGGATAGGATAGGATAGAGGATAGGATAGGAAAGAGGATAGGATAGGATAGAGGATAGGATAGGATAGAAGATAGAATAGGATAGAGGATAGGATAGGATAGAAGATTGGATAGTATAAAGGATAGGTGAGGATAGAGAATAGGATAGCATTGAGGATAGGATAGGATAGTGGATAGGATAGGATAGAGCAGACGATAGAGGATAGGATAGGATAGAGGATAGGATAGGGGATTGGATAGGATAGAGGATAGGAGACCATGGAGGATAGGATAGGATAGAGGATAGGATAGGATAGAGGATTGGATAAGATAGAGGATAGGTTAGGATAGAGGATATGATACGATAGCGGATAGGATATAATGGAGTATACGATAGTAATGAGGATAGGATAGCGTTGAGGATAGGATAGGATAGAGGATAGGATAGGATAGAGGATAGGATAGGATAGAGGATAGGATAGGATAGAGGATAGGATGGGATAGAGGATAGGATATGATAGAGGATAGGATAGAGGATAGGATAGGATAGAGGATAGGATAGAGGATAGGATAGAGGATTGGATAGGATAGAGGATATTATAGGATAGAGGATATGATAGGATAGCGGGTAGGATATAATGGAGT
Source organism: Halictus rubicundus (assembly GCF_050948215.1). Classification (NCBI taxonomy): domain Eukaryota; kingdom Metazoa; phylum Arthropoda; class Insecta; order Hymenoptera; family Halictidae; genus Halictus; species Halictus rubicundus. Next base: position 217,017 of record NW_027488580.1, on the reverse strand, counting down.
ATAGGATAGGAATGAGGATAGGATAGCGTTGAGGATAGGATAGGATAGAGGATAGGATAGGATAGAGGGTAGGTTAGGATAGAGGATAGGATAGGATAGAGGATAGGATAGGAAAGAGGATAGGATAGGATAGAGGATAGGTTAGGATAGAGGATTGGATAGTATAAAGGATAGGTGAGGATAGAGAATAGGATATCATTGTGGATAGGATAGGATAGTGGATAGGATAGGATAGAGCAGACGATAGAGGATAGGATAGGATCGAGGATAGGATAGGGGATTGGATAGGATAGAGGATAGGAGACGATGGAGGATAGGATAGGATAGAGGATAGGATAGGATAGAGGATTGGATAAGATAGAGGATAGGTTAGGATAGAGGATATGATACGATAGCGGATAGGATATAATGGAGTATACGATAGTAATGAGGATAGGATAGCGTTGAGGATAGGATAGGATAGAGGATAGGATAGCGTTGAGGATAGGATAGGATAGAGGATAGGATAGGATAGAGGATAGGTTAGGATAGTGGATAGGATAGGATAGAGAATAGGATAGGATAGAGGATAGGATAGGATAGAGGATAGGATAGAGGATTGGATAGGATAGAGGACAGGAGACGATATAAGATAAGATAGGGGATTGGATAGGATAGAGGATAGGATAGGGGATTGGATTGGATAGAGGATAGGAGACGATGGAGGATAGGATAGGATAGAGGATAGGATAGGATAGAGGATTGGATAAGATAGAGGATAGGTTAGGATAGAGGATAGGATAGGATAGAGGATAGGATAGGATAGAGGATACGATAGGATAGAGGATAGGATAGGATAGAGGATAGGATAGGATAGAGGATAGGATAGGATAGAGGATAGGATAGGATAGAGGATAGGATAGGATAGAGGATAGGATAGGATAGAGGATAGGATGGGATAGAGGATAGGATAGGATAGAGGATAGGATAGAGGATAGGATAGAGGATTGGATAGGATAGAGGATATTATAGGATAGAGGATATGATAGGATAGCGGGTAGGATATAATGGAGTATAGGATAGGAATGAGGATAGGATAGCGTTGAGGATAGGATAGGATAGAGGATAGGATAGGATAGAGGGTAGGTTAGGATAGAGGATAGGATAGGATAGAGGATAGGATAGGAAAGAGGATAGGAGAGGATAGAGGATAGGTTAGGATAGAGGATTGGATAGTATAAAGGATAGGTGAGGATAGAGAATAGGATATCATTGTGGATAGGATAGGATAGTGGATAGGATAGGATAGAGCAGACGATAGAGGATAGGATAGGATCGAGGATAGGATAGGGGATTGGATAGGATAGAGGATAGGAGACGATGGAGGATAGGATAGGATAGAGGATAGGATAGGATAGAGGATTGGATAAGATAGAGGATAGGTTAGGATAGAGGATATGATACGATAGCGGATAGGATATAATGGAGTATACGATAGTAATGAGGATAGGATAGCGTTGAGGATAGGATAGGATAGAGGATAGGATAGCGTTGAGGATAGGATAGGATAGAGGGTAGGATAGCGTTGAGGATAGGATAGGATAGAGGATAGGATAGGATAGAGGATAGGTTAGGATAGAGGATAGGATAGGATAGAGAATAGGATAGGATAGAGGATAGGATAGGATAGAGGATAGGATAGAGGATTGGATAGGATAGAGGACAGGAGACGATATAAGATAAGATAGGGGATTGGATAGGATAGAGGATAGGATAGGGGATTGGATTGGATAGAGGATAGGAGACGATGGAGGATAGGATAGGATAGAGGATAGGATAGGATAGAGGATTGGATAGTATAAAGGATAGGTGAGGATAGAGAATAGGATAGCATTGAGGATAGGATAGGATAGTGGGTAGGATAGGATAGAGGATAGGTTAGGATAGAGGATAGGATAGGATAGAGGATAGGATAGGATAGAGGATACGATAGGATAGAGGATAGGATAGGATAGGGGATAGGATAGGATAGAGGATAGGATAGGATAGAGGATAGGAAAGGATAGACGATAGGTTAGGATAGAGGATAGGATAGGATAGAGGATAGGAGACGATGGAGGATAGGATAGGATAGAGGATAGGATAGGATAGAGGATTGGATAGTATAAAGGATAGGTGAGGATAGAGAATAGGATAGCATTGAGGATAGGATAGGATAGTGGGTAGGATAGGATAGAGCAGACGATAGAGGATAGGATAGGATCGAGGATAGGATAGGGGATTGGATAGGATAGAGGATAGGAGACGATGGAGGATAGGATAGGATAGAGGATAGGATAGGATAGAGGATTGGATAAGATAGAGGATAGGTTAGGATAGAGGATAGGATAGGATAGAGGATAGGATAGGATAGAGGATAGGATAGGATAGAGGATAGGATAGGATAGAGGATAGGATAGGATAGAGGATAGGATAGGATAGAGGATAGGATAGGATAGAGGATAGGATAGGATAGAGGATAGGATGGGATAGAGGATAGGATAGGATAGAGGATAGGATAGAGGATAGGATAGGATAGAGGATAGGATAGAGGATAGGATAGAGGATTGGATAGGATAGAGGATATTATAGGATAGAGGATATGATAGGATAGCGGGTAGGATATAATGGAGTATAGGATAGGAATGAGGATAGGATAGCGTTGAGGATAGGATAGGATAGAGGATAGGATAGGATAGAGGGTAGGTTAGGATAGAGGATAGGATAGGATAGAGGATAGGATAGGAAAGAGGATAGGATAGGATAGAGGATAGGTTAGGATAGAGGATTGGATAGTATAAAGGATAGGTGAGGATAGAGAATAGGATATCATTGTGGATAGGATAGGATAGTGGATAGGATAGGATAGAGCAGACGATAGAGGATAGGATAGGATCGAGGATAGGATAGGGGATTGGATAGGATAGAGGATAGGAGACGATGGAGGATAGGATAGGATAGAGGATAGGATAGGATAGAGGATTGGATAAGATAGAGGATAGGTTAGGATAGAGGATATGATACGATAGCGGATAGGATATAATGGAGTATACGATAGTAATGAGGATAGGATAGCGTTGAGGATAGGATAGGATAGAGGATAGGATAGCGTTGAGGATAGGATAGGATAGAGGATAGGATAGGATAGAGGATAGGTTAGGATAGTGGATAGGATAGGATAGAGAATAGGATAGGATAGAGGATAGGATAGGATAGAGGATAGGATAGAGGATTGGATAGGATAGAGGACAGGAGACGATATAAGATAAGATAGGGGATTGGATAGGATAGAGGATAGGATAGGGGATTGGATTGGATAGAGGATAGGAGACGATGGAGGATAGGATAGGATAGAGGATAGGATAGGATAGAGGATTGGATAAGATAGAGGATAGGTTAGGATAGAGGATAGGATAGGATAGAGGATAGGATAGGATAGAGGATACGATAGGATAGAGGATAGGATAGGATAGAGGATAGGATAGGATAGAGGATAGGATAGGATAGAGGATAGGATAGGATAGAGGATAGGATAGGATAGAGGATAGGATGGGATAGAGGATAGGATAGGATAGAGGATAGGATAGAGGATAGGATAGAGGATTGGATAGGATAGAGGATATTATAGGATAGAGGATATGATAGGATAGCGGGTAGGATATAATGGAGTATAGGATAGGAATGAGGATAGGATAGCGTTGAGGATAGGATAGGATAGAGGATAGGATAGGATAGAGGGTAGGTTAGGATAGAGGATAGGATAGGATAGAGGATAGGATAGGAAAGAGGATAGAATAGGATAGAGGATAGGTTAGGATAGAGGATTGGATAGTATAAAGGATAGGTGAGGATAGAGAAAAGGATATCATTGTGGATAGGATAGGATAGTGGATAGGATAGGATAGAGCAGACGATAGAGGATAGGATAGGATCGAGGATAGGATAGGGGATTGGATAGGATAGAGGATAGGAGACGATGGAGGATAGGATAGGATAGAGGATAGGATAGGATAGAGGATTGGATAAGATAGAGGATAGGTTAGGATAGAGGATATGATACGATAGCGGATAGGATATAATGGAGTATACGATAGTAATGAGGATAGGATAGCGTTGAGGATAGGATAGGATAGAGGATAGGATAGCGTTGAGGATAGGATAGGATAGAGGATAGGATAGGATAGAGGATAGGTTAGGATAGAGGATAGGATAGGATAGAGAATAGGATACGATAGAGGATAGGATAGGATAGAGGATAGGATAGGATAGAGAATAGGATAGGATAGAGGATAGGATAGGATAGAGGATAGGATAGAGGATTGGATAGGATAGAGGACAGGAGACGATATAAGATAAGATAGGGGATTGGATAGGATAGAGGATAGGATAGGGGATTGGATTGGATAGAGGATAGGAGACGATGGAGCATAGGATACGATAGAGGATAGGATAGGATAGAGGATTGGATAGTATAAAGGATAGGTGAGGATAGAGAATAGGATAGCATTGAGGATAGGATAGGATAGTGGGTAGGATAGGATAGAGGATAGGTTAGGATAGAGGATAGGATAGGATAGAGGATAGGATAGGATAGAGGATACGATAGGATAGAGGATAGGATAGGATAGGGGATAGGATAGGATAGAGGATAGGATAGGATAGAGGATAGGATATGATAGAGGATAGGATAGGATAGAGGATAGGATAGGATAGAGGATAGGATAGGATAGAGGATAGGATAGGATAGAGGATAGGATAGAGGATAGGATAGGATAGAGGATAGGATAGAGGATAGGATAGGATAGAGGATAGGATAGGATAGAGGATAGGATAGGATAGAGGATAGGATAGGATAGAGGATAGGATAGGATAGAGGATAGGATAGAGGATAGGATAGGATAGAGGATAGGATAGGATAGAGGATAGGATAGGATAGAGGATAGGATAGGATAGAGGATAGGATAGGATAGAGGATAGGATAGAGGATAGGATAGGATAGAGGATAGGATAGAGGATTGGATTGGATAGAGGATATTATACGATAGAGCATATATGATACGATAGCGGATAGGTTATAATGGAGTATAGGATAGTAATGAGAATAGGATAGCGTTGAGGATAGGATAGGATAGAGGATTGGATAGGATAGAGGATATTATAGGATAGAGGATATGATACGATAGCGGATAGAATATAATGGAGTATAGGATAGTAATGAGGATAGGATAGCGTTGAGGATAGGATAGGATAGAGGATAGGATAGGATAGAGGATAGGTTAGGATAGAAGATAGGATAGGATAGAGGATAGGATAGGATAGAGGATAGGATAGGATAGAGGATAGGATAGGATAGAGGATAGGATAGGATAGAGGATAGGATAGAGGATAGGATAGGATAGGGGATAGGATAGAGGATAGGATAGAGGATTGGATAGGATAGAGGATATTATAGGATAGAGGATATGATAGGATAGCGGATAGGATATAATGGAGTATAGGATAGGAATGAGGATAGGATAGCGTTGAGGATAGGATAGGATAGAGGATAGGATAGGATAGAGGGTAGGTTAGGATAGAGGATAGGATAGGATAGAGGATAGGATAGGAAAGAGGATAGGATAGGGTAGAGGATAGGTTAGGATAGAGGATTGGATAGTATAAAGGATAGGTGAGGATAGAGAATAGGATAGCATTGAGGATAGGATAGGATAGTGGATAGGATAGGATAGAGCAGACGATAGAGGATAGGATAGGATAGAGGATAGGGTAGGACATTGGATAGGATAGAGGATACGATAGGGTAGATGATATCATAGGCAAGAGGATAGGATATGATAGAGGATACGATATTATAGAGGATAGGATAGGATAGAGAATAGGATAGGATAGAGGATAGGTTAGGATAGAGTATAGGATAGGATAGAGGATAGGATAGGATAGAGGATAGGATAGGATAGAGGATAGGATAGGATAGAGGATAGGATAGGATAGAGGATAGTATAGGATAGAGGATAGGACAGGATAGAGGATAGGATAGGATAGAGGATAGGATAGGATAGAGGATAGGATAGGATAGAGGATAGGATAGGATAGAGGATAGGATAGGATAGAGGATAGTATAGGATAGAGGATAGGACAGGATAGAGGATAGGATAGGATAGAAGATTGGATAGGATGGAGGATAGGATAGGATAGAGGATAGGATAGGATAGAGGATAGGATAGGATAGAGGATAGGATAGGATAGAGGATAGGATAGGATAGAGGATAGGATAGGATAGAGGATAGGATAGGATAGAGGATAGGATAGGATAGAGGATAGGATAGGATAGAGGATAGGATAGAGGATTGGTTAGTATAAAGGATAGGAGAGGATAGAGGATAGGTTAGGATTGAGGATAGGATAGGATAGAGGATAGGATAGGATAGAGGATAGGATAGGATAGAGCATAGGATAGGATAGAGGATGGGATAGGATAGAGTATAGAATAGGATAGAGCATACTATAGGATAGGATTGAGGGTAGGATAGGATAGAGGATAGGATAGGGGATTGTATAGGATAGAGGACAGGAGACGATAGAAGATAAGATAGGGGATTGGAGAGGATAGAGGATAGGATAGGATAGAGGATAGGATAGGATAGAGGATAGGATAGGGGATTGGATAGGATAGAGGATAGGAGACGATGGAGGATAGGATAGGATAGAGGATAGGATAGGATAGAGGATTGGATAGTATAAAGGATAGGTGAGGATAGAGAATAGGATAGCATTGAGGATAGGATAGGATAGTGGATAGGATAGGATAGAGCAGACGATAGAGGATAGGATAGGATAGAGGATAGGGTAGGAGATTGGATAGGATAGAGGATAGGATAGGGTAGATGATATTATAGGCAAGAGGATAGGATATGATAGGGGATACGATATTATAGAGGATAGGATAGGATAGAGAATAGGATAGGATAGAGGATAGGTTAGGATAGAGTATAGGATAGGATAGAGGATAGGATAGGATAGAGGATAGGATAGAGGATTGGATAGGATAGAGGATATTATAGGATAGAGGATATGATACGATAGCGGATAGGATATAATGGAGTATAGGATAGTAATGAGGATAGGATAGCGTTGAGGATAGGATAGGATAGAGGATAGGATGGGAAAGAGGATAGGATAGGATAGAGGATAGGATAGGATAGAGGATAGGATAGGATAGAGGAGAGGATAGGATAGAGGATAGGATAGAGGATAGGATAGAGGATTGGATAGGATAGAGGATATTATAGGATAGAGGATATGATAGGATAGCGGATAGGATATAATGGAGTATAGGATAGGAATGAGGATCGGATAGCGTTGAGGATAGGATAGGATAGAGGATAGGATAGGATAGAGGGTAGGTTAGGATAGAGGATAGGATAGGATAGAGGATACGATAGGAAAGAGGATAGGATAGGATAGAGGATAGGTTAGGATAGAGGATTGGATAGTATAAAGGATAGGTGAGGATAGAGAATAGGGTAGCATTGAGGATAGGATAGGATAGTGGATAGGATAGGATAGAGGATAGGATAGGGGATTGGATAGGATAGAGGATAGGAGACCATGGAGGATAGGATAGGATAGAGGATAGGATAGGATAGAGGATACGATAGGATAGAGCATAGGATAGGATAGAGGATAGGATAGGATAGAGGATAGGATAGGATAGAGGATAGGATAGGATAGAGGATAGGATAGGATAGAGGATAGGATGGGATAGAGGATAGGATAGGATAGAGGATAGGATAGAGGATAGGATAGAGGATTGGATAGGATAGAGGATATTATAGGATAGAGGATATGATAGGATAGCGGGTAGGATATAATGGAGTATAGGATAGGAATGAGGATAGGATAGCGTTGAGGATAGGATAGGATAGAGGATAGGATAGGATAGAGGGTAGGTTAGGATAGAGGATAGGATAGGATAGAGGATAGGATAGGAAAGAGGATAGGATAGGATAGAGGATAGGTTAGGATAGAGGATTGGATAGTATAAAGGATAGGTGAGGATAGAGAATAGGATATCATTGTGGATAGGATAGGATAGTGGATAGGATAGGATAGAGCAGACGATAGAGGATAGGATAGGATCGAGGATAGGATAGGGGATTGGATAGGATAGAGGACAGGAGACGATATAAGATAAGATAGGGGATTGGATAGGATAGAGGATAGGATAGGGGATTGGATTTTATAGAGGATAGGAGACGATGGAGGATAGGATAGGATAGAGGATAGGATAGGATAGAGGATTGGATAGTATAAAGGATAGGTGAGGATAGAGAATAGGATAGCATTGATGATAGGGTAGGATAGTGGGTAGGTTAGGATAGAGGATAGGTTAGGATAGAGGATAGGATAGGATAGAGGATAGGATAGGATAGAGGACACGATAGGATAGAGGATAGGATAGGATAGGGGATAGGATAGGATAGAGGATAGGATAGGATAGAGGATAGGATATGATAGAGGATAGGATAGGATAGGATAGAGGATAGGATAGGATAGAGGATAGGATAGGATAGAGGATAGGATAGGATAGAGGATAGGATAGGATAGAGGATAGGATAGGATAGAGGATAGGATAGGATAGAGGATAGGATAGGATAGAGGATAGGATAGGATAGAGGATTGGATAGGATAGAGTATAGGATAGGATAGAGGATAGGATAGGATAGAGTATAGAATAGGAAACAACATAGGATAGGATAGGATTGAGGCTAGGATAGGATAGAGGATAGGACAGGATAGGGGATTGGATAGGATAGAGGACAGGAGACGATAGAAGATAGGATAGGGGATTGGATAGGATAGAGGGCAGGAGACGATAGAGGATAAGATAGGGGATTTGCTAGGGTAGAGGACAGGGGACGATAGAGATTGGATAGGATAGATGGTATTATAGGATAGAGGATAGGATAGGATAGATGATAGGATGGGGGATTGGATAGGATAGAGGATGGGAGACGATGGAGGATAGGATAGGATGTAGGATTGGATAGGATAGAGGATAGGGTAGGGGATTGGATAGGATAGAGGATAGGAGACGATGGACGATAGGATAGGATACAGGATAGGATAGGATAGAGGATAGGATAGAGGATTGGTTAGTATATAGGATAGGAGAGGATACAGGACAGGATAGGATTGAGGATAGGATAGGATAGAGGATAGGATAGGATAGATGATATTATAGGATAGAGGATAGAATATGATAGAGGATACGATATTATAGAGGATACGATAGGATAGAGGATTGGAAAGGGGATTGGATAGGATAGAGGATAGGAGACGATGGACGATAGGATAGGATAGAGGATAGATTAGAGGATTGGTTAGTATATAGGATAGGAGAGCATACAGGACAGGATAGGATTGAGGATAGGATAGGATAGAGGATAGGATAGGATAGAGGATATGCTAGGATAGAGGATAGGATAGGATAGAGGATAGGATAGGATAGAGGATAGGATAGGATAGAGGATTGGATAGGATAGAGGATAGGATAGGATAGAGGATAGGATAGGATAAAGGATAGGATAGGATAGAGTATAGAATAGGAAAGAGCATAGGATAGGATAGGATTGAGGATAGGATAGGATAGAGGATAGGATAGGATAGAGGATAGGTTGGGGATTGGATAGGATAGAGGACAGGAGACGATAGAAGATAAGATAGGGGATTGGATAGGATAGAGGGCATGTGACGATAGAGGATAAGTTAGGGGATTTGCTAGGACCGAGGACAGGGGACGATAGAGATTGGATAGGATAGATGATATTATAGGATAGAGGATAGGATAGGATAGAGAATAGGATAGGGGATTGGATAGGATAGAGGATAGGAGACGATGGAAGATAGGATAGGATGTAGGATTGGATAGGATAGAGGATAGGATAGAGGATTGGATAGGATAGAGTATAGGATAGGATAGAGGATAGGATAGGATAGAGTATAGAATAGGAAACAACATAGGATAGGATAGGATTGAGGCTAGGATAGGATAGAGGATAGGACAGGATAGGGGATTGGATAGGATAGAGGACAGGAGACGATAGAAGATAGGATAGGGGATTGGATAGGATAGAGGGCAGGAGACGATAGAGGATAAGATAGGGGATTTGCTAGGGTAGAGGACAGGGGACGATAGAGATTGGATAGGATAGATGGTATTATAGGATAGAGGATAGGATAGGATAGATGATAGGATGGGGGATTGGATAGGATAGAGGATGGGAGACGATGGAGGATAGGATAGGATGTAGGATTGGATAGGATAGAGGATAGGGTAGGGGATTGGATAGGATAGAGGATAGGAGACGATGGACGATAGGATAGGATACAGGATAGGATAGGATAGAGGATAGGATAGAGGATTGGTTAGTATATAGGATAGGAGAGGATACAGGACAGGATAGGATTGAGGATAGGATAGGATAGAGGATAGGATAGGATAGATGATATTATAGGATAGAGGATAGAATATGATAGAGGATACGATATTATAGAGGATACGATAGGATAGAGGATTGGAAAGGGGATTGGATAGGATAGAGGATAGGAGACGATGGACGATAGGATAGGATAGAGGATAGATTAGAGGATTGGTTAGTATATAGGATAGGAGAGCATACAGGACAGGATAGGATTGAGGATAGGATAGGATAGAGGATAGGATAGGATAGAGGATATGCTAGGATAGAGGATAGGATAGGATAGAGGATAGGATAGGATAGAGGATAGGATAGGATAGAGGATTGGATAGGATAGAGGATAGGATAGGATAGAGGATAGGATAGGATAAAGGATAGGATAGGATAGAGTATAGAATAGGAAAGAGCATAGGATAGGATAGGATTGAGGATAGGATAGGATAGAGGATAGGATAGGATAGAGGATAGGTTGGGGATTGGATAGGATAGAGGACAGGAGACGATAGAAGATAAGATAGGGGATTGGATAGGATAGAGGGCATGTGACGATAGAGGATAAGTTAGGGGATTTGCTAGGACCGAGGACAGGGGACGATAGAGATTGGATAGGATAGATGATATTATAGGATAGAGGATAGGATAGGATAGAGAATAGGATAGGGGATTGGATAGGATAGAGGATAGGAGACGATGGAAGATAGGATAGGATGTAGGATTGGATAGGATAGAGGATAGGATAGAGGATAGGATACGATAGAGGATAGGATAGGATAGAGGATAGGATAGGCTAGAGGATAGGATAGGATAGAGGATAGGATAGCATAGAGGATAGGATAGGATGTAGGATTGGATAGGATAGAGGACAGGATAGGATAGAGGATAGGATAGGATAGAATATCGGATAGGATAGTACAGAGGATAGGATAGGGGATTGGATAGGATAGAGGACAGGAGACGATAGAGGATAGTATAGGATAGAGGATATGATAGGATAGATGATATTATAGGAAAGACGATAGATTATGATATAGGATACGATATTATAGAGGATAGGATAGGATAGAGGATAGGATCGGATAGAGGATAGGATAGGGGATTGGATAGGATAGAGGATAGGAGACGATGGAGGATAGGATAGGATGTAGGATTGGATAGGATAGAGGATAGGATAGGATAGAGGATAGGGTAGGATAGAGGATAGGATAGAGGATTGGTTAGTATAAAGGATAGGAGAGGATAGAGGATATGATAGGATAGAGGATAGGATAGGATAGAGGATAGGATAGGATAGAGGATAGGATAGGATAGAGGATAGGATAGGATAGAGGATAGGATAGGATAGAGTATAGGATAGGATAGAGGATAGGATAGGATAGAGTATAGAATAGGAAAGAACATAGGATAGGATAGGATTGAGGATAGGATAGGATAGAGGATAGGACAGGATAGGGGATTGGATAGGACAGAGGACAGGAGACGATAGAAGATAGGATAGGGGATTGGATAGGATAGAGGGCAGGAGACGATAGAGGATAAGATAGGGGATTTGCTAGGGTAGAGGACAGGGGACGATAGAGATTGGATAGGATAGATGGTATTATAGGATAGAGGATAGGATAGGATAGATGATAGGATGGGGGATTGGATAGGATAGAGGATGGGAGACGATGGAGGATAGGATAGGATGTAGGATTGGATAGGATAGAGGATAGGATAGGATAGAGGATAGGGTAGGGGATTGGATAGGATAGAGGATAGGATAGAGGATTGGTTAGTATATAGGATAGGAGAGGATACAGGACAGGATAGGATTGAGGATAGGATAGGATAGAGGATAGGATAGGATAGATGATATTATAGGATAGAGGATAGAATATGATAGAGGATACGATATTATAGAGGATACGATAGGATAGAGGATTGGAAAGGGGATTGGATAGGATAGAGGATAGGAGACGATGGACGATAGGATAGGATAGAGGATTGGTTAGTATATAGGATAGGAGAGGATACAGGACAGGATAGGATTGAGGATAGGATAGGATAGAGGATAGGATAGGATAGAGGATATGCTAGGATAGAGGATAGGATAGGATAGAGGATATGCTAGGATAGAGGATAGGATAGGATAGAGGATATGCTAGGATAGAGGATAGGATAGGATAGAGGATAGGATAGGATAGAGGATAGGATAGGATAGAGTATAGAATAGGAAAGAGCATAGGATAGGATAGGATTGAGGATAGGATAGGATAGAGGATAGGATAGGATAGAGGATAGGTTGGGCATTGGATAGGATAGAGGACAGGAGACGATAGAAGATAAGATAGGGGATTGGATAGGATAGAGGGCAGGTGACGATAGAGGATAAGTTAGGGGATTTGCTAGGATAGAGGACAGGGGACGATAGAGATTGGATAGGATAGATGATATTATAGGATAGAGGATAGGATAGGATAGAGAATAGGTTGGGGATTGGATAGGATAGAGGACAGGAGACGATAGAGGATAAGATAGGGGATTTGCTAGGATAGAGGACAGGGGACGATAGAGATTGGATGGGATAGAGGATAGGATAGGATAGATGATATTATAGGTTAGAGGATAGAATATGATAGAGGTTACGATATTATAGAGGATACGATAGGATAGAGGATAGGATAGGGTATGGGATAGGATAGAGGACAGGACACGATAGAGGATAAGATAGGGGATTTGATAGAATAGAGGATAGGATAGGGGATTGGATAGGATAGAGGACAGGAGACGATAGAGGATAGTATAGGATAGAGTATAGCATAGGATAGAGAATAGGATAGAATAGATGATATTACAGGCAAGAGGATAGAATATGATAGAGGATACGATATTATAGAGGATAGGATAGGATAGAGGATAGGATCGGATAGAGGATAGGATAGGGGATTGGATAGGATAGAGGATTGGAGACGATGGAGGATAGGATAGGATGTAGGATTGGATAGGATAGAGGATAGGATAGGATAGAGGATAGGATAGGATAGAGGATAGGATAGGATAGAGGATAGGGTAGGGGATTGGATAGGATAGAGGATAGGAGACGATGGACGATAAGATAGGATAGAGGATAGGATAGAGGATTGGTTAGTATATAGGATAGGAGAGGATACAGGACAGGATAGGATTGAGGATAGGATAGGCTAGAGGATAGGATAGGATAGAGGATAGGATAGGGTAGAGGATAGGATAGGATAGAGGATAGGATAGGATAGAGGATAGGATAGGATAGAGGATAGGATAGCATAGCGGATAGGATAGGATGTAGGATTGGATAGGATAGAGGATAGGATGCGATAGAGGATAGAATAGGAAAGAGCATAGGATAGGATAGGATAGAGGATAGGATAGGATAGAGGATAGGATAGCATAGCGGATAGGATAGGATGTAGGATTGGATAGGATAGAGGATAGGATAGGATAGAGGATAGGATAGGATAGAATATCGGATAGGATAGTACAGAGGATAGGATAGGGGATTGGATAGGATAGAGGACAGGAGACGATAGAGGATAGTATAGGATAGAGGATATGATAGGATAGATGATATTATAGGAAAGAGGATAGATTATGATATAGGATACGATATTATAGAGGATAGGATAGGATAGAGGATAGGATCGGATAGAGGATAGGATAGGGGATTGGATAGGATAGAGGATAGGAGACGATGGAGGATAGGGTAGGATGTAGGATTGGATAGGATAGAGGATAGGATAGGATAGTGGATAGGGTAGGGGATTGGATAGGATAGAGGATAGGAGACGATGGAGGATAGGATAGGATAGATTATAGGATAGGATAGAGGATAGGATAGAGGATTGGTTAGTATAAAGGATAGGAGAGGATAGAGGATATGATAGGATTGAGGATAGGATAGGATAGAGGATAGGATATGATAGAGGATAGGATAGGATAGAGGATAGGATAGGATAGAGGATAGGATAGGATAGAGGATAGGATAGGATAGAGGATAGGATAGGATAGAGGATAGGATAGGATAGAGGATAGGATAGGATAGAGGATAGGATAGGATAGAGGATAGGATAGGATAGAGGATAGGATAGGATAAAGGATAGGATAGGATAGAGTATAGAATAGGAAAGAGCATAGGATAGGATAGGATTGAGGATAGGATAGGATAGAGGATAGGATAGGATAGAGGATAGGTTGGGGATTGGATAGGATAGAGGACAGGAGACGATAGAAGATAGGATAGGGGATTGGATAGGATAGAGGGCAGGAGACGATAGAGGATAAGATAGGGGATTTGCTAGGGTAGAGGACAGGGGACGATAGAGATTGGATAGGATAGATGGTATTATAGGATAGAGGATAGGATAGGATAGATGATAGGATGGGGGATTGGATAGGATAGAGGATGGGAGACGATGGAGGATAGGATAGGATGTAGGATTGGATAGGATAGAGGATAGGATAGGATAGAGGATAGGGTAGGGGATTGGATAGGATAGAGGATAGGAGACGATGGACGATAGGATAGGATAGAGGATTGGTTAGTATATAGGATAGGAGAGGATACAGGACAGGATAGGATTGAGGATAGGATAGGATAGAGGATAGGATAGGATAGAGGATATGCTAGGATAGAGGATAGGATAGGATAGAGGATAGGATAGGATAGAGGATAGGATAGGATAGAGGATAGGATAGGATAGAGGATAGGATAGGATAGAGGATAGGATAGGATAAAGGATAGGATAGGATAGAGTATAGAATAGGAAAGAGCATAGGATAGGATAGGATTGAGGATAGGATAGGATAGAGGATAGGATAGGATAGAGGATAGGTTGGGGATTGGATAGGATAGAGGACAGGAGACGATAGAAGATAAGATAGGGGATTGGATAGGATAGAGGGCATGTGACGATAGAGGATAAGTTAGGGGATTTGCTAGGGTAGAGGACAGGGGACGATAGAGATTGGATAGGATAGATGATATTATAGGATAGAGCATAGGATAGGATAGAGAATAGGATAGGGGATTGGATAGGATAGAGGATAGGAGACGATGGAAGATAGGATAGGATGTAGGATTGGATAGGATAGAGGATAGGATAGAGGATAGGATACGATAGAGGATAGGATAGGATAGAGGATAGGATAGGCTAGAGGATAGGATAGGATAGAGGATAGGATAGCATAGCGGATAGGATAGGATGTAGGATTGGATAGGATAGAGGACAGGATAGGATAGAGGATAGGATAGGATAGAATATCGGATAGGATAGTACAGAGGATAGGATAGGGGATTGGATAGGATAGAGGACAGGAGACGATAGAGGATAGGATAGGATAGAGGATAGGATAGGATAGAGTATAGGATAGGATAGAGGATAGGATAGGATAGAGTATAGAATAGCAAAGAACATATTATAGGATAGGATTGAGGATAGGATAGGATAGAGGATAGGACAGGATAGGGGATTGGATAGGATAGAGGACAGGAGACGATAGAAGATAGGATAGGGGATTGGATAGGATAGAGGATAGGATAGGATAGAGGATAGGATAGGATAGAGGATAGGATAGGATAGAGAATAGGATAGGATAGAGGATAGGATAGAGGATTGGTTAGTATATAGGATAGGAGAGGATACAGGACAGGATAGGATTGAGGATAGGATAGGCTAGAGGATAGGATAGGATAGAGGATAGGATAGGGTAGAGGATAGGATAGGATAGAGGATAGGATAGGATAGAGGATAGGATAGGATAGAGGATAGGATAGCATAGCGGATAGGATAGGATGTAGGATTGGATAGGATAGAGGATAGGATGCGATAGAGGATAGAATAGGAAAGAGCATAGGATAGGATAGGATAGAGGATAGGATAGGATAGAGGATAGGATAGCATAGCGGATAGGATAGGATGTAGGATTGGATAGGATAGAGGATAGGATAGGATAGAGGATAGGATAGGATAGAATATCGGATAGGATAGTACAGAGGATAGGATAGGGGATTGGATAGGATAGAGGACAGGAGACGATAGAGGATAGTATAGGATAGAGGATATGATAGGATAGATGATATTATAGGAAAGAGGATAGATTATGATATAGGATACGATATTATAGAGGATAGGATAGGATAGAGGATAGGATCGGATAGAGGATAGGATAGGGGATTGGATAGGATAGAGGATAGGAGACGATGGAGGATAGGGTAGGATGTAGGATTGGATAGGATAGAGGATAGGATAGGATAGTGGATAGGGTAGGGGATTGGATAGGATAGAGGATAGGAGACGATGGAGGATAGGATAGGATAGAGGATAGGATAGGATAGAGGATAGGATAGAGGATTGGTTAGTATAAAGGATAGGAGAGGATAGAGGATATGATAGGATTGAGGATAGGATAGGATAGAGGATAGGATATGATAGAGGATAGGATAGGATAGAGGATAGGATAGGATAGAGGATAGGATAGGATAGAGGATAGGATAGGATAGAGGATAGGATAGGATAGAGGATAGGATAGGATAGAGGATAGGATAGGATAGAGGATATGCTAGGATAGAGGATAGGATAGGATAGAGGATAGGATAGGATAGAGGATAGGATAGGATAGAGTATAGAATAGGAAAGAGCATAGGATAGGATAGGATTGAGGATAGGATACGATAGAGGATAGGATAGGATAGAGGATAGGTTGGGGATTGGATAGGATAGAGGACAGGAGACGATAGAAGATAAGATAGGGGATTGGATAGGATAGAGGGCAGGTGACGATAGAGGATAGGTTAGGGGATTTGCTAGGATAGAGGACAGGGGACGATAGAGATTGGATAGGATAGATGATATTATAGGATAGAGGATAGGATAGGATAGAGAATAGGTTGGGGATTGGATAGGATAGAGGACAGGAGACGATAGAAGATAAGATAGGGGATTGGATAGGATAGAGGGCAGGTGACGATAGAAGATAAGATAGGGGATTTGCTAGGATAGAGGACAGGGGACGATAGAGATTGGATAGGATAGGGGATTGGATAGGATAGAGGATAGGAGACGACGGAGGATAGGATAGGATAGAGGATAAGATAGAGGATTGGTTAGTATAAAGGATAGGAGACTATAGAGGATAGGATAGGATTGAGGATAGGATAGGATAGAGGATAGGATAGGATAGAGGATAGGATAGGATAGAGGATAGGATAGGATAGAGGATAGGATAGGATAGAGGATAGGATAGGATAGAGGTTGGGATAGGATAGAGTGTAGAATAGGATAGAGCATAGGATAGGATAGGATTGAGGGTAGGATAGGATAGAGGATAGGATAGGATAGAGGATAGGATAGGGGATTGGATAGGATAGAGGACAGGAGACGAAAGAAGATAAGATAGGGGATTGGATAGGATAGAGGAAAGGAGACGATAGAGATTGGATAGGATAGATGATATTATAGGAAAGAGGATAGGATATGATAGAGGATACGATATTATAGAGGATAGGACAGGATAGAGGATAGGATAGGATAGAGGATAGGATAGGATAGAGGATAGGATAGGGGATTGGATAGGATAGAGGACAGGAGACGATAGAGGATAGTATAGGATAGAGTATAGGATAGGATAGAGAATAGGATAGAATAGATGATATTACAGGCAAGAGGATAGAATATGATAGAGGATACGATATTATAGAGGATAGGATAGGATAGAGGATAGGATCGGATAGAGGATAGGATAGGGGATTGGATAGGATAGAGGATTGGAGACGATGGAGGATAGGATAGGATGTAGGATTGGATAGGATAGAGGATAGGATAGGATAGAGGATAGGATAGGATAGAGGATAGGATAGGATAGAGGATAGGGTAGGGGATTGGATTGGATAGAGGATAGGAGACGATGGACGATAAGATAGGATAGAGGATAGGATAGAGGATTGGTTAGTATATAGGATAGGAGAGGATACAGGACAGGATAGGATTGAGGATAGGATAGGCTAGAGGATAGGATAGGATAGAGGATAGGATAGGGTAGAGGATAGGATAGGATAGAGGATAGGATAGGATAGAGGATAGGATAGGATAGAGGATAGGATAGCATAGCGGATAGGATAGGATGTAGGATTGGATAGGATAGAGGATAGGATGCGATAGAGGATAGAATAGGAAAGAGCATAGGATAGGATAGGATAGAGGATAGGATAGGATAGAGGATAGGATAGCATAGCGGATAGGATAGGATGTAGGATTGGATAGGATAGAGGATAGGATAGGATAGAGGATAGGATAGGATAGAATATCGGATAGGATAGTACAGAGGATAGGATAGGGGATTGGATAGGATAGAGGACAGGAGACGATAGAGGATAGTATAGGATAGAGGATATGATAGGATAGATGATATTATAGGAAAGAGGATAGATTATGATATAGGATACGATATTATAGAGGATAGGATAGGATAGAGGATAGGATCGGATAGAGGATAGGATAGGGGATTGGATAGGATAGAGGATAGGAGACGATGGAGGATAGGATAGGATGTAGGATTGGATAGGATAGAGGATAGGATAGGATAGTGGATAGGGTAGGGGATTGGATAGGATAGAGGATAGGAGACGATGGAGGATAGGATAGGATAGAGGATAGGATAGGATAGAGGATAGGATAGAGGATTGGTTAGTATAAAGGATAGGAGAGGATAGAGGATATGATAGGATTGAGGATAGGATAGGATAGAGGATAGGATATGATAGAGGATAGGATAGGATAGAGGATAGGATAGGATAGAGGATAGGATAGGATAGAGGATAGGATAGGATAGAGGATAGGATAGGATAGAGGATAGGATAGGATAGAGGGCAGGAGACGATAGAGGATAAGATAGGGGATTTGCTAGGGTAGAGGACAGGGGACGATAGAGATTGGATAGGATAGATGGTATTATAGGATAGAGGATAGGATAGGATAGATGATAGGATGGGGGATTGGATAGGATAGAGGATGGGAGACGATGGAGGATAGGATAGGATGTAGGATTGGATAGGATAGAGGATAGGATAGGATAGAGGATAGGGTAGGGGATTGGATAGGATAGAGGATAGGAGACGATGGACGATACTATAGGATACAGGATAGGATAGGATAGAGGATAGGATAGAGGATTGGTTAGTATATAGGATAGGAGAGGATACATTACAGGATAGGATTGAGGATAGGATAGGATAGAGGATAGGATAGAGGATAGGATAGAGGATAGGATAGGATAGAGAATAGGATAGGATAGATGATATTATAGGCAAGAGGATAGGATATGATAGAGGATACGATATTATAGACGATAGGATAGGATAGAGTATCGGATAGGATAGGACAGAGGATAGGATAGGGGATTGGATAGGATAGAGGACAGGAGACGATAGAGGATAGTATAGGATAGAGGATAGGATAGGATAGAGAATAGGATAGAATAGATGATATTACAGGCAAGAGGATAGAATATGATAGAGGATACGATATTATAGAGGATAGGATAGGATAGAGGATAGGATAGGATAGAGGATAGGATAGGATAGAGGATAGGGTAGGGGATTGGATAGGATAGAGGATAGGAGACGATGGACGATAAGATAGGATAGAGGATAGGATAGAGGATTGGTTAGTATATAGGATAGGAGAGGATACAGGACAGGATAGGATTGAGGATAGGATAGGCTAGAGGATAGGATAGGATAGAGGATAGGATAGGGTAGAGGATAGGATAGGATAGAGGATAGGATAGGATAGAGGATAGGATAGGATAGAGGATAGGATAGGATAGAGGATAGGATAGGATAGAGGATAGGATAGGATAGAGGATAGGATAGAGGATAGGATAGAGGATAGGATAGAGGATTGGATAGGATAGAGGATATGATAGGATAGCGGATAGGATATAATGGAGTATAGGTTAGGAATGAGGATAGGATAGGGTTCAGGATAGGATAGGATAGAGAATAGGATAGGATAGAGGATAGGTTAGGATAGAGTATAGGATAGGATAGAGGATAGGATAGGATAGCGGATAGTATAGGATAGAGGATAGGATAGGATAGAGGATAGGATAGGATAGAGAATAGAATAGGATAGAGGATAGGAGAGGATAGAGGATAGGATAGGATAGAGGATAGGATAGGATAGAGGATAGGATAGGATAGAGGATAGGATAGACGATAGGATAGAGGATATGATAGGATAGCGGATAGGATATAATGGAGTATAGGATAGGAATGAGGATAGGATAGGGTTCAGGATAGGATAGGATAGAGGATAGGATAAGATAGAGGATAGGTTAGGATAGAGGATAGGATAGGATAGGATAGAGGATAGGATAGGATAGAGGATAGGAGAGGATAGAGGATAGGATAGGATAGAGGATAGGATAGGATAGAGGATAGGATAGGATAGAGGAAAGGATAGGATAGAGGATAGGATAGAGGATTGGTTAGTATAAAGGATAGGAGAGGATAGAGGATAGGATAGGATAGGATAGAGGATAGGATAGGATAGAGGATAGGAGAGGATAGAGGATAGGATATGATAGAGGATAGGATAGGATAGAGGATAGGATAGGATAGAGGATAGGATAGGATAGAGGATAGGATAGGATAGAGGATAGGATAGGATAGAGGATAGGATAGGATAGAGGATAGGATAGGATAGAGTATAGGATAGGATAGAGCATAGGATAGGATAGAGTATAGAATAGGAAAGAACATAGGATAGGATAGGATTGAGGATAGGATAGGATAGAGGATAGGACAGGATAGGGGATTGGATAGGATAGAGGACAGGAGACGATAGAAGATAGGATAGGGGATTGGATAGGATAGAGGATAGGATAGGATAGAGGATAGGATAGGATAGAGTATAGGATAGGATAGAGTATAGGATAGGATAGAGGATAGGATAGAGGATTGGTTAGTATAAAAGATAGGAGAGGATAGAGGATATGATAGGATTGAGGATAGAATATGATAGAGGATAGGAAATGATAGAGGATAGGATAGGATAGAGGATAGGATAGGATAGAGGATAGGATAGGATAGAGGATAGGATAGGATAGAGGGCAGGAGACGATAGAGGATAAGATAGGGGATTTGCTAGGGTAGAGGACAGGGGACGATAGAGATTGGATAGGATAGATGGTATTATAGGATAGAGGATAGGATAGGATAGATGATAGGATGGTGGATTGGATAGGATAGAGGATGGGAGACGATGGAGGATAGGATAGGATGTAGGATTGGATAGGATAGAGGATAGGATAGGATAGAGGATAGGGTAGGGGATTGGATAGGATAGAAGATAGGAGACGATGGACGATACTATAGGATACAGGATAGGATAGGATAGAGGATAGGATAGAGGATTGGTTAGTATATAGGATAGGAGAGGATACAGGACAGGATAGGATTGAGGATAGGATAGGATAGAGGATAGGATAGAGGATAGGATAGAGGATAGGATAGGATAGAGAATAGGATAGGATAGATGATATTATAGGCAAGAGGATAGGATATGATAGAGGATACGATATTATAGACGATAGGATAGGATAGAGTATCGGATAGGATAGGACAGAGGATAGGATAGGGGATTGGATAGGATAGAGGACAGGAGACGATACAGGATAGTATAGGATAGAGGATAGGATAGGATAGAGAATAGGATAGAATAGATGATATTACAGGCAAGAGGATAGAATATGATAGAGGATACGATATTATAGAGGATAGGATAGGATAGAGGATAGGATCGGATAGAGGATAGGATAGGGGATTGGATAGGATAGAGGATTGGAGACGATGGAGGATAGGATAGGATGTAGGATTGGATAGGATAGAGGATAGGATAGGATAGAGGATAGGGTAGGGGATTGGATAGGATAGAGGATAGGATAGCATAGCGGATAGGATAGGATGTAGGATTGGATAGGATAGAGGATAGGATAGGATAGAGGATAGGATAGGATAGAGGATAGGATAGGATAGAATATCGGATAGGATAGTACAGAGGATAGGATAGGGGATTGGATAGGATAGAGGACAGGAGACGATAGAGGATAGTATAGGATAGAGGATATGATAGGATAGATGATATTATAGGAAAGAGGATAGATTATGATATAGGATACGATATTATAGAGGATAGGATAGGATAGAGGATAGGATCGGATAGAGGATAGGATAGGGGATTGGATAGGATAGAGGATAGGAGACGATGGAGGATAGGATAGGATGTAGGATTGGATAGGATAGAGGATAGGATATAATAGAGGATAGGGTAGGGGATTGGATAGGATAGAGGATAGGAGACGATGGAGGATAGGATAGGATAGAGGATAGGATAGGATAGAGGATAGGATAGAGGATTGGTTAGTATAAAGGATAGGAGAGGATAGAGGATATGATAGGATTGAGGATAGGATAGGATAGAGGATAGGATATGATAGAGGATAGGATAGGATAGAGGATAGGATAGGATAGAGGATAGGATAGGATAGAGGATAGGATAGGATAGAGGATAGGATAGGATAGAGGATAGGATAGGATAGATGATATTATAGGAAAGAGGATAGATTATGATATAGGATACGATATTATAGAGGATAGGATAGGATAGAGGATAGGATCGGATAGAGGATAGGATAGGGGATTGGATAGGATAGAGGATAGGAGACGATGGAGGATAGGATAGGATGTAGGATTGGATAGGATAGAGGATAGGATAGGATAGTGGATAGGGTAGGGGATTGGATAGGATAGAGGATAGGAGACGATGGAGGATAGGATAGGATAGAGGATAGGATAGGATAGAGGATAGGATAGAGGATTGGTTAGTATAAAGGATAGGAGAGGATAGAGGATATGATAGGATTGAGGATAGGATAGGATAGAGGATAGGATATGATAGAGGATAGGATAGGATAGAGGATAGGATATTATAGAGGATAGGATAGGATAGAGGATAGGATAGGATAGAGGATAGGATAGGATAGAGGATAGGATAGGATAGAGGATAGGATAGGATAGAGGATAGGATAGGATAGAGTATAGGATAGGATAGAGCATAGGATAGGATAGAGTATAGAATAGGAAAGAACATAGGATAGGATAGGATTGAGGATAGGATAGGATAGAGGATAGGACAGGATAGGGGATTGGATAGGATAGAGGACAGGAGACGATAGAAGATAGGATAGGGGATTGGATAGGACAGAGGATAGGATAGGATAGAGGATAGGATAGGATAGAGTATAGGATAGGATAGAGTATAGGATAGGATAGAGGATAGGATAGAGGATTGGTTAGTATAAAGGATAGGAGAGGATAGAGGATATGATAGGATTGAGGATAGGATAGGATAGAGGATAGGATATGATAGAGGATAGGATAGGATAGAGGATAGGATAGGATAGAGGATAGGATAGGATAGAGGATAGGATAGGATAGAGGATAGGATAGGATAGAGGATAGGATAGGATAGAGGGCAGGAGACGATAGAGGATAAGATAGGGGATTTGCTAGGGTAGAGGACAGGGGACGATAGAGATTGGATAGGATAGATGGTATTATAGGATAGAGGATAGGATAGGATAGATGATAGGATGGGGGATTGGATAGGATAGAGGATGGGAGACGATGGAGGATAGGATAGGATGTAGGATTGGATAGGATAGAGGATAGGATAGGATAGAGGATAGGGTAGGGGATTGGATAGGATAGAGGATAGGAGACGATGGACGATACTATAGGATACAGGATAGGATAGGATAGAGGATAGGATAGAGGATTGGTTAGTATATAGGATAGGAGAGGATACAGGACAGGATAGGATTGAGGATAGGATAGGATAGAGGATAGGATAGAGGATAGGATAGAGGATAGGATAGGATAGAGAATAGGATAGGATAGATGATATTATAGGCAAGAGGATAGGATATGATAGAGGATACGATATTATAGACGATAGGATAGGATAGAGTATCGGATAGGATAGGACAGAGGATAGGATAGGGGATTGGATAGGATAGAGGACAGGAGACGATAGAGGATAGTATAGGATAGAGGATAGGATAGGATAGAGAATAGGATAGAATAGATGATATTACAGGCAAGAGGATAGAATATGATAGAGGATACGATATTATAGAGGATAGGATAGGATAGAGGATAGGATAGGATAGAGGATAGGATAGGATAGAGGATAGGATAGGATAGAGGATAGGATAGGATAGAGGATAGGATAGGATAGAGGATAGGGTAGGGGATTGGATAGGATAGAGGATAGGAGACGATGGACGATAAGATAGGATAGAGGATAGGATAGAGGATTGGTTAGTATATAGGATAGGAGAGGATACAGGACAGGATAGGATTGAGGATAGGATAGGCTAGAGGATAGGATAGGATAGAGGATAGGATAGGGTAGAGGATAGGATAGGATAGAGGATAGGATAGGATAGAGGATAGGATAGGATAGAGGATAGGATAGGATAGAGGATAGGATAGGATAGAGGATAGGATAGGATAGAGGATAGGATAGAGGATAGGATAGAGGATAGGATAGAGGATAGGATAGAGGATTGGATAGGATAGAGGATATGATAGGATAGCGGATAGGATATAATGGAGTATAGGTTAGGAATGAGGATAGGATAGGGTTCAGGATAGGATAGGATAGAGAATAGGATAGGATAGAGGATAGGTTAGGATAGAGTATAGGATAGGATAGAGGATAGGATAGGATAGCGGATAGTATAGGATAGAGGATAGGATAGGATAGAGGATAGGATAGGATAGAGAATAGAATAGGATAGAGGATAGGAGAGGATAGAGGATAGGATAGGATAGAGGATAGGATAGGATAGAGGATAGGATAGGATAGAGGATAGGATAGACGATAGGATAGAGGATATGATAGGATAGCGGATAGGATATAATGGAGTATAGGATAGGAATGAGGATAGGATAGGGTTCAGGATAGGATAGGATAGAGGATAGGATAAGATAGAGGATAGGTTAGGATAGAGGATAGGATAGGATAGGATAGAGGATAGGATAGGATAGAGGATAGGAGAGGATAGAGGATAGGATAGGATAGAGGATAGGATAGGATAGAGGATAGGATAGGATAGAGGAAAGGATAGGATAGAGGATAGGATAGAGGATTGGTTAGTATAAAGGATAGGAGAGGATAGAGGATAGGATAGGATAGGATAGAGGATAGGATAGGATAGAGGATAGGAGAGGATAGAGGATAGGATATGATAGAGGATAGGATAGGATAGAGGATAGGATAGGATAGAGGATAGGATAGGATAGAGGATAGGATAGGATAGAGGATAGGATAGGATAGAGGATAGGATAGGATAGAGGATAGGATAGGATAGAGTATAGGATAGGATAGAGCATAGGATAGGATAGAGTATAGAATAGGAAAGAACATAGGATAGGATAGGATTGAGGATAGGATAGGATAGAGGATAGGACAGGATAGGGGATTGGATAGGATAGAGGACAGGAGACGATAGAAGATAGGATAGGGGATTGGATAGGATAGAGGATAGGATAGGATAGAGGATAGGATAGGATAGAGTATAGGATAGGATAGAGTATAGGATAGGATAGAGGATAGGATAGAGGATTGGTTAGTATAAAAGATAGGAGAGGATAGAGGATATGATAGGATTGAGGATAGAATAGGATAGAGGATAGGAAATGATAGAGGATAGGATAGGATAGAGGATAGGATAGGATAGAGGATACGATAGGATAGAGGATAGGATAGGATAGAGGATAGGATAGGATAGAGGGCAGGAGACGATAGAGGATAAGATAGGGGATTTGCTAGGGTAGAGGACAGGGGACGATAGAGATTGGATAGGATAGATGGTATTATAGGATAGAGGATAGGATAGGATAGATGATAGGATGGGGGATTGGATAGGATAGAGGATGGGAGACGATGGAGGATAGGATAGGATGTAGGATTGGATAGGATAGAGGATAGGATAGGATAGAGGATAGGGTAGGGGATTGGATAGGATAGAGGATAGGAGACGATGGACGATACTATAGGATACAGGATAGGATAGGATAGAGGATAGGATAGAGGATTGGTTAGTATATAGGATAGGAGAGGATACAGGACAGGATAGGATTGAGGATAGGATAGGATAGAGGATAGGATAGAGGATAGGATAGAGGATAGGATAGGATAGAGAATAGGATAGGATAGATGATATTATAGGCAAGAGGATAGGATATGATAGAGGATACGATATTATAGACGATAGGATAGGATAGAGTATCGGATAGGATAGGACAGAGGATAGGATAGGGGATTGGATAGGATAGAGGACAGGAGACGATACAGGATAGTATAGGATAGAGGATAGGATAGGATAGAGAATAGGATAGAATAGATGATATTACAGGCAAGAGGATAGAATATGATAGAGGATACGATATTATAGAGGATAGGATAGGATAGAGGATAGGATCGGATAGAGGATAGGATAGGGGATTGGATAGGATAGAGGATTGGAGACGATGGAGGATAGGATAGGATGTAGGATTGGATAGGATAGAGGATAGGATAGGATAGAGGATAGGGTAGGGGATTGGATAGGATAGAGGATAGGAGACGATGGACGATAAGATAGGATAGAGGATAGGATAGAGGATTGGTTAGTATATAGGATAGGAGAGGATACAGGACAGGATAGGATTGAGGATAGGATAGGCTAGAGGATAGGATAGGATAGAGGATAGGATAGGGTAGAGGATAGGATAGGATAGAGGATAGGATAGGATAGAGGATAGGATAGGATAGAGGATAGGATAGCATAGCGGATAGGATAGGATGTAGGATTGGATAGGATAGAGGATAGGATGCGATAGAGGATAGAATAGGAAAGAGCATAGGATAGGATAGGATAGAGGATAGGATAGGATAGAGGATAGGATAGCATAGCGGATAGGATAGGATGTAGGATTGGATAGGATAGAGGATAGGATAGGATAGAGGATAGGATAGGATAGAGGATAGGATAGGATAGAGGATAGGATAGGATAGAATATCGGATAGGATAGTACAGAGGATAGGATAGGGGATTGGATAGGATAGAGGACAGGAGACGATAGAGGATAGTATAGGATAGAGGATATGATAGGATAGATGATATTATAGGAAAGAGGATAGATTATGATATAGGATACGATATTATAGAGGATAGGATAGGATAGAGGATAGGATCGGATAGAGGATAGGATAGGGGATTGGATAGGATAGAGGATAGGATAGGATAGAGGGCAGGAGACGATAGAGGATAAGATAGGGGATTTGCTAGGGTAGAGGACAGGGGACGATAGAGATTGGATAGGATAGATGGTATTATAGGATAGAGGATAGGATAGGATAGATGATAGGATGGGGGATTGGATAGGATAGAGGATGGGAGACGATGGAGGATAGGATAGGATGTAGGATTGGATAGGATAGAGGATAGGATAGGATAGAGGATAGGGTAGGGGATTGGATAGGATAGAGGATAGGAGACGATGGACGATACTATAGGATACAGGATAGGATAGGATAGAGGATAGGATAGAGGATTGGTTAGTATATAGGATAGGAGAGGATACAGGACAGGATAGGATTGAGGATAGGATAGGATAGAGGATAGGATAGAGGATAGGATAGAGGATAGGATAGGATAGAGAATAGGATAGGATAGAGGATAGGATAGGATAGAGGGCAGGAGACGATAGAGGATAAGATAGGGGATTTGCTAGGGTAGAGGACAGGGGACGATAGAGATTGGATAGGATAGATGGTATTATAGGATAGAGGATAGGATAGGATAGATGATAGGATGGGGGATTGGATAGGATAGAGGATGGGAGACGATGGAGGATAGGATAGGATGTAGGATTGGATAGGATAGAGGATAGGATAGGATAGAGGATAGGGTAGGGGATTGGATAGGATAGAGGATAGGAGACGATGGACGATACTATAGGATACAGGATAGGATAGGATAGAGGATAGGATAGAGGATTGGTTAGTATATAGGATAGGAGAGGATACAGGACAGGATAGGATTGAGGATAGGATAGGATAGAGGATAGGATAGAGGATAGGATAGAGGATAGGATAGGATAGAGAATAGGATAGGATAGATGATATTATAGGCAAGAGGATAGGATATGATAGAGGATACGATATTATAGACGATAGGATAGGATAGAGTATCGGATAGGATAGGACAGAGGATAGGATAGGGGATTGGATAGGATAGAGGACAGGAGACGATACAGGATAGTATAGGATAGAGGATAGGATAGGATAGAGAATAGGATAGAATAGATGATATTACAGGCAAGAGGATAGAATATGATAGAGGATACGATATTATAGAGGATAGGATAGGATAGAGGATAGGATCGGATAGAGGATAGGATAGGGGATTGGATAGGATAGAGGATTGGAGACGATGGAGGATAGGATAGGATGTAGGATTGGATAGGATAGAGGATAGGATAGGATAGAGGATAGGGTAGGGGATTGGATAGGATAGAGGATAGGAGACGATGGACGATAAGATAGGATAGAGGATAGGATAGAGGATTGGTTAGTATATAGGATAGGAGAGGATACAGGACAGGATAGGATTGAGGATAGGATAGGCTAGAGGATAGGATAGGATAGAGGATAGGATAGGGTAGAGGATAGGATAGGATAGAGGATAGGATAGGATAGAGGATAGGATAGGATAGAGGATAGGATAGCATAGCGGATAGGATAGGATGTAGGATTGGATAGGATAGAGGATAGGATGCGATAGAGGATAGAATAGGAAAGAGCATAGGATAGGATAGGATAGAGGATAGGATAGGATAGAGGATAGGATAGCATAGCGGATAGGATAGGATGTAGGATTGGATAGGATAGAGGATAGGATAGGATAGAGGATAGGATAGGATAGAGGATAGGATAGGATAGAATATCGGATAGGATAGTACAGAGGATAGGATAGGGGATTGGATAGGATAGAGGACAGGAGACGATAGAGGATAGTATAGGATAGAGGATATGATAGGATAGATGATATTATAGGAAAGAGGATAGATTATGATATAGGATACGATATTATAGAGGATAGGATAGGATAGAGGATAGGATCGGATAGAGGATAGGATAGGGGATTGGATAGGATAGAGGATAGGAGACGATGGAGGATAGGATAGGATGTAGGATTGGATAGGATAGAGGATAGGATATAATAGAGGATAGGGTAGGGGATTGGATAGGATAGAGGATAGGAGACGATGGAGGATAGGATAGGATAGAGGATAGGATAGGATAGAGGATAGGATAGAGGATTGGTTAGTATAAAGGATAGGAGAGGATAGAGGATATGATAGGATTGAGGATAGGATAGGATAGAGGATAGGATATGATAGAGGATAGGATAGGATAGAGGATAGGATAGGATAGAGGATAGGATAGGATAGAGGATAGGATAGGATAGAGGATAGGATAGGATAGAGGATAGGATAGGATAGAGGATAGGATAGGATAGAGTATAGGATAGGATAGAGCATAGGATAGGATAGAGTATAGAATAGGAAAGAACATAGGATAGGATAGGATTGAGGATAGGATAGGATAGAGGATAGGACAGGATAGGGGATTGGATAGGATAGAGGACAGGAGACGATAGAAGATAGGATAGGGGATTGGATAGGACAGAGGATAGGATAGGATAGAGGATAGGATAGGATAGAGTATAGGATAGGATAGAGTATAGGATAGGATAGAGGATAGGATAGAGGATTGGTTAGTATAAAGGATAGGAGAGGATAGAGGATATGATAGGATTGAGGATAGGATAGGATAGAGGATAGGATATGATAGAGGATAGGATAGGATAGAGGATAGGATAGGATAGAGGATAGGATACGATAGAGGATAGGATAGGATAGAGGATAGGATAGGATAGAGGATAGGATAGGATAGAGGGCAGGAGACGATAGAGGATAAGATAGGGGATTTGCTAGGGTAGAGGACAGGGGACGATAGAGATTGGATAGGATAGATGGTATTATAGGATAGAGGATAGGATAGGATAGATGATAGGATGGGGGATTGGATAGGATAGAGGATGGGAGACGATGGAGGATAGGATAGGATGTAGGATTGGATAGGATAGAGGATAGGATAGGATAGAGGATAGGGTAGGGGATTGGATAGGATAGAGGATAGGAGACGATGGACGATACTATAGGATACAGGATAGGATAGGATAGAGGATAGGATAGAGGATTGGTTAGTATATAGGATAGGAGAGGATACAGGACAGGATAGGATTGAGGATAGGATAGGATAGAGGATAGGATAGAGGATAGGATAGAGGATAGGATAGGATAGAGAATAGGATAGGATAGATGATATTATAGGCAAGAGGATAGGATATGATAGAGGATACGATATTATAGACGATAGGATAGGATAGAGTATCGGATAGGATAGGACAGAGGATAGGATAGGGGATTGGATAGGATAGAGGACAGGAGACGATAGAGGATAGTATAGGATAGAGGATAGGATAGGATAGAGAATAGGATAGAATAGATGATATTACAGGCAAGAGTATAGAATATGATAGAGGATACGATATTATAGAGGATAGGAGAGGATAGAGGATAGGATCGGATAGAGGATAGGAGAGGGGATTGGATAGGATAGAGGATTGGAGACGATGGAGGATAGGATAGGATGTAGGATTGGATAGGATAGAGGATAGGATAGGATAGAGGATAGGGTAGGGGATTGGATAGGATAGAGGATAGGAGACGATGGACGATAGGATAGGATAGAGGATAGGATAGAGGATAGGATAGGATAGAGAATAGGTTTGGATAGAGGATAGGATAGGATAGAGGATAGGATAGGATAGAGGCTAGGATAGGATAGAGGATAGGATAGGATAGAGGCTAGGATAGGATAGAGGATAGGTTAGGATAGAGGATAGGATAGGATAGAGGATAGGATAGGATAGAGGATAGGATAGGATAGAGGATAGGATAGAGGATAGGATAGAGGATAGGATAGAGGATTGGATAGGATAGAGGATATGATAGGATAGCGGATAGGATATAATGGAGTATAGGATAGGAATGAGGATAGGATAGGGTTCAGGATAGGATAGGATAGAGGATAGGATAAGATAGAGGATAGGTTAGGATAGAGGATAGGATAGGATAGGATAGAGGATAGGATAGGATAGAGGATAGGAGAGGATAGAGGATAGGATAGGATAGAGGATAGGATAGGATAGAGGATAGGATAGGATAGAGGAAAGGATAGGATAGAGGATAGGATAGAGGATTGGTTAGTATAAAGGATAGGAGAGGATAGAGGATAGGATAGGATAGAGCATAGGATAGAGGATAGGATAGGATAGAGGATATGATAGAGGATAGGATAGAGGATTGGATAGGATAGAGGATATTATAGGATAGAGGATATGATACGATAGCGGATAGGATATAATGGAGTATAGCATAGTAATGAGGATAGGATAGCGTTGAGGATATGATAGGATAGAGGATAGGATAGGATAGAGAATAGGTTAGGATAGAGGATAGGATAGGATAGAGGATAGGATAGGATACAGGATAGGATAGGATAGAGGCTAGGATAGGATAGAGGATAGGATAGGATAGAGGATAGGATAGAGGATAGGTTAGGATAGAGGATTGGATAGTATAAAGGATAGGTGAGGATAGAGAATAGGATAGCATTGAGGATAGGATAGGATAGTGGATAGGATAGGATAGAGCAGACGATAGAGGATAGGATAGGATAGAGGATAGGGTAGGAGATTGGATAGGATAGAGGATACGATAGGGTAGATGATATCATAGGCATGAGGATAGGATATGATAGAGGATACGATATTATAGAGGATAGGATAGGATAGAGAATAGGATAGGATAGAGGATAGGTTAGAATAGAGTATAGGATAGGATAGAGGATAGGATAGCATAGAGGATAGGATAGGATAGAGGATAGGATAGTATAGAGGATAGGATAGGATAGTGGATAGGATAGGATAGAGGATAGGATAGGATAGAGGATAGGATAGGATAGAGGATAGGATAGGATAGAGGATAGGATAGAGGATAGGATAGAGGATTGGATAGGATAGAGGATATGATAGGATAGCGGATAGGATATAATGGAGTATAGGATAGGAATGAGGATAGGATAGGGTTCAGGATAGGATAGGATAGAGGATAGGATAAGATAGAGGATAGGTTAGGATAGAGGATAGGATAGGATAGGATAGAGGATAGGATAGGATAGAGGATAGGAGAGGATAGAGGATAGGATAGGATAGAGGATAGGATAGGATAGAGGATAGGATAGGATAGAGGAAAGGATAGGATAGAGGATAGGATAGAGGATTGGTTAGTATAAAGGATAGGAGAGGATAGAGGATAGGATAGGATAGAGCATAGGATAGAGGATAGGATAGGATAGAGGATATGATAGAGGATAGGATAGAGGATTGGATAGGATAGAGGATATTATAGGATAGAGGATATGATACGATAGCGGATAGGATATAATGGAGTATAGGATAGTAATGAGGATAGGATAGCGTTGAGGATATGATAGGATAGAGGATAGGATAGGATAGAGAATAGGTTAGGATGGAGGATAGGATAGGATAGAGGATAGGATAGGATAGAGGATAGGATAGGATAGAGGCTAGGATAGGATAGAGGATAGGATAGGATAGAGGATAGGATAGAGGATAGGTTAGGATAGAGGATTGGATAGTATAAAGGATAGGTGAGGATAGAGAATAGGATAGCATTGAGGATAGGATAGGATAGTGGATAGGATAGGATAGAGCAGAAGATATAGGATAGGATAGGGTAGAGGATAGGGTAGGAGATTGGATAGGATAGAGGATACGATAGGGTAGATGATATCATAGGCAAGAGGATAGGATATGATAGAGGATACGATATTATAGAGGATAGGATAGGATAGAGAATAGGATAGGATAGAGGATAGGTTAGGATAGAGTATAGGATAGGATAGAGGATAGGATAGCATAGAGGATAGGATAGGATAGAGGATAGGATAGTATAGAGGATAGGATAGGATAGTGGATAGGATAGGATAGAGGATAGGATAGGATAGAGGATAGGATAGGATAGAGGATAGGATAGGATAGAGGATAGGATAGGATAGAGGATAGGATAGAGGATAGGATAGAGGATTGGATAGGATAGAGGATATGATAGGATAGCGGATAGGATATAGTGCAGTATATTTTAGGAATGAGGATAGGATAGGGTTCAGGATAGGATAGGATAGAGAATAGGATAGGATAGAGGATAGGTTAGGATAGAGTATAGGATAGGATAGAGGATAGGATAGGATAGCGGATAGTATAGGATAGAGGATAGGATAGGATAGAGGATAGGATAGGATAGAGAATAGAATAGGATAGAGGATAGGAGAGGATAGAGGATAGGATAGGATAGAGGATAGGATAGGATAGAGGATAGGATAGGATAGAGGATAGGATAGACGATAGGATAGAGGATATGATAGGATAGCGGATAGGATATAATGGAGTATAGGATAGGAATGAGGATAGGATAGGGTTCAAGATAGGATAGGATAGAGGATAGGTTAGGATAGAGGATAGGATAGGATAGGATAGAGGATAGGATAGGATAGAGGATAGGAGAGGATAGAGGATAGGATAGGATAGAGGATAGGATAGGATAGAGGATAGGATAGGATAGAGGAAAGGATAGGATAGAGGATAGGATAGAGGATTGGTTAGTATAAAGGATAGGAGAGGATAGAGGATAGGATAGGAAAGAGCATAGGATAGAGGATAGGATAGGATAGAGGATATGATAGAGGATAGGATAGAGGATTGGATAGGATAGAGGATATTATAGGATAGAGGATATGATACGATAGCGGATAGGATATAATGGAGTATAGGATAGGAATGAGGATAGGATAGGGTTCAGGATAGGATAGGATAGAGGATAGGATAAGATAGAGGATAGGTTAGGATAGAGGATAGGATAGGATAGGATAGAGGATAGGATAGGATAGAGGATAGGAGAGGATAGAGGATAGGATAGGATAGAGGATAGGATAGGATAGAGGATAGGATAGGATAGAGGAAAGGATAGGATAGAGGATAGGATAGAGGATTGGTTAGTATAAAGGATAGGAGAGGATAGAGGATAGGATAGGATAGGATAGAGGATAGGATAGGATAGAGGATAGGAGAGGATAGAGGATAGGATATGATAGAGGATAGGATAGGATAGAGGATAGGATAGGATAGAGGATAGGATAGGATAGAGGATAGGATAGGATAGAGGATAGGATAGGATAGAGGATAGGATAGGATAGAGGATAGGATAGGATAGAGGATAGGATAGGATAGAGGATAGGAAATGATAGAGGATAGGATAGGATAGAGGATAGGATAGGATAGAGGATAGGATAGGATAGAGGATAGGATAGGATAGAGGATAGGATAGGATAGAGGATAGGATAGGATAGAGGGCAGGAGACGATAGAG
Source organism: Halictus rubicundus (assembly GCF_050948215.1). NCBI lineage: Eukaryota > Metazoa > Arthropoda > Insecta > Hymenoptera > Halictidae > Halictus > Halictus rubicundus. Next base: position 181,816 of record NW_027488580.1, on the reverse strand, counting down.
GATAAGATAGGGGATTTGCTAGGGTAGAGGACAGGGGACGATAGAGATTGGATAGGATAGATGGTATTATAGGGTAGAGGATAGGATAGGATAGATGATAGGATGGGGGATTGGATAGGATAGAGGATGGGAGACGATGGAGGATAGGATAGGATGTAGGATTGGATAGGATAGAGGATAGGATAGGATAGAGGATAGGGTAGGGGATTGGATAGGATAGAGGATAGGAGACGATGGACGATACTATAGGATACAGGATAGGATAGGATAGAGGATAGGATAGAGGATTGGTTAGTATATAGGATAGGAGAGGATACATTACAGGATAGGATTGAGGATAGGATAGGATAGAGGATAGGATAGAGGATAGGATAGAGGATAGGATAGGATAGAGAATAGGATAGGATAGATGATATTATAGGCAAGAGGATAGGATATGATAGAGGATACGATATTATAGACGATAGGATAGGATAGAGTATCGGATAGGATAGGACAGAGGATAGGATAGGGGATTGGATAGGATAGAGGACAGGAGACGATAGAGGATAGTATAGGATAGAGGATAGGATAGGATAGAGAATAGGATAGAATAGATGATATTACAGGCAAGAGGATAGAATATGATAGAGGATACGATATTATAGAGGATAGGATAGGATAGAGGATAGGATAGGATAGAGGATAGGATAGGATAGAGGATAGGATAGGATAGAGGATAGGGTAGGGGATTGGATAGGATAGAGGATAGGAGACGATGGACGATAAGATAGGATAGAGGATAGGATAGAGGATTGGTTAGTATATAGGATAGGAGAGGATACAGGACAGGATAGGATTGAGGATAGGATAGGCTAGAGGATAGGATAGGATAGAGGATAGGATAGGGTAGAGGATAGGATAGGATAGAGGATAGGATAGGATAGAGGATAGGATAGGATAGAGGATAGGATAGGATAGAGGATAGGATAGGATAGAGGATAGGATAGGATAGAGGATAGGATAGAGGATAGGATAGAGGATAGGATAGAGGATTGGATAGGATAGAGGATATGATAGGATAGCGGATAGGATATAATGGAGTATAGGTTAGGAATGAGGATAGGATAGGGTTCAGGATAGGATAGGATAGAGAATAGGATAGGATAGAGGATAGGTTAGGATAGAGTATAGGATAGGATAGAGGATAGGATAGGATAGCGGATAGTATAGGATAGAGGATAGGATAGGATAGAGGATAGGATAGGATAGAGAATAGAATAGGATAGAGGATAGGAGAGGATAGAGGATAGGATAGGATAGAGGATAGGATAGGATAGAGGATAGGATAGGATAGAGGATAGGATAGACGATAGGATAGAGGATATGATAGGATAGCGGATAGGATATAATGGAGTATAGGATAGGAATGAGGATAGGATAGGGTTCAGGATAGGATAGGATAGAGGATAGGATAAGATAGAGGATAGGTTAGGATAGAGGATAGGATAGGATAGGATAGAGGATAGGATAGGATAGAGGATAGGAGAGGATAGAGGATAGGATAGGATAGAGGATAGGATAGGATAGAGGATAGGATAGGATAGAGGAAAGGATAGGATAGAGGATAGGATAGAGGATTGGTTAGTATAAAGGATAGGAGAGGATAGAGGATAGGATAGGATAGGATAGAGGATAGGATAGGATAGAGGATAGGAGAGGATAGAGGATAGGATATGATAGAGGATAGGATAGGATAGAGGATAGGATAGGATAGAGGATAGGATAGGATAGAGGATAGGATAGGATAGAGGATAGGATAGGATAGAGGATAGGATAGGATAGAGGATAGGATAGGATAGAGTATAGGATAGGATAGAGCATAGGATAGGATAGAGTATAGAATAGGAAAGAACATAGGATAGGATAGGATTGAGGATAGGATAGGATAGAGGATAGGACAGGATAGGGGATTGGATAGGATAGAGGACAGGAGACGATAGAAGATAGGATAGGGGATTGGATAGGATAGAGGATAGGATAGGATAGAGGATAGGATAGGATAGAGTATAGGATAGGATAGAGTATAGGATAGGATAGAGGATAGGATAGAGGATTGGTTAGTATAAAAGATAGGAGAGGATAGAGGATATGATAGGATTGAGGATAGAATATGATAGAGGATAGGAAATGATAGAGGATAGGATAGGATAGAGGATAGGATAGGATAGAGGATAGGATAGGATAGAGGATAGGATAGGATAGAGGGCAGGAGACGATAGAGGATAAGATAGGGGATTTGCTAGGGTAGAGGACAGGGGACGATAGAGATTGGATAGGATAGATGGTATTATAGGATAGAGGATAGGATAGGATAGATGATAGGATGGTGGATTGGATAGGATAGAGGATGGGAGACGATGGAGGATAGGATAGGATGTAGGATTGGATAGGATAGAGGATAGGATAGGATAGAGGATAGGGTAGGGGATTGGATAGGATAGAAGATAGGAGACGATGGACGATACTATAGGATACAGGATAGGATAGGATAGAGGATAGGATAGAGGATTGGTTAGTATATAGGATAGGAGAGGATACAGGACAGGATAGGATTGAGGATAGGATAGGATAGAGGATAGGATAGAGGATAGGATAGAGGATAGGATAGGATAGAGAATAGGATAGGATAGATGATATTATAGGCAAGAGGATAGGATATGATAGAGGATACGATATTATAGACGATAGGATAGGATAGAGTATCGGATAGGATAGGACAGAGGATAGGATAGGGGATTGGATAGGATAGAGGACAGGAGACGATACAGGATAGTATAGGATAGAGGATAGGATAGGATAGAGAATAGGATAGAATAGATGATATTACAGGCAAGAGGATAGAATATGATAGAGGATACGATATTATAGAGGATAGGATAGGATAGAGGATAGGATCGGATAGAGGATAGGATAGGGGATTGGATAGGATAGAGGATTGGAGACGATGGAGGATAGGATAGGATGTAGGATTGGATAGGATAGAGGATAGGATAGGATAGAGGATAGGGTAGGGGATTGGATAGGATAGAGGATAGGATAGCATAGCGGATAGGATAGGATGTAGGATTGGATAGGATAGAGGATAGGATAGGATAGAGGATAGGATAGGATAGAGGATAGGATAGGATAGAATATCGGATAGGATAGTACAGAGGATAGGATAGGGGATTGGATAGGATAGAGGACAGGAGACGATAGAGGATAGTATAGGATAGAGGATATGATAGGATAGATGATATTATAGGAAAGAGGATAGATTATGATATAGGATACGATATTATAGAGGATAGGATAGGATAGAGGATAGGATCGGATAGAGGATAGGATAGGGGATTGGATAGGATAGAGGATAGGAGACGATGGAGGATAGGATAGGATGTAGGATTGGATAGGATAGAGGATAGGATATAATAGAGGATAGGGTAGGGGATTGGATAGGATAGAGGATAGGAGACGATGGAGGATAGGATAGGATAGAGGATAGGATAGGATAGAGGATAGGATAGAGGATTGGTTAGTATAAAGGATAGGAGAGGATAGAGGATATGATAGGATTGAGGATAGGATAGGATAGAGGATAGGATATGATAGAGGATAGGATAGGATAGAGGATAGGATATTATAGAGGATAGGATAGGATAGAGGATAGGATAGGATAGAGGATAGGATAGGATAGAGGATAGGATAGGATAGAGGATAGGATAGGATAGAGGATAGGATAGGATAGAGTATAGGATAGGATAGAGCATAGGATAGGATAGAGTATAGAATAGGAAAGAACATAGGATAGGATAGGATTGAGGATAGGATAGGATAGAGGATAGGACAGGATAGGGGATTGGATAGGATAGAGGACAGGAGACGATAGAAGATAGGATAGGGGATTGGATAGGACAGAGGATAGGATAGGATAGAGGATAGGATAGGATAGAGTATAGGATAGGATAGAGTATAGGATAGGATAGAGGATAGGATAGAGGATTGGTTAGTATAAAGGATAGGAGAGGATAGAGGATATGATAGGATTGAGGATAGGATAGGATAGAGGATAGGATATGATAGAGGATAGGATAGGATAGAGGATAGGATAGGATAGAGGATAGGATAGGATAGAGGATAGGATAGGATAGAGGATAGGATAGGATAGAGGATAGGATAGGATAGAGGGCAGGAGACGATAGAGGATAAGATAGGGGATTTGCTAGGGTAGAGGACAGGGGACGATAGAGATTGGATAGGATAGATGGTATTATAGGATAGAGGATAGGATAGGATAGATGATAGGATGGGGGATTGGATAGGATAGAGGATGGGAGACGATGGAGGATAGGATAGGATGTAGGATTGGATAGGATAGAGGATAGGATAGGATAGAGGATAGGGTAGGGGATTGGATAGGATAGAGGATAGGAGACGATGGACGATACTATAGGATACAGGATAGGATAGGATAGAGGATAGGATAGAGGATTGGTTAGTATATAGGATAGGAGAGGATACAGGACAGGATAGGATTGAGGATAGGATAGGATAGAGGATAGGATAGAGGATAGGATAGAGGATAGGATAGGATAGAGAATAGGATAGGATAGATGATATTATAGGCAAGAGGATAGGATATGATAGAGGATACGATATTATAGACGATAGGATAGGATAGAGTATCGGATAGGATAGGACAGAGGATAGGATAGGGGATTGGATAGGATAGAGGACAGGAGACGATAGAGGATAGTATAGGATAGAGGATAGGATAGGATAGAGAATAGGATAGAATAGATGATATTACAGGCAAGAGGATAGAATATGATAGAGGATACGATATTATAGAGGATAGGATAGGATAGAGGATAGGATAGGATAGAGGATAGGATAGGATAGAGGATAGGATAGGATAGAGGATAGGATAGGATAGAGGATAGGATAGGATAGAGGATAGGGTAGGGGATTGGATAGGATAGAGGATAGGAGACGATGGACGATAAGATAGGATAGAGGATAGGATAGAGGATTGGTTAGTATATAGGATAGGAGAGGATACAGGACAGGATAGGATTGAGGATAGGATAGGCTAGAGGATAGGATAGGATAGAGGATAGGATAGGGTAGAGGATAGGATAGGATAGAGGATAGGATAGGATAGAGGATAGGATAGGATAGAGGATAGGATAGGATAGAGGATAGGATAGGATAGAGGATAGGATAGGATAGAGGATAGGATAGAGGATAGGATAGAGGATAGGATAGAGGATAGGATAGAGGATTGGATAGGATAGAGGATATGATAGGATAGCGGATAGGATATAATGGAGTATAGGTTAGGAATGAGGATAGGATAGGGTTCAGGATAGGATAGGATAGAGAATAGGATAGGATAGAGGATAGGTTAGGATAGAGTATAGGATAGGATAGAGGATAGGATAGGATAGCGGATAGTATAGGATAGAGGATAGGATAGGATAGAGGATAGGATAGGATAGAGAATAGAATAGGATAGAGGATAGGAGAGGATAGAGGATAGGATAGGATAGAGGATAGGATAGGATAGAGGATAGGATAGGATAGAGGATAGGATAGACGATAGGATAGAGGATATGATAGGATAGCGGATAGGATATAATGGAGTATAGGATAGGAATGAGGATAGGATAGGGTTCAGGATAGGATAGGATAGAGGATAGGATAAGATAGAGGATAGGTTAGGATAGAGGATAGGATAGGATAGGATAGAGGATAGGATAGGATAGAGGATAGGAGAGGATAGAGGATAGGATAGGATAGAGGATAGGATAGGATAGAGGATAGGATAGGATAGAGGAAAGGATAGGATAGAGGATAGGATAGAGGATTGGTTAGTATAAAGGATAGGAGAGGATAGAGGATAGGATAGGATAGGATAGAGGATAGGATAGGATAGAGGATAGGAGAGGATAGAGGATAGGATATGATAGAGGATAGGATAGGATAGAGGATAGGATAGGATAGAGGATAGGATAGGATAGAGGATAGGATAGGATAGAGGATAGGATAGGATAGAGGATAGGATAGGATAGAGGATAGGATAGGATAGAGTATAGGATAGGATAGAGCATAGGATAGGATAGAGTATAGAATAGGAAAGAACATAGGATAGGATAGGATTGAGGATAGGATAGGATAGAGGATAGGACAGGATAGGGGATTGGATAGGATAGAGGACAGGAGACGATAGAAGATAGGATAGGGGATTGGATAGGATAGAGGATAGGATAGGATAGAGGATAGGATAGGATAGAGTATAGGATAGGATAGAGTATAGGATAGGATAGAGGATAGGATAGAGGATTGGTTAGTATAAAAGATAGGAGAGGATAGAGGATATGATAGGATTGAGGATAGAATAGGATAGAGGATAGGAAATGATAGAGGATAGGATAGGATAGAGGATAGGATAGGATAGAGGATACGATAGGATAGAGGATAGGATAGGATAGAGGATAGGATAGGATAGAGGGCAGGAGACGATAGAGGATAAGATAGGGGATTTGCTAGGGTAGAGGACAGGGGACGATAGAGATTGGATAGGATAGATGGTATTATAGGATAGAGGATAGGATAGGATAGATGATAGGATGGGGGATTGGATAGGATAGAGGATGGGAGACGATGGAGGATAGGATAGGATGTAGGATTGGATAGGATAGAGGATAGGATAGGATAGAGGATAGGGTAGGGGATTGGATAGGATAGAGGATAGGAGACGATGGACGATACTATAGGATACAGGATAGGATAGGATAGAGGATAGGATAGAGGATTGGTTAGTATATAGGATAGGAGAGGATACAGGACAGGATAGGATTGAGGATAGGATAGGATAGAGGATAGGATAGAGGATAGGATAGAGGATAGGATAGGATAGAGAATAGGATAGGATAGATGATATTATAGGCAAGAGGATAGGATATGATAGAGGATACGATATTATAGACGATAGGATAGGATAGAGTATCGGATAGGATAGGACAGAGGATAGGATAGGGGATTGGATAGGATAGAGGACAGGAGACGATACAGGATAGTATAGGATAGAGGATAGGATAGGATAGAGAATAGGATAGAATAGATGATATTACAGGCAAGAGGATAGAATATGATAGAGGATACGATATTATAGAGGATAGGATAGGATAGAGGATAGGATCGGATAGAGGATAGGATAGGGGATTGGATAGGATAGAGGATTGGAGACGATGGAGGATAGGATAGGATGTAGGATTGGATAGGATAGAGGATAGGATAGGATAGAGGATAGGGTAGGGGATTGGATAGGATAGAGGATAGGAGACGATGGACGATAAGATAGGATAGAGAATAGGATAGAGGATTGGTTAGTATATAGGATAGGAGAGGATACAGGACAGGATAGGATTGAGGATAGGATAGGCTAGAGGATAGGATAGGATAGAGGATAGGATAGGGTAGAGGATAGGATAGGATAGAGGATAGGATAGGATAGAGGATAGGATAGGATAGAGGATAGGATAGCATAGCGGATAGGATAGGATGTAGGATTGGATAGGATAGAGGATAGGATGCGATAGAGGATAGAATAGGAAAGAGCATAGGATAGGATAGGATAGAGGATAGGATAGGATAGAGGATAGGATAGCATAGCGGATAGGATAGGATGTAGGATTGGATAGGATAGAGGATAGGATAGGATAGAGGATAGGATAGGATAGAGGATAGGATAGGATAGAGGATAGGATAGGATAGAGGATAGGATAGGATAGAATATCGGATAGGATAGTACAGAGGATAGGATAGGGGATTGGATAGGATAGAGGACAGGAGACGATAGAGGATAGTATAGGATAGAGGATATGATAGGATAGATGATATTATAGGAAAGAGGATAGATTATGATATAGGATACGATATTATAGAGGATAGGATAGGATAGAGGATAGGATCGGATAGAGGATAGGATAGGGGATTGGATAGGATAGAGGATAGGATAGGATAGAGGGCAGGAGACGATAGAGGATAAGATAGGGGATTTGCTAGGGTAGAGGACAGGGGACGATAGAGATTGGATAGGATAGATGGTATTATAGGATAGAGGATAGGATAGGATAGATGATAGGATGGGGGATTGGATAGGATAGAGGATGGGAGACGATGGAGGATAGGATAGGATGTAGGATTGGATAGGATAGAGGATAGGATAGGATAGAGGATAGGGTAGGGGATTGGATAGGATAGAGGATAGGAGACGATGGACGATACTATAGGATACAGGATAGGATAGGATAGAGGATAGGATAGAGGATTGGTTAGTATATAGGATAGGAGAGGATACAGGACAGGATAGGATTGAGGATAGGATAGGATAGAGGATAGGATAGAGGATAGGATAGAGGATAGGATAGGATAGAGAATAGGATAGGATAGAGGATAGGATAGGATAGAGGGCAGGAGACGATAGAGGATAAGATAGGGGATTTGCTAGGGTAGAGGACAGGGGACGATAGAGATTGGATAGGATAGATGGTATTATAGGATAGAGGATAGGATAGGATAGATGATAGGATGGGGGATTGGATAGGATAGAGGATGGGAGACGATGGAGGATAGGATAGGATGTAGGATTGGATAGGATAGAGGATAGGATAGGATAGAGGATAGGGTAGGGGATTGGATAGGATAGAGGATAGGAGACGATGGACGATACTATAGGATACAGGATAGGATAGGATAGAGGATAGGATAGAGGATTGGTTAGTATATAGGATAGGAGAGGATACAGGACAGGATAGGATTGAGGATAGGATAGGATAGAGGATAGGATAGAGGATAGGATAGAGGATAGGATAGGATAGAGAATAGGATAGGATAGATGATATTATAGGCAAGAGGATAGGATATGATAGAGGATACGATATTATAGACGATAGGATAGGATAGAGTATCGGATAGGATAGGACAGAGGATAGGATAGGGGATTGGATAGGATAGAGGACAGGAGACGATACAGGATAGTATAGGATAGAGGATAGGATAGGATAGAGAATAGGATAGAATAGATGATATTACAGGCAAGAGGATAGAATATGATAGAGGATACGATATTATAGAGGATAGGATAGGATAGAGGATAGGATCGGATAGAGGATAGGATAGGGGATTGGATAGGATAGAGGATTGGAGACGATGGAGGATAGGATAGGATGTAGGATTGGATAGGATAGAGGATAGGATAGGATAGAGGATAGGGTAGGGGATTGGATAGGATAGAGGATAGGAGACGATGGACGATAAGATAGGATAGAGGATAGGATAGAGGATTGGTTAGTATATAGGATAGGAGAGGATACAGGACAGGATAGGATTGAGGATAGGATAGGCTAGAGGATAGGATAGGATAGAGGATAGGATAGGGTAGAGGATAGGATAGGATAGAGGATAGGATAGGATAGAGGATAGGATAGGATAGAGGATAGGATAGCATAGCGGATAGGATAGGATGTAGGATTGGATAGGATAGAGGATAGGATGCGATAGAGGATAGAATAGGAAAGAGCATAGGATAGGATAGGATAGAGGATAGGATAGGATAGAGGATAGGATAGCATAGCGGATAGGATAGGATGTAGGATTGGATAGGATAGAGGATAGGATAGGATAGAGGATAGGATAGGATAGAGGATAGGATAGGATAGAATATCGGATAGGATAGTACAGAGGATAGGATAGGGGATTGGATAGGATAGAGGACAGGAGACGATAGAGGATAGTATAGGATAGAGGATATGATAGGATAGATGATATTATAGGAAAGAGGATAGATTATGATATAGGATACGATATTATAGAGGATAGGATAGGATAGAGGATAGGATCGGATAGAGGATAGGATAGGGGATTGGATAGGATAGAGGATAGGAGACGATGGAGGATAGGATAGGATGTAGGATTGGATAGGATAGAGGATAGGATATAATAGAGGATAGGGTAGGGGATTGGATAGGATAGAGGATAGGAGACGATGGAGGATAGGATAGGATAGAGGATAGGATAGGATAGAGGATAGGATAGAGGATTGGTTAGTATAAAGGATAGGAGAGGATAGAGGATATGATAGGATTGAGGATAGGATAGGATAGAGGATAGGATATGATAGAGGATAGGATAGGATAGAGGATAGGATAGGATAGAGGATAGGATAGGATAGAGGATAGGATAGGATAGAGGATAGGATAGGATAGAGGATAGGATAGGATAGAGGATAGGATAGGATAGAGTATAGGATAGGATAGAGCATAGGATAGGATAGAGTATAGAATAGGAAAGAACATAGGATAGGATAGGATTGAGGATAGGATAGGATAGAGGATAGGACAGGATAGGGGATTGGATAGGATAGAGGACAGGAGACGATAGAAGATAGGATAGGGGATTGGATAGGACAGAGGATAGGATAGGATAGAGGATAGGATAGGATAGAGTATAGGATAGGATAGAGTATAGGATAGGATAGAGGATAGGATAGAGGATTGGTTAGTATAAAGGATAGGAGAGGATAGAGGATATGATAGGATTGAGGATAGGATAGGATAGAGGATAGGATATGATAGAGGATAGGATAGGATAGAGGATAGGATAGGATAGAGGATAGGATACGATAGAGGATAGGATAGGATAGAGGATAGGATAGGATAGATGATAGGATGGGGGATTGGATAGGATAGAGGATGGGAGACGATGGAGGATAGGATAGGATGTAGGATTGGATAGGATAGAGGATAGGATAGGATAGAGGATAGGGTAGGGGATTGGATAGGATAGAGGATAGGAGACGATGGACGATACTATAGGATACAGGATAGGATAGGATAGAGGATAGGATAGAGGATTGGTTAGTATATAGGATAGGAGAGGATACAGGACAGGATAGGATTGAGGATAGGATAGGATAGAGGATAGGATAGAGGATAGGATAGAGGATAGGATAGGATAGAGAATAGGATAGGATAGATGATATTATAGGCAAGAGGATAGGATATGATAGAGGATACGATATTATAGACGATAGGATAGGATAGAGTATCGGATAGGATAGGACAGAGGATAGGATAGGGGATTGGATAGGATAGAGGACAGGAGACGATAGAGGATAGTATAGGATAGAGGATAGGATAGGATAGAGAATAGGATAGAATAGATGATATTACAGGCAAGAGTATAGAATATGATAGAGGATACGATATTATAGAGGATAGGAGAGGATAGAGGATAGGATCGGATAGAGGATAGGAGAGGGGATTGGATAGGATAGAGGATTGGAGACGATGGAGGATAGGATAGGATGTAGGATTGGATAGGATAGAGGATAGGATAGGATAGAGGATAGGGTAGGGGATTGGATAGGATAGAGGATAGGAGACGATGGACGATAGGATAGGATAGAGGATAGGATAGAGGATAGGATAGGATAGAGAATAGGTTTGGATAGAGGATAGGATAGGATAGAGGATAGGATAGGATAGAGGCTAGGATAGGATAGAGGATAGGATAGGATAGAGGCTAGGATAGGATAGAGGATAGGTTAGGATAGAGGATAGGATAGGATAGAGGATAGGATAGGATAGAGGATAGGATAGGATAGAGGATAGGATAGAGGATAGGATAGAGGATTGGATAGGATAGAGGATATGATAGGATAGCGGATAGGATATAATGGAGTATAGGATAGGAATGAGGATAGGATAGGGTTCAGGATAGGATAGGATAGAGGATAGGATAAGATAGAGGATAGGTTAGGATAGAGGATAGGATAGGATAGGATAGAGGATAGGATAGGATAGAGGATAGGAGAGGATAGAGGATAGGATAGGATAGAGGATAGGATAGGATAGAGGATAGGATAGGATAGAGGAAAGGATAGGATAGAGGATAGGATAGAGGATTGGTTAGTATAAAGGATAGGAGAGGATAGAGGATAGGATAGGATAGAGCATAGGATAGAGGATAGGATAGGATAGAGGATATGATAGAGGATAGGATAGAGGATTGGATAGGATAGAGGATATTATAGGATAGAGGATATGATACGATAGCGGATAGGATATAATGGAGTATAGCATAGTAATGAGGATAGGATAGCGTTGAGGATATGATAGGATAGAGGATAGGATAGGATAGAGAATAGGTTAGGATAGAGGATAGGATAGGATAGAGGATAGGATAGGATACAGGATAGGATAGGATAGAGGCTAGGATAGGATAGAGGATAGGATAGGATAGAGGATAGGATAGAGGATAGGTTAGGATAGAGGATTGGATAGTATAAAGGATAGGTGAGGATAGAGAATAGGATAGCATTGAGGATAGGATAGGATAGTGGATAGGATAGGATAGAGCAGACGATAGAGGATAGGATAGGATAGAGGATAGGGTAGGAGATTGGATAGGATAGAGGATACGATAGGGTAGATGATATCATAGGCATGAGGATAGGATATGATAGAGGATACGATATTATAGAGGATAGGATAGGATAGAGAATAGGATAGGATAGAGGATAGGTTAGGATAGAGTATAGGATAGGATAGAGGATAGGATAGCATAGAGGATAGGATAGGATAGAGGATAGGATAGTATAGAGGATAGGATAGGATAGTGGATAGGATAGGATAGAGGATAGGATAGGATAGAGGATAGGATAGGATAGAGGATAGGATAGGATAGAGGATAGGATAGGATAGAGGATAGGATAGAGGATAGGATAGAGGATTGGATAGGATAGAGGATATGATAGGATAGCGGATAGGATATAGTGCAGTATATTTTAGGAATGAGGATAGGATAGGGTTCAGGATAGGATAGGATAGAGAATAGGATAGGATAGAGGATAGGTTAGGATAGAGTATAGGATAGGATAGAGGATAGGATAGGATAGCGGATAGTATAGGATAGAGGATAGGATAGGATAGAGGATAGGATAGGATAGAGAATAGAATAGGATAGAGGATAGGAGAGGATAGAGGATAGGATAGGATAGAGGATAGGATAGGATAGAGGATAGGATAGGATAGAGGATAGGATAGACGATAGGATAGAGGATATGATAGGATAGCGGATAGGATATAATGGAGTATAGGATAGGAATGAGGATAGGATAGGGTTCAAGATAGGATAGGATAGAGGATAGGTTAGGATAGAGGATAGGATAGGATAGGATAGAGGATAGGATAGGATAGAGGATAGGAGAGGATAGAGGATAGGATAGGATAGAGGATAGGATAGGATAGAGGATAGGATAGGATAGAGGAAAGGATAGGATAGAGGATAGGATAGAGGATTGGTTAGTATAAAGGATAGGAGAGGATAGAGGATAGGATAGGAAAGAGCATAGGATAGAGGATAGGATAGGATAGAGGATATGATAGAGGATAGGATAGAGGATTGGATAGGATAGAGGATATTATAGGATAGAGGATATGATACGATAGCGGATAGGATATAATGGAGTATAGGATAGGAATGAGGATAGGATAGGGTTCAGGATAGGATAGGATAGAGGATAGGATAAGATAGAGGATAGGTTAGGATAGAGGATAGGATAGGATAGGATAGAGGATAGGATAGGATAGAGGATAGGAGAGGATAGAGGATAGGATAGGATAGAGGATAGGATAGGATAGAGGATAGGATAGGATAGAGGAAAGGATAGGATAGAGGATAGGATAGAGGATTGGTTAGTATAAAGGATAGGAGAGGATAGAGGATAGGATAGGAAAGAGCATAGGATAGAGGATAGGATAGGATAGAGGATATGATAGAGGATAGGATAGAGGATTGGATAGGATAGAGGATATTATAGGATAGAGGATATGATACGATAGCGGATAGGATATAATGGAGTATAGGATAGGAATGAGGATAGGATAGGGTTCAGGATAGGATAGGATAGAGGATAGGATAAGATAGAGGATAGGTTAGGATAGAGGATAGGATAGGATAGGATAGAGGATAGGAGAGGATAGAGGATAGGATAGGATAGAGGATAGGATAGGATAGAGGATAGGATAGGATAGAGGATAGGATAGGATAGAGGATAGGATAGGATAGAGGATAGGATAGAGGATTGGATAGGATAGAGGACGGGAGACGATATAAGATAAGATAGGGGATTGGATAGGATAGAGGATAGGATAGGATAGAGGATAGGATAGGGGATTGGATAGGATAGAGGATAGGAGACGATGGAGGATAGGATAGGATAGAGGATAGGATAGGATAGAGGATAGGATAGGATAGAGGATAGGATAGGATAGAGGATAGGATAGGATAGAGGATAGGATAGGATAGAGGATAGGATAGGATAGAGGATAGGATAGGATAGGATAGAGGACAGGATAGAGGATTGGTTAGTATAAAGGATAGGAGAGGATAGAGGATAGGATAGGATAGAGGATAGGATAGAGGATAGGATAGGATAGAGGATATGATAGAGGATAGGATAGAGGATTGGATAGGATAGAGGATAGGATAGGATAGAGGATAGGATAGGATAGAGGATAGGATAGGATAGAGGATAGGATAGGATAGAGGATAGGATAGGATAGAGGATAGGATAGGATACAGAATAGAATAGGATAGAGGATAGGAGAGGATAGAGGATTGGATAGGATAGAGGATAGGATAGGATAGAGGATAGGATAGACGATAGGATAGAGGATATGATAGGATAGCGGATAGGATATAATGGAGTATAGGATAGGAATGAGGATAGGATAGGGTTCAAGATAGGATAGGATAGAGGATAGGATAAGATAGAGGATAGGTTAGGATAGAGGATAGGATAGGATAGGATAGAGGATAGGATAGGATAGAGGATAGGAGAGGATAGAGGATAGGATAGGATAGAGGATAGGATAGGATAGAGGATAGGATAGGATAGAGGAAAGGATAGGATAGAGGATAGGATAGGATAGAGGATAGGATAGGATAGAGGATAGGATAGAGGATTGGATAGGATAGAGGACGGGAGACGATATAAGATAAGATAGGGGATTGGATAGGATAGAGGATAGGATAGGATAGAGGATAGGATAGGGGATTGGATAGGATAGAGGATAGGAGACGATGGAGGATAGGATAGGATAGAGGATAGGATAGGATAGAGGATAGGATAGGATAGAGGATAGGATAGGATAGAGGATAGGATAGGATAGAGGATAGGATAGGATAGAGGATAGGATAGGATAGAGGATAGGATAGGATAGGATAGAGGACAGGATAGAGGATTGGTTAGTATAAAGGATAGGAGAGGATAGAGGATAGGATAGGATAGAGGATAGGATAGAGGATAGGATAGGATAGAGGATATGATAGAGGATAGGATAGAGGATTGGATAGGATAGAGGATAGGATAGGATAGAGGATAGGATAGGATAGAGGATAGGATAGGATAGAGGATAGGATAGGATAGAGGATAGGATAGGATAGAGGATAGGATAGGATAGGATAGGATAGAGGATAGGATAGAGGATTGGTTAGTATAAAGGATAGGAGAGGATAGAGGATAGGATAGGATAGAGGATAGGATAGAGGATAGGATAGGATAGAGGATATGATAGAGGATAGGATAGAGGATTGGATAGGATAGAGGATATTATAGGATAGAGGATATGATACGATAGCGGATAGGATATAATGGAGTATAGGATAGTAATGAGGATAGGATAGCGTTGAGGATAGGATAGGATAGAGGATTGGATAGGATAGATGATATTATAGGATAGAGGATATGATACGATAGCGGATAGGATATAATGGAGTATAGGATAGTAATGAGGATAGGATAGCGTTGAGGATAGGATAGGATAGAGGATAGGATAGGATAGAGGATAGGTTAGGATAGAGGATAGGATAGGATAGAGGATAGGATAGGATAGAGGATAGGATAGCGTTGAGGATAGGATAGGATAGAGGATAGGATAGGATAGAGGGTAGGTTAGGATAGAGGATAGGATAGGATAGAGGATAGGATAGGAAAGAGGATAGGATAGGATAGAGGATAGGTTAGGATAGAGGATTGGATAGTATAAAGGATAGGTGAGGATAGAGAATAGGATAGCATTGAGGATAGGATAGGATAGTGGATAGAATAGGATAGAGCAGACGATAGAGGATAGGATAGGATAGAGGATTGGGTAGGAGATTGGATAGGATAGAGGATACGATAGGGTAGATGATATCATAGGCAAGAGGATAGGATATGATAGAGGATACGATATTATAGAGGATAGGATAGGATAGAGGATAGGATAGGATAGAGGATAGGATAGGATAGAGGATAGGATAGGATAGAGGATAGGATAGGATAGAGGATAGGATAGGATAGAGGATAGGATAGGATAGAGGATAGGATAGGATAGAGGATAGGATAGGATAGAGGATAGGATAGGATAGAGGATAGGATAGAGGATTGGATAGGATAGAGGACAGGAGACGATATAAGATAAGATAGGGGATTGGATAGGATAGAGGATAGGATAGGATAGAGGATACGATAGGGGATTGGATAGGATAGAGGATAGGAGACGATGGAGGATAGGATAGGATAGAGGATAGGATAGGATAGACGATTGGATAAGATAGAGGATAGGTTAGGATAGAGGATAGGATAGGATAGGATAGAGGATAGGATAGGATAGAGGATAGGATAGGATAGAGGATAGGATAGGATAGAGGATAGGATAGGATAGAGGATAGGATAGGATAGAGGATAGGATAGGATAGGATAGGATAGAGGATAGGATAGGATAGAGGATAGGATAGGATAGAGGATAGGATAGGATAGAGGATAGGATAGGATAGGATAGAGGATAGGATAGGATAGAGGATAGGATAGGATAGAGGATAGGATAGGATAGAGGATAGGATAGGATAGAGGATAGGATAGGATAGAGGATAGGATAGGATAGAGGATAGGATAGGATAGACGATAGGATAGGATAGACGATAGGATAGGATAGACGATAGGATAGGATAGAGGATAGGATAGGATAGAGGATAGGATAGGATAGAGGATAGGATAGGATAGAGGATAGGATAGGATAGAGGATAGGATAGGATAGAGGATAGGATAGGATAGAGGATAGGATAGGATAGGATAGAGGATAGGATAGAGGATTGGTTAGTATAAAGGATAGGAGAGGATAGAGGATAGGATAGGATAGAGGATAGGATAGAGGATAGGATAGAGGATAGGATAGAGGATAGGATAGGATAGAGGATATGATAGAGGATAGGATAGAGGATTGGATAGGATAGAGGATATTATAGGATAGAGGATATGATACGATAGCGGATAGGATATAATGGAGTATAGGATAGTAATGAGGATAGGATAGTGTTGAGGATAGGATAGGATAGAGGATAGGATAGGATAGAGGATAGGTTAGGATAGAGGATAGGATAGGATAGAGGATAGGATAGGATAGAGGATAGGATAGCGTTGAGGATAGGATAGAGGATAGGATAGCGTTGAGGATAGGATAGGATAGAGGATAGGATAGGATAGAGGGTAGGTTAGGATAGAGGATAGGATAGGATAGAGGATAGGATAGGAAAGAGGATAGGATAGGATAGAGGATACGTTAGGATAGAGGATTGGATAGTATAAAGGATAGGTGAGGATAGAGAATAGGATAGCATTGAGGATAGGATAGGATAGTGGATAGAATAGGATAGAGCAGACGATAGAGGATAGGATAGGATAGAGGATAGGGTAGGAGATTGGATAGGATAGAGGATACGATAGGGTAGATGATATCATAGGCAAGAGGATAGGATATGATAGAGGATACGATATTATAGAGGATAGGATAGGATAGAGAATAGGATAGGATAGAGGATAGGTTAGGATAGAGTATAGGATAGGATAGAGGATAGGATAGCATAGAGGATAGGATAGGATAGAGGATAGGATAGGATAGAGGATAGGATAGGATAGAGGATACGATAGGATAGGATAGAGGATAGGATAGGATAGAGGATAGGATAGGATAGAGGATAGGATAGGATAGAGGATAGGATAGGATAGGATAGAGGATAGGATAGGATAGAGGATAGGATAGGATAGAGGATAGGATAGGATAGGATAGAGGATAGGATAGGATAGAGGATCGGATAGGATAGAGGATAGGATAGGATAGAGGATAGGATAGGATAGAAGATAGGATAGGATAAAGGATAGGATAGGATAGAGGATAGGATAGGATAGAGGATAGGATAGGATAGAGGATAGGATAGAGGATTGGTTAGTATAAAGGATTGGTTAGTATAAAGGATAGGAGAGGATAGAGGATAGGATAGGATTGAGGATAGGATAGGATAGAGGATAGGATAGGATAGAGCATAGGATAGGATAGGATTGAGGGTAGGATAGGATACAGGATAGGATAGGATAGAGGATAGGATAGGATAGAGGATAGGATAGGGGATAGGATAGGATAGAGGATATGATAGAGGATAGGATAGGATAGAGGATAGGATAGGATAGAGGATAGGATAGAGGATAGGATAGGATAGAGGATATGATAGAGGATAGGATAGACGATTGGACAGGATAGAGGATATTATAGGATAGAGGATATGATACGATAGCGGATAGGATATAATGGAGTATACGATAGTAATGAGGATAGGATAGCGTTGAGGATAGGATAGGATAGAGGATAGGATAGGATAGAGGATAGGATAGGATAGAGGATAGGTTAGGATAGAGGATAGGATAGGATAGAGGATAGGATAGGATAGAGGATAGGATAGGATAGAGGATAGGATAGGATAGAGGATAGGATAGGATAGAGGATAGGATAGAGGATAGGATAGAGGATTGGATAGGATAGAGGATATGATAGGATAGCGGATAGGATATAATGGAGTATAGGATAGGTATGAGGATAGGATAGGGTTCAGGATAGGATAGGATAGAGGATAGGATAGGATAGAGGATAGGATAGGATAGAGGATAGGATAGGATAGAGGATAGGATAGAGGTTTGGATAGGATAGAGGATAGGATAGGATAGAGGATAGGATAGAGGATTGGATAGGATAGAGGACAGGAGACGATATAAGATAAGATAGGGGATTGGATAGGATAGAGGATAGGATAGGATAGAGGATACGATAGGGGATTGGATAGGATAGAGGATAGGAGACGATGGAGGATAGGATAGGATAGAGGATAGGATAGGATAGACGATTGGATAAGATAGAGGATAGGTTAGGATAGAGGATAGGATAGGATAGGATAGAGGATAGGATAGCGTTGAGGATAGGATAGGATAGAGGATAGGATAGGATAGAGGATAGGTTAGGATAGAGGATAGGATAGGATAGAGGATACGATAGGATAGAGGATAGGATAGGATAGAGGATAGGATAGGATAGAGGATAGGATAGAGGATAGGATAGGATAGAGGATAGGATAGGATAGAGGATAGGATAGAGGATAGGATAGAGGATAGGATAGGATAGAGGATAGGATAGGGATAGAGGATAGGATAGAGGATAGTATGGGATAGAGGATATGATAGAGGATAGGATAGAGGATAGGATAGGATAGAGGATAGGTTAGGATAGAGGATAGGATAGGATAGAGGATAGGATAGAGGATAGGATAGGATAGAGGATAGGATAGGATAGAGGATAGGATAGGATAGAGGATAGGATAGGATAGAGGATAGGATAGAGGATAGGATAGAGGATTGGATAGGATAGAGGATATGATAGGATAGCGGATAGGATATAATGGAGTATAGGATAGGAATGAGGATAGGATAGGGTTCAGGATAGGATAGGATAGAGGATAGGATAGGATAGAGGATAGGTTAGGATAGAGGATAGGATAGGATAGAGGATAGGATAGGATAGAGGATAGGATAGGATAGAGGGTAGGTTAGGATAGAGGATAGGATAGGATAGAGGATAGGATAGGAAAGAGGATAGGATAGGATAGAGGATAGGTTAGGATAGAGGATTGGATAGTATAAAGGATAGGTGAGGATAGAGAATAGGATAGCATTGAGGATAGGATAGGATAGTGGATAGAATAGGATAGAGCAGACGATAGAGGATAGGATAGGATAGAGGATAGGGTAGGAGATTGGATAGGATAGAGGATACGATAGGGTAGATGATATCATAGGCAAGAGGATAGGATATGATAGAGGATACGATATTATAGAGGATAGGATAGGATAGAGAATAGGATAGGATAGAGGATAGGTTAGGATAGAGTATAGGATAGGATAGAGGATAGGATAGCATAGAGGATAGGATAGGATAGAGGATAGGATAGGATAGAGGATAGGATAGGATAGAGGATACGATAGGATAGGATAGAGGATAGGATAGGATAGAGGATAGGATAGGATAGAGGATAGGATAGGATAGGATAGAGGATAGGATAGGATAGAGGATAGGATAGGATAGAGGATAGGATAGGAGAGGATAGAGGATAGGATAGGATAGAGGATCGGATAGGATAGAGGATAGGATAGGATAGAGGATAGGATAGGATAGAAGATAGGATAGGATAAAGGATAGGATAGGATAGAGGATAGGATAGGATAGAGGATAGGATAGGATAGAAGATAGGATAGGATAGAGGATAGGATAGAGGATTGGTTAGTATAAAGGATAGGAGAGGATAGAGGATAGGATAGGATTGAGGATAGGATAGGATAGAGGATAGGATAGGATAGAGCATAGGATAGGATAGGATTGAGGGTAGGATAGGATAGAGGATAGGATAGGATAGAGGATAGGATAGGATAGAGGATAGGATAGAGGATAGGATAGGATAGAGGATATGATAGAGGATAGGATAGACGATTGGACAGGATAGAGGATATTATAGGATAGAGGATATGATACGATAGCGGATAGGATATAATGGAGTATACGATAGTAATGAGGATAGGATAGCGTTGAGGATAGGATAGGATAGAGGATAGGATAGGATAGAGGATAGGATAGGATAGAGGATAGGATAGGATAGAGGATAGGTTAGGATAGAGGATAGGATAGGATAGAGGATAGGATAGAAGATTGGATAGGATAGAGGATACGATAGGATAGACGATAAGATAGGGTAGAGGATAGGATAGAGGATAGGATAGGATAGAGCAGACCATAGAGGATATGATAGGATACAGGATAGGATAGGATAGCGGATAGGATAGGACGGAGGATAGGATAGGGGATTCAATAGGATAGAGGATAGGATAGGATAGAGGATAGGATAGGATAGCGGATAGTATAAAATGGAGTATAGGATAGGGTAGATTATAGGATACAGAATAGGATAGGATAGTATAGAGAATAGTATTCGATAGCTGATATTATAGGATAGAGGATAGGATAGGGTAGAAGATAGGATAGAGAATAGGATAGGATAGAGGATAGGATAGGGTAGAAGATAGGATAGAGAATAGGATAGGACAGAGGATAGGATAGGATAGAGGATAGGATCGGATAGTGGATAGGATACGATAGAGGATAGGATAGAGGATAGGATAGAGGATTGGATAGGATAGAGGATATTATAGGCTAGAGGATAGGATAGGATACAAGATACGATAGGATAGAGGATAGGTGAGGATTGAGGATAGGATAGGATAGATGACATTATAGGATACAAGATAGGATAGGATGGAGGATAGGATAGGGTAGAGTATAGGATACAGAATAGGATAGGATAGAGGATAGGATAGGGTAAGGGATAGAATTGGATAGAGGATAGGATACGATAGAGGATAGGATAGGATAGAGAATAGTATAGGATAGATGATATTATAGGATAGAGGATAGGATAGGGTAGAGGAAAGGATCGGATAGAGGATAGGATAGGTGATTGGATAGGATAGAGGATAGGAGACGATAGAGGATGGTATAGGATAGAGGATAAGATAGGATAGAGAATAGGATAGGATAGAGGATAGGATAGGATAGAGGATAGGATCGGATAGAGGATAGGATAGGATAGAGGATAGGATAGGATAGAGGATAGGATAGGATAGAGGATAGGATAGGGGATTGGATAGGATAGAGGATATGATAGGATAGAGGATAGGATCGGATAGAGGATAGGATAGGGGATTGGATAGAATAGAGGATAGGATAGGACACAGGATAGGATAGGATAGAGGATATGATAGAGGATTGGATAGGATAGAGGATACGATATTATAGAGGATAGGATAGGATAGAGGATATAATAGGGGATTGGATAGGATGGAGGATAGGATAGGACACAGGATAGGATAGGATAGAGGATAGGATAGAGAATAGGACAGGATAGAGGATAGGATAGGATAGAGGATAGGATAGGGGATTGGATAGTATAGAGGATAGGATAGGATAGAGGATAGGATAGGATAGAGGATCGGATAGGATAGAGGATAGGATAGGATAGAGGATAGGATAGGATAGTGGATAGGGTAGGATAGAGGATAGGATAGGGTTGAGGATAGGATAGGATTGAGGATAGGATAGGATAGTGGATAGGATAGGGGATTGGATAGGATAGAGGATAGGATAGGATAGGATAGAGAATAGTATAGGATAGATGATACTATAGGATAGAGGATAGGATAGGATAAAGGATAGGATCGGATAGAGGATAGGATAGGGGATTGGATAGGATAGAGGATAGGATAGGCTAGATGATAAGATAGAGAATAGGACAGGATAGAGGATAGGATAGGATAGAGGATAGGATCGGATAGAGGATAGGATAGGGGATTGGATAGTATAGAGGATAGGATAGGATAGAGGATAGGATAGGATAGAGGATCGGATAGGATGGAGGATAGGATAGGATAGAGGATAGGTTAGGATAAAGGATAGGATAGGGGATTGGATAGTATAGAGGATAGAAAAGGATAAATGATCGGATAGAATAGAGGATAGGATAGGATATAGGATAGGATTGGATAGAGGATAGGATAGGATAGAGGATAGGATCGGATAGAGGATAGGATAGGGGATTGGATAGTATAGAGGATAGGATAGGATAGGGGATAGGATAGGATAGAGGATCGGATAGGATAGAGGATAGGATAGGGTTGAGGATAGGATAGGATTGAGGATAGGATAGGATAGTGGATAGGATAGGGGATTGGATAGGATAGAGGATAGGATAGGATAGGATAGAGAATAGTATAGGATATATGATATTATAGGATAGAGGATAGGAGAGGATAAAGGATAGGATCGGATACAGGATAGGATAGGGGATTGGATAGGATAGAGGATAGGATAGGATAGAGGATAGGATAGGGTAGATGATAGGATAGAGAATAGGATAGGATAGAGGATAGGATAGGATAGAGGATAGGATGGGGTAGAGGATAGGATACGATAGAGGATAGTATAGGATAGAGGATAGGATAGGATAGAGAATAGTATGGGATAGATGATATTATAGGATAGAGGATAGGATCGTATAGAGGATAGGATAGAGGATAGGATAGTGTAGAGGATAGGATAGAGAATAGGATAGGATAGAGGATAGGATAGGATAGAGGATAGGATCGGATAGAGGATAGGATCGTATAGAGGATAGGATAGGTGATTGGATAGGATAGAGGATAGGATAGGGTAGAGGATAGGATAGAGGATAGGATAGGATAGAGGATAGGATCGGATAGAGGATAGGATAGGATAGAGGATAGTATAGGATAGAGGATAGGATAGGATAGAGAATAGTATATATTATAGGATAGAGGATAGGATCGTATAGAGGATAGGATAGGTGATTGGATAGGATAGAGGATAGGATAGGGTAGAGGATAGGATAGATAATAGGACAGGATAGAGGATAGGATAGGATAGAGGATAGGATCGGATAGAGGATAGGATAGGGGATTGAATAGGGTAGAGGATAGGATAGGATAGAGGATATTATAGGATAGAGGATTGGATAGGATAGTGGATAGGATAGGAGATTGGATAGGATAGAGGATAGGATAGGATAGGATAGAGAATAGTATAGGATATATGATATTATAGGATAGAGGATAGGAGAGGATAAAGGATAGGATCGGATACAGGATAGGATAGGGGATTGGATAGGATAGAGGATAGGATAGGATAGAGGATAGGATAGGGTAGATGATAGGATAGAGAATAGGATAGGATAGAGGATAGGATAGGATAGAGGATAGGATCGGATAGAGGATAGGATCGTATAGAGGATAGGATAGGTGATTGGATAGGATAGAGGATAGGATAGGGTAGAGGATAGGATAGAGAATAGGATAGGATAGAGGATAGGATAGGATAGAGGATAGGATCGGATAGAGGATAGGATAGGATAGAGGATAGGATAGGATAGAGGATAGGATAGGATAGAGGATAGGATAGTGTAGAGGATAGGATAGAGAATAGGATAGGATAGAGGATAGGATAGGATAGAGGATAGGATCGGATAGAGGATAGGATAGGATAGAGGATAGGATAGGATAGAGGATAGGATAGGGGATTGGATAGGATAGAGGATACGATAGGATAGAAGATAGGATAGGATAGAGGATATGATAGGATAGAAGATAGTATAGGATAGAGGATAGGAGAGCATTGAGGAAAGACTAGGATAGTGGATAGGATAGGATAGAACAGACTATAGAGGATAGGATAGAGAATAGGATAGGATAGAGGATAGGATAGGATAGACTATAGGATAGGATAGAGGATAGGATAGGATAGAGGATAGGATAGGGGATTGGATAGGATAGAGGATATGATAGGATAGAAGATAGGACAGGGTAGAGAATAGGATAGGATAGGATAGAGGATAGGATAGGGTAGAGGATAGGATAGGATTGAGGATAGGATAGGATAGAGGATAGGATCGGATAGAGGATAGGATAGAGGATAGGATCGGATAGAGGATAGGATAGGGGATTGGATAGGGTAGAGGATAGGCTAGGATAGAGGATATTATAGGATAGAGGATAGTATAGGATAGAGGATAGGATCGGATAGAGGATAGGATACGATAGAGGATAGTATAGGATAGAGGTTAGGATAGGATAGAGAATAGTATAGGATAGATGATATTATAGGATAGTGGATAGGATAGGGTAGAGGATAGGATAGGGTAGAGGATAGGATAGAGAATAGGATAGCATAGAGGATAGGATAGGATAGAGGATAGGATAGGATAGAGGATAGGATAGGATAGAGGATAGGATAGGGGATTGGATAGGATAGAGAATAGTATGGGATAGATGATATTATAGGATAGAGGATAGGATCGTATAGAGGATAGGATAGGTGATTGGATAGGATAGAGGATAGGATAGGGTAGAGGATAGGATAGGATAGAGGATAGGATAGGATAGAGAATAGGATAGGTTAGAGGATAGGATAGGATAGAGGATAGGATCGGATAGAGGATAGGATAGGATAGAGGATAGGATAGGATAGAGGATAGGATAGGATAGACGATAGGATACGATAGAGGATAGTATAGGATAGAGGATAGGATAGGATAGAGGATAGGATAGGATAGAGGATAGGATAGGGGATTGGATAGGATAGAGGATATGATAGGATAGAGGATAGGATCGGATAGAGGATAGGATAGGGGATTGGATAGAATAGAGGATAGGATAGGACACAGGATAGGATAGGATAGAGGATATGATAGAGGATTGGATAGGATAGAGGATACGATATTATAGAGGATAGGATAGGATAGAGGATAGGATGGGATAGAGGATAGGATACGATAGAGGATAGTATAGGATAGAGGATAGGATAGGATAGAGAATAGTATGGGATAGATGATATTATAGGATGGAGGATAGGATCGTATAAGGGATAGGATAGGTGATTGGATAGGATAGAGGATAGGATAGGGTAGAGGATAGGATAGGGTAGAGGATAGGATAGAGAAAAGGATAGGATAGAGGATAGGATAGGATAGATGATAGGATCGGATAGAGGATAGGATAGGATAGAGGATAGGATAGGGGATTGGATAGGATAGAGGATATGATAGGATAGAAGATAGGATAGGATAGAGGATATGATAGGATAGAAGATAGGATAGGATAGAGGATAGGAGAGCATTGAGGATAGACTAGGATAGTGGATAGGATAGGATAGAACAGACTATAGAGGATAGGATAGAGAATAGGATAGGATAGAGGATAGGATAGGATAGACTATAGGATAGGATAGAGGATAGGATAGGATAGAGGATAGGATAGGGGATTGGATAGGATAGAGGATATGATAGGATAGAAGATAGGACAGGGTAGAGGATAGGATAGGATAGGATAGAGGATAGGATAGGGTAGAGGATAGGATAGGATTGAGGATAGGATAGGATAGAGGATAGGATCGGATATAGGATAGGATAGGGGATTGGATAGGGTAGAGGATAGGCTAGGATAGAGGATATTATAGGACAGAGGATTGGATAGGATAGAGTATAGGATAGGATAGAGGATCGGGTACGATAGATGATAGTATAGGATAGAGGATAGTATAGGATAGAGGATAGGATAGGGTTGAGGATAGGATAGGATTGAGGATAGGATAGGATAGTGGATAGGATAGGGGATTGGATAGGATAGAGTATAGGATAGGATAGGATAGAGAATAGTATAGGATATATGTTATTATAGGATAGAGGATAGGAGAGGATAAAGGATAGGATCGGATACAGGATAGGATAGGGGATTGGATAGGATAGAGGATAGGATAGGATAGAGGATAGGATAGGGTAGATGATAGGATAGAGAATAGGATAGGATACAGGATAGGATAGGATAGAGGATAGTATAGGATAGAGGATAGGATAGGATAGAGAATAGTATGGGATAGATGATATTATAGGATAGAGGATAGGATCGTATAGAGGATAGGATAGGTGATTGGATAGGATAGAGGATAGGATAGGGTAGAGGATAGGATAGAGAATAGGACAGGATAGAGGATAGGATAGGATAGAGGATAGGATCGGATAGACGATAGGATAGGGGATTGGATAGTATAGAGGATAGGATAGGATAGAGGATAGGATAGGATAGAGGATCGGATAGGATAGAGGATAGGATAGGATAGAGGATAGGTTAGGATAAAGGATAGGATAGGGGATTGGATAGTATAGAGGATAGAAAACGATAAATAATCGGATAGAATAGAGGATAGGATAGGATAGAGGATAGGATAGGGGATTGGATAGGATAGAGGATATGATAGGATAGAAGATAGGATAGGATAGAGGATATGATAGGATAGAAGATAGGATAGGATAGAGGATAGGAGAGCATTGAGGATAGACTAGGATAGTGGATAGGATAGGATAGAACAGACTATAGAGGATAGGATAGAGAATAGGATAGGATAGAGGATAGGATAGGATAGACTATAGGATAGGATAGAGGATAGGATAGGATAGAGGATAGGATAGGGGATTGGATAGGATAGAGGATATGATAGGATAGAAGATAGGACAGGGTAGAGGATAGGATAGGATAGGATAGAGGATAGGATAGGGTAGAGGATAGGATAGGATTGAGGATAGGATAGGATAGAGGATAGGATCGGATATAGGATAGGATAGGGGATTGGATAGGGTAGAGGATAGGCTAGGATAGAGGATATTATAGGACAGAGGATTGGATAGGATAGAGTATAGGATAGGATAGAGGATCGGGTACGATAGATGATAGTATAGGATAGAGGATAGTATAGGATAGAGGATAGGATAGGGTTGAGGATAGGATAGGATTGAGGATAGGATAGGATAGTGGATAGGATAGGGGATTGGATAGGATAGAGTATAGGATAGGATAGGATAGAGAATAGTATAGGATATATGTTATTATAGGATAGAGGATAGGAGAGGATAAAGGATAGGATCGGATACAGGATAGGATAGGGGATTGGATAGGATAGAGGATAGGATAGGATAGAGGATAGGATAGGGTAGATGATAGGATAGAGAATAGGATAGGATACAGGATAGGATAGGATAGAGGATAGTATAGGATAGAGGATAGGATAGGATAGAGAATAGTATGGGATAGATGATATTATAGGATAGAGGATAGGATCGTATAGAGGATAGGATAGGTGATTGGATAGGATAGAGGATAGGATAGGGTAGAGGATAGGATAGAGAATAGGACAGGATAGAGGATAGGATAGGATAGAGGATAGGATCGGATAGAGGATAGGATAGGGGATTGGATAGTATAGAGGATAGGATAGGATAGAGGATAGGATAGGATAGAGGATCGGATAGGATAGAGGATAGGATAGGATAGAGGATAGGTTAGGATAAAGGATAGGATAGGGGATTGGATAGTATAGAGGATAGAAAACGATAAATAATCGGATAGAATAGAGGATAGGATAGGATAGAGGATAGGATAGGGGATTGGATAGGATAGAGGATATGATAGGATAGAAGATAGGACAGGGTAGAGGATAGGATAGGATAGGATAGAGGATCGGATAGGATAGAGGATAGGATAGGATAGAGGATAGGATAGGATAGAGGATAGGATCGGATAGAGGATAGGATAGAGGATAGGATCGGATAGAGGATAGGATAGGGGATTGGATAGGGTAGAGGATAGGCTAGGATAGAGGATATTATAGGATAGAGGATTGGATAGGATAGAGTATAGGATAGGATAGAGGATCGGATAGGATGGAGGATAGTATAGGATAGAGGATAGTATAGGATAGAGGATAGGATAGGGTTGAGGATAGGATAGGATTGAGGATAGGATAGGATAGTGGATAGGATACGGGATTGGATAGTATAGAGGATAGGATAGGATAGAGGATAGGATAGGATAGAGGATCGGATAGGATAGAGGATAGGATAGGATAGAGGATAGGATAGGATAGTGGATAGGATAGGATGGAGGATAGGATTGGGTTGAGGATAGGATAGGATTGAGGATAGGATAGGATAGTGGATAGGATAGGGGATTGGATAGGATAGAGGATAGGATAGGATAGGATAGAGTATAGTATAGGATAGATGTTACTATAGGATAGAGGATAGGATAGGATAAAGGATAGGATCGGATAGAGGATAGGATAGGGGATTGGATAGGATAGAGGATAGGATAGGCTAGATGATAGGATAGAGAATAGGATAGGAAAGGGGATAGGATAGGATAGAGGATAGGATAGGGCAGAGGATAGGATCGTATAGAGGATAGGATAGGTGATTGGATAGGATAGAGTATAGGATAGGGTAGAGGATAGGATAGAGAATAGTATAGGATAGAGGATAGGATAGGATAGAGGATAGGATCGGATAGAGGATAGGATAGGATAGAGGATAGGATAGGATAGAGGATAGGATAGGATAGAGGATAGGATAGGGGATTGGATAGGATAGAGGATATGATAGGATAGAAGATAGGATAGGATAGAGGATATGATAGGATAGAAGATAGGATAGGATAGAGGATAGGAGAGCATTGAGGATAGACTAGGATAGTGGTTAGGATAGGATAGAACAGACTATAGAGGATAGGATAGAGAATAGGATAGGATAGAGGATAGGATAGGATAGAGGATAGGATAGGATAGAGGATAGGATAGGACACAGGATAGGATAGGATAGAGGATAGGATAGAGAATAGGACAGGATAGAGGATAGGATAGGATAGAGGATAGGATCGGATAGAGGATAAGATAGGGGATTGGATAGTATAGAGGATAGGATAGGATAGAGGATAGGATAGGGGATTGGATAGGATAGAGGATATGATAGGATAGAAGATAGGATAGGGTAGAGGATAGGATAGGATAGGATAGAGGATAGGATAGGGTAGAGGATAGGATAGGATTGAGGATATGATAGGATAGAGGATAGGATCGGATAGAGGATAGGATAGGGGATTGGATAGGATAGAGGATAGGATAGGATAGGATAGAGAATAGTATAGGATAGATGATATTATAGGATAGAGGATAGGATAGGATAGAGGATAGGATCGTATAGAGGATAGGATAAGTGATTGGATAGGATAGAGGATAGGATAGGGTAGAGGATAGGATAGAGAATAGGATAGGATAGAGGATAGGATAGGATAGAGGATAGGATCGGATAGAGGATAGGATAGGATAGAGGATAGGATAGGATAGGATAGAGGATAGTATAGGATAGAGGATAGGATAGGGTTGAGGATAGGATAGGATTGAGGATAGGATAGGATAGTGGATAGGATAGGGGATTGGATAGGATAGAGGATAGGATAGGATAGGATAGAGAATAGTATAGGATATATGTTATTATAGGATAGAGGATAGGAGAGGATAAAGGATAGGATCGGATACAGGATAGGATAGGGGATTGGATAGGATAGAGGATAGGATAGGATAGAGGATAGGATAGGGTAGATGATAGGATAGAGAATAGGATAGGATAGAGGATAGGATTGGATAGAGGATAGTATAGGATAGAGGAGAGGATAGGATAGAGAATAGTATGGGATAGATGATATTATAGGATAGAGGATAGGGTCGTATAGAGGATAGGATAGGTGATTGGATAGGATAGAGGATAGGATAGGGTAGAGGATAGGATAGAGAATAGGACAGGATAGAGGATAGGATAGGATAGAGGATAGGATCGGATAGAGGATAGGATAGGGGATTGGATAGTATAGAGGATAGGATAGGATAGAGGATAGGATAGGATAGAGGATCGGATAGGATAGAGGATAGGATAGGATTGAGGATAGGTTAGGATAAAGGATAGGATAGGGGATTGGATAGTATAGAGGATAGAAAAGGATAAATAATCGGATAGAATAGAGGATAGGATAGGATAGAGGATAGGATAGGATAGGGGATTGAATAGGATAGAGGATACGATACGATAGAGGATAGGATAGGGTAGAGGATAGGATAGTATAGAGGATAGGATAGGGTAGATGATAGGATAGAGAATAGGATAGGATAGAGGATAGGATAGGATAGAGGATAGGATGGGATAGAGGATAGGATACGATAGAGGATAGTATAGGATAGAGGATAGGATAGGATAGAGAATAGTATGGGATAGATGTTATTATAGGATAGAGGATAGGATCGTATAGAGGATAGGATAGGTGATTGGATAGGATAGAGGATAGGATAGGGTAGAGGATAGGATAGAGAATAGGATAGGATAGAGGATAGGATAGGATAGAGGATAGGATCGGATAGAGGATAGGATAGGATAGAGGATAGGATAGGATAGAGGATAGGATAGGATAGACTATAGGATAGGATAGAGGATAGGATAGGATAGAGGATAGGATAGGGGATTGGATAGGATAGAGGATATGATAGGATAGAAGATAGGACAGGGTAGAGGATAGGATAGGATAGGATAGAGGATCGGATAGGATAGAGGATAGGATAGGATAGAGGATAGGATAGGATAGAGGATAGGATCGGATAGAGGATAGGATAGAGGATAGGATCGGATAGAGGATAGGATAGGGGATTGGATAGGGTAGAGGATAGGCTAGGATAGAGGATATTATAGGATAGAGTATAGGATAGGATAGAGGATCGGATAGGATAGAGGATAGTATAGGATAGAGGACAGTATAGGATAGAGGATAGGATAGGGTTGAGGATAGGATAGGATTGAGGATAGGATAGGATAGTGGATAGGATACGGGATTGGATAGTATAGAGGATAGGATAGGATAGAGGATAGGATAGGATAGAGGATCGGATAGGATAGAGGATAGGATAGGATAGAGGATAGGATAGGATAGTGGATAGGATAGGATAGAGGATAGGATTGGGGATTGGATAGGATAGAGGATATGATAGGATAGAAGATAGGATAGGATAGATTATATGATAGGATAGAAGATAGGATAGGATAGAGGATAGGAGAGCATTGAGGATAGAATAGGATAGTGGATAGGATAGGATAGAACAGACTATAGAGGATAGGATAGAGACTAGGACATGATAGAGGAAAGGATCGGATAGAGGATAGGATAGGGGATTGGATAGGATAGAGGATAGGATAGGATAGAGGATAGGATAGGGTAGAGGATAGGATAGGATAGGATAGAGGATAGGATAGGGTAGAGGATAGGATTACAGAATAGGATAGGATAGAGGATAGGATAGGATAGAGGATAGGATCGGATAGAGGATAGGATACGATAGAGGATAGTATAGGATAAAGGATAGGATAGGATAGAGAATAGTATAGGATAGATGATATTATAGGATAGTGGATAGGATAGGGTAGAGGATAGGATAGAGAATAGGATAGGATAGAGGATAGGATAGGATAGAGGATAGGATAGGATAGACTATAGGATAGGATAGAGGATAGGATAGGGTAGAGGATAGGATAGGATAGGATAGGGGATAGGATAGGATAAAGGATAGGATAGGGTAGAGGATAGGATATAGACTAGGACAGGATAGAGGATAGGATAGGGGATTGGATAGGATAGAGGATAGGATAGGATAGAGGATAGGATAGGGTAGAGGATAGGATAGGATAGGATAGGATAGAGGATAGGATAGGGTAGAGGATAGGATACAGAATAGGATAGGATAGAGGATAGGATAGGATAGAGAATAGTATAGGATAGATGATATTATAGGATAGAGGATAGGATAGGGTAGAGGATAGAATAGGGTAGAGGATAGGATAGGATAGAGGATAGGATAGCATAGAGGATAGGATAGGGGATTGGATAGGATAGAGGATATGATAGGATAGAAGATAGGATAGGGTAGAGGATAGGATAGGATAGGATAGAGGATAGGATAGGGTAGAGGATAGGATAGCATTGAGGATAGGATAGGATAGAGCATAGGATAGGGTAGAGGATACGATAGGATTGAGGATAGGATAGGATAGAGGATACGATATTATAGAGGATAGGATAGGGTAGAGGATAGGATAGAGAATAGGATAGGATAGAGGATTGGATAGGATAGAGGATATTTTAGGATAGAGGATAGGATATTATACAGGATAGGATAGGATAGAGGATATTATAGGATAGAGGATAGGATAGGATAGATGATAGGATAGGATAGAGGATAGGATAGGGGATTGGATAGGATAGAGGATATGATAGGATAGAAGATAGGATAGGATAGAGGATAGGAGAGGATTGAGGATAGGATAGGATAGTGGATAGGATCGGATAGAGGTTAGGATAGGGGATTGGATAGTATAGAAGATAGGATAGGATGTAGGATAGGATAGGATAGAGGATAGGATAGGATAGAGGATAGGATCTGATAGAGGATAGGATAGGGTAGAGTATAGGATACAGAATAGGATAGGATAGAGGATAGGATAGAGAATACGATATTATAGAGGATAGGATAGGATAGAGGATATTATAGGATAGAGGATAGGATAGGATAGAGGATAGAATAGGATAGGATAGAGGATAGGATAGGGTTGAGGAAAGGATAGGATTGAGGATAGGATAGGGGATTGGATAGGGTACAGGATAGGATAGGATAGGATAGGATAGAGAATAGTATAGCATAGATGATATTATAGGATAGAGGATAGGATAGGATAGAGGATAGGATCGTATGGAGGATGGGATAGATGATAGGATAGGATAGAGGATAGGATAGGGGATTGGATAGGATAGAGGAAATGATAGGATAGAAGATAGGATAGGATAGAGGATAGGAGAGGATTGAGGATAGGATAGGATAGTGGATAGGATCGGATAGAGGTTAGGATAGGGGATTGGATAGTATAGAAGATAGGATAGGATGTAGGATAGGATAGGATAGAGGATAGGATAGGATAGAGGATAGGATCGGATAGAGGATAGGATAGGGTAGAGTATAGGATACAGAATAGGATAGGATAGAGGATAGGATAGAGAATACGATATTATAGAGGATAGGATAGGATAGAGGATATTATAGGATAGAGGATAGGATAGGATAGAGGATAGAATAGGATAGGATAGAGGATAGGATAGGGTTGAGGAAAGGATAGGATAGGGTTGAGGAAAGGATAGGATTGAGGATAGGATAGGATAGTGGATAGGATAGGGGATTGGATAGGGTACAGGATAGGATAGGATAGGATAGAGAATAGTATAGCATAGATGATATTATAGGATAGAGGATAGGATAGGATAGAGGATAGGATCGTATGGAGGATGGGATAGGTGATTGGATAGGATAGAGGATAGGATAGGGGATTGGATAGGATAGAGGATATGATAGGATAGAAGATAGGATAGGATAGAGGATAGGAGAGGATTGAGGATAGGATAGGATAGTGGATAGGATCGGATAGAGGTTAGGATAGGGGATTGGATAGTATAGAAGATAGGATA
This sequence comes from Halictus rubicundus, assembly GCF_050948215.1. Taxonomy (NCBI): domain Eukaryota; kingdom Metazoa; phylum Arthropoda; class Insecta; order Hymenoptera; family Halictidae; genus Halictus; species Halictus rubicundus. The sequence goes on along the minus strand of NW_027488580.1, from coordinate 147,372 downwards.
GGATGTAGGATAGGATAGGATAGAGGATAGGATAGGATAGAGGATAGGATCGGATAGAGGATAGGATAGGGTAGAGTATAGGATACAGAATAGGATAGGATAGAGGATAGGATAGAGAATACGATATTATAGAGGATAGGATAGGATAGAGGATATTATAGGATAGAGGATAGGATAGGATAGAGGATAGAATAGGATAGGATAGAGGATAGGATAGGGTTGAGGAAAGGATAGGATTGAGGATAGGATAGGATAGTGGATAGGATAGGGGATTGGATAGGGTACAGGATAGGATAGGATAGGATAGAGAATAGTATAGCATAGATGATATTATAGGATAGAGGATAGGATAGGATAGAGGATAGGATCGTATGGAGGATGGGATAGGTGATTGGATAGGATAGAGGATAGGATAGGGAATTGGATACGATAGAGGATAGGATAGGATAGGTGATAGGATAGGATAGAGGATAGGATAGGGTAGAGGATAGGATAGGATTGAGGATAGGATAGGATAGAGGATAGGGTACAGGATTGGATAGGATAGAGGATAGTATAGGATACAGGATAAGATAGGATAGAGAATAGTATAGGATAGATGATATTATAGGATAGAGGATAGGATAGGATAAAGGATAGGATCGGATAGAGGATAGGATAGGGGATTGGATAGTATACAGGATAGGATAGGATAGAGGATAGGATAGGATAGAGGATAGGATAGGATAGAGGATAGGATAGGATAGAGGATAGGATAGGATAGAGGATAGGATAGGATTGAGGATAGGATAGGATAGAGGATAGGATAGGATAGAGGATAGGATAGGATAGAGGATAGGATTGGACAGAGTACAGGATAGGGGATTGGATAGGATAGAGGATAGGATAGGATACAGGATAGGATAGGATACAGGATAGGATAGGATAGAGGAGACGATAGAGGATAGGATAGGATAGGATAGAGGATATTATAGGATAGAGGATAGGAATAGGATAGAGGATAGAATAGGATAGGATAGAGGATAGGATAGGGTTGAGGATAGGATAGGATTGAGGATAGGATAGGATAGTGGATAGGATAGGGGATTGGATAGGATAGAGGATAGGATAGGTTAGGATAGAGAATAGTATAGCATAGATGATATTATAGGATAGAGGATAGGATAGGATAGAGGATAGGATCGTATAGAGGATGGGATAGGTGATTGGATAGGATAGAGGATAGGATAGGGTAGATGATAGGTTAGAGAATAGGATAGGATAGAGGATAGGATAGGATAGAGGATAGGATCGGATAGAGGATAGGATCGGATAGAGGATAGGATAGGGGATTGGATAGGATAGAGGATAGGATAGGACACAGGATAGGTTAGGATAGAGGGTAGGATAGAGGATAGGATAGAGGATAGGATAGAAGATTGGATAGGATAGAGGATAGGATAGGATAGCGGATAGGATAGGATAGTGGATAGGATAGGATAGAGGACAGGATCGGATAGTTGATAGGATAGTGGATTGGATAGGATAGAGGATACGATAGGATAGAGGATAGGATAGGGTAGAGGATAGGATAGAGAATAGGATATGATACAGGATCAGATAGGATAGAGGATAGGATAGGATAGAGGATAGGATAGGGTAGAGTATAGGATACAGAATAGGATAGGATAGAGGATAGGATAGGGTAGAGGATAGAGGATAGGATAGCATAGAGGATAGGATCGGATAGAGGATAATATACGATAGAGGATAGTATAGGATAGAGGATGGGATAGGATAGAGAATAGTATAGGATAGATGATATTATAGGATGGAGGATAGGATAGGATAGAGGATAGGATCGTATAGAGGATAGGATAGGTGATTTTATAGGATAGAGGATAGGATAGGGTAGATGATAGGATAGAGAATAGGACAGGATAGAGGATAGGATAGGATAGAGGATAGGATCGGATAGAGGATAGGATAGGGGATTGGATAGTATACAGGATAGGATAGGATAGAGGATAGGATAGGATAGAGGATAGGATAGGATAGAGGATAGGATAGGATAGAGGATAGGTTAGGATAGAGGATAGGATACGATAGAGGATAGGATAGGATAGTGGATAGGATAGGGGATTGGATAGGATAGAGGATAGGATAGGATAGAGGATAGAATAGGATAGGATAGAGGATAGGATAGGGTTGAGGATAGGATAGGATTGAGGATAGGATAGGATAGTGGATAGGATAGAGGATTGGATAGCATAGAGGATAGGATAGGATAGGATAGAGAATAGTGTAGCATAGATGATATTATAGGATAGAGGATAGGATAGGATAGAGGATAGGATCGTATAGAGGATGGGATAGGTGATTGGATAGGATACAGAATAGGATAGGGTAGATGATAGGATAGAGAATAGGATAGGATAGAGGATAGGATAGGATAGAGGATAGGATCGGATAGAGGATAGGATATGATAGAGAATAGTATAGGATATAGGATAGGATAGGATAGAGGATACGATATTATAGAGGATAGGATAGGATAGAGGATAGGATCGGATAGAGGTTAGGATAGGGGATTGGATAGGATAGAGGATAGGATAGGATAGAGGATAGGATAGGATAGGGGATAGGATAGGGTAGAGGGTAGGATAGGATAGGATAGAGGACAGGATAGGGTAGAGGATAGGATAGGATAGAGGATAGGATAGGGTAGATGATGGGATAGAGAATAGGACAGGATAGAGGATAGGATAGGATAGAGGATAGGATCGGATAGAGGATAGGATAGGGGATTGGATAGTATACAGGATAGGATAGGATAGAGGATAGGATAGGATAGAGGATAGGATAGGATAGAGGATAGGATAGAGGATAGGATAGGATAGAGGATAGGATAGGGGATTGGATAGGATAGAGGATAGGATAGGACACAGGATAGGTTAGGATAGAGGGTAGGATAGGGGATAGGATAGAGGATAGGATAGAAGATTGGATAGGATAGAGGATAGGATAGGATGGCGGATAGGATAGGATAGAGGATAGGATAGGATAGAGGACAGGATCGGATAGTTGATAGGATAGTGGATTGGATAGGATAGAGGATACGATAGGATAGAGGATAGGATAGGGTAGAGGATAGGATAGAGAATAGGATAGGATACAGGATCAGATAGGATAGAGAATAGTATAGGATAGATGATATTATAGGATGGAGGATAGGATAGGATAGAGGATAGGATCGTATAGAGGATAGGATAGGTGATTTTATAGGATAGAGGATAGGATAGGGTAGATGATAGGATAGAGAATAGGACAGGATAGAGGATAGGATAGGATAGAGGATAGGATCGGATAGAGGATAGGATCGTATAGAGGATAGGATAGGTGATTTTATAGGATAGAGGATAGGATAGGGTAGATGATAGGATAGAGAATAGGACAGGATAGAGGATAGGATAGGATAGAGGATAGGATCGGATAGAGGATAGGATAGGGGATTGGATAGTATACAGGATAGGATAGGATAGAGGATAGGATAGGATAGAGGATAGGATAGGATAGAGGATAGGATAGGATAGAGGATAGGATAGGATAGAGGATAGGTTAGGATAGAGGATAGGATAGGATAGAGGATAGGATAGGATAGTGGATAGTATAGGATAGAGGATAGGATCGGATAGGATAGAGGATATTATAGGATAGAGGATAGGATAGGATAGAGGATAGAATAGGATAGGATACAGGATAGGATAGGGTTGAGGATAGGATAGGATTGAGGATAGGATAGGATAGTGGATAGGATAGAGGATTGGATAGCATAGAGGATAGGATAGGATAGGATAGAGAATAGTGTAGCATAGTTGATATTATAGGATAGAGGATAGGATAGGATAGAGGATAGGATCGTATAGAGGATGGGATAGGTGATTGGATAGGATACAGGATAGGATAGGGTAGATGATAGGATAGAGGATATGATAGGATAGAAGATAGGATAGGGTAGAGGCTAGGATAGGATAGGATAGAGGATAGGATAGGGTAGAGGATAGGATAGCATTGAGGAAAGGATAGGATAGAGGATAGGATCGGATAGAGGATAGGATAGGGGATTGGATAGGGTAGAGGATAGGATAGGATAGAGGATAGGATAGGATAGAGGAGAGGATCGGATAGAGGATACGACATTATAGAGGATAGGATAGGATAGAGGATAGGATCGGATAGAGGATAGGATAGGGGATTGGATAGGATAGAGGATAGGATAGAGGATAGGATAGGATAGGATAGAGGATATGATTGAGGATTGGATAGGATAGAGGATACGATATTATAGAGGATAGGATAGCATAGAGGATAGGATCGGATAGAGGATATAATAGGGGATTGGATAGGATAGAGGATACGATAGAGGATAAGATAGAGGATAGGATAGAGGATAGGATAGAGGATAGGATAGAGGATAGGATAGAGGATAGGATAGAGGATAGGATAGAAGATTGGATAGGATAGAGAATAGTATAGGATAGATGATACTATAGGATAGAGGATAGGATAGGATAAAGGATAGGATCGGATAGAGGATAGGAAAGAGGATAGGATAGGATAGAGGATAGGATAGGGTAGAGCCTAGGATCGTATAGAGGATAGGATAGGTGATTGGATAGGATAGAGGATAGGATAGGGTAGATGATAGGATAGGGTAGATGATAGGATAGAGAATAGGACAGGATAGAGGATAGGATAGGATAGAGGATAGGATAGGATAGGATAGGATAGAGGATAGGATAGGGTAGAGGATAGGATAGAGAATAGGATAGTATAGAAGATAGGATCGGATAGAGGATAGGATACGATAGAGGATAGGAAAGAGAATAGGATAGGTTAGATGATACTGTAGGATAGAGGATAGGATAGAGGACATGATATTATAGAGGATAGGATACGATAGAGGATTGGATAGGGGATTGGATAGGATAGAGGATAGGATAGGATAGGATAGATGATAATATAGGATAGAGGATAGGATAGGATTGAGGATAGGATAGGATATTGGATAGGATAGGACACAGCAGACGATAGAGGATAGGATAGAGAATAGGACACGATAGATGATAGTATAGGATGGAGGATAGGATAGGATAGAGGATAAGATAGAGAATAGGATAGGATAGAGGATAGGACAGGATAGAGAATAGGCTCGGATAGAGGATAGGATAGGGGATTGGATAGGATAGAGGATACGATAGGATAGACGATAGGATAGGGTAGAGGATAGGATAGAGAATAGGATAGGATAGAGGATAGGATAGGATAGAGGATAGGATCGGATAGAGGATAGGATACGATAGAGGATAGTATAGGATAGAGGATAGGATAGGATAGAGAATAGTATAGGATAGATGATATTATAGGATAGAACAGACGATAGAGTATAGGATAGAGAATACGATAGGTTAGATGATAGTATAGGATAGAGGATAGGATAGAGAATAGGATAGGTTAGATGATAGTATAGGATAGAGGATAGGATAGAGAATACGATAGGTTAGATGATAGTATAGGATAGAGGATAGGATAGAGAATAGGATAGGTTAGATGATAGTATAGGATAGAGGATAGGATAGAGAATACGATATTATAGAGGATAGGATAGCATAGAGGATTATATAGGGGATTGGATAGGAGAGACGATAGGAGACGATAGAGGATAGTATAGGATAGAGGATATCATAGGGTAGAGAATAGTATAGGATAGATGATATTATAGGATAGAGGATAGGATCGGATAGAGGATTGGATAGAGAATACGATAGGTTCGATGATAGTATAGGATAGAGGATAGGATAGAGGATACGATATTATAGAGGATAGGATAGGGCAGAGGATAGGATAGAGGATTGGATAGGATAGAGGATATTATAGGATAGAGGATAGGATAGGATAGATGATAAGATAGGATAGAGGATAGGATAGGGGATTGGATAGGATAGAGGATATGATAGGATAGAAGATAGGATAGGATAGAGGATAGGAGAGGATTGAGGATAGGATAGGATAGGGGATAGGATAGGATAGAACAGACGATAGAGGATAGGATAGAAAATAGGATAGGTTAGATGATAGTATAGGATAGAGGATAGGATAGAGAATACGATATTATAGAGGATAGGATAGGATAGAGGATAGGATTGGACAGAGTACAGGATAGGGGATTGGATAGGATAGAGGATAGGATAGGATACAGGATAGGATAGGATAGAGGAGACGATAGACGATAGGATAGGATAGAGGATAGGATAGGGTAGAGTATAGGATACAGAATAGGATAGGATAGAGGATAGGATAGGGGAGAGGATTTGATCGGATAGAGGATAGGATCGTATAGAGGATAGGATAGGTGATTGAATAGGATAGAGGATAGGATAGGGTAGAGGATAGGATAGGATAGAGGATAGGATAGGATAGAGGGTAGGATAGGATAGGATAGAGGATAGGATAGGGTAGAGGATAGGATAGGATTGAGGATAGGATAGGATAGAGGATACGATATTATAGAGGATAGGATAGGATAGAGGATAGGATCGGATAGAGGATAGGATAGGGAATTGGATAGCATAGAGGATAGGATAGGATAGAGGATAGGATAGGGTAGAGGGTAGGATATGATAGGATAGAGGATAGGATAGGGTAGAGGGTAGGATATGATAGGATAGAGGATAGGATAGGGTAGAGGATAGGATAGGATTGAGGATAGGATCGGATAGAGGATAGGATAGGGGATTGGATAGTATACAGGATAGGATAGGATAGAGGATAGGATAGGATAGAGGATAGGATAGGATAGAGGATAGGATAGGATAGAGAATAGTATAGGATAGATGATATTATAGTATAGAGGATAGGATAGGATAGAGGATAGGATCGTATAGAGGATAGGATAGGTGATTGGATAGGATAGAGGATAGGATAGGGTAGATGATAGGATAGAGAATAGGACAGGAAATAGGATAGGATAGGATAGAGGATAGTATAGGATAGAGGATAGGATATGATAGAGAATAGTATAGGATAGAGGATAGGATAGGATAGAGGATACGATATTATAGAGGATAGGATAGGATAGAGGATAGGATCGGATAGAGGTTAGGATAGGGGATTGGATAGGAATGAAGATAGGATAGGATAGAGGATAGGATAGGATAGAGGATAGGATAGGATAGAGGATAGGATAGGGTAGAGGGTAGGATAGGATAGGATAGAGGATAGGATAGGATAGGATAGAGGATATGATTGAGGATTGGATAGGATAGAGGATACGATATTATAGAGGATAGGATAGCATAGAGGATAGGATCGGATAGAGGATATAATAGGGGATTGGATAGGATAGAGGATACGATAGAGGATAAGATAGAGGATAGGATAGAGGATAGGATAGAGGATAGGATAGAGGATAGGATAGAGGATAGGATAGAGGATAGGATAGAAGATTGGATAGGATAGAGAATAGGATAGGGTAGAGGATAGGATAGGATTGAGGATAGGATAGGATAGAGGATACGATATTATAGAGGATAGGATAGGATAGAGGATAGGATCGGATAGAGGATAGGATAGGGAATTGGATAGCATAGAGGATAGGATAGGATAGAGGATAGGATAGGGTAGAGGGTAGGATATGATAGGATAGAGGATAGGATAGGGTAGAGGGTAGGATATGATAGGATAGAGGATAGGATAGGATAGAGGATAGGATAGGATAGAGGATAGGATCGTACAGAGGATAGGATATGTGATTGGATAGGATAGAGGATAGGATAGGGTAGATGATCGGATAGAGAATAGGATATGATAGAGGATAGGATAGGGTAGAGGATAGGATAGAGAATAGGATAGGATAGAGGATAGGATAGGGTAGAGGATAGGATAGGATAGAGGATAGGATAGGATAGAGGATAGGATAGAGTAGAGTATAGGATACAGAATAGGATAGGATAGGATAGAGAATAGTATATGATAGATGATATTATAGGATAGAGGATAGGATCGTATAGAGGATAGGATAGGTGATTGGATAGGATAGAGGATAGGATAGGATAAATGATCGGATAGGATAGAGGATAGGATAGGATATAGGATAGGATAGGATAGAGGATAGGATAGGATAGAGGATAGGATCGGATAGTGGATAGGATAGGGGATTGGATAGGATAGAGGATAGGATAGGATAGAGGATAGGATAGGGTAGAGGATAGGATCGGATAGTTGATTGGATAGGGGATTGGATAGGATAGAGGATACGATATGATAGAGGATACGATAGGATAGAGGATAGGATAGGGTAGAGGATAGGATAGGGGATTGGATATGATAGAAGATACGAGACGATAGAGGATAGTATAGGATAGAGGATAAGATAGTATAGAGAAAAGTACAGGATATATGATATTATAGGATAGAGGATAGGAGAGGATAAAGGATAGGTTCGGATACAGGATAGGATAGGGGATTGGATAGAATAGAGGATAGGATAGGATAGAGGATAGGATAGGGTAGATGATAGGATAGAGAATAGGATAGGATAGAGGATAGGATAGGATAGAGGATAGGATCGGATAGAGGATAGGAAAGAGGATAGGATAGGATAGAGGATAGGATAGGGTAGAGGCTAGGATCGTATAGAGGATAGGATAGGTGATTGGATAGGATAGAGTATAGGATAGGGTAGATGATAGGATAGGGTAGATGATAGGATAGAGAATAGGACAGGATAGAGGATAGGATAGGATAGAGGATAGGATCGGATAGAGGATAGGATAGGGGATTGGATAGTACAGACGATAGCATAGGATAGAGAATAGGATAGGATAGAGGATCGGATAGGATAGAGGATAGGATAGGATAGAGGATAGCATAGGATAGAGGATAGGATAGGGGATTGGATAGGATAGAGGATATGATAGAATAGAAGATAGGATAGGGTAGAGGATAGGATAGGATAGGATAGAGGATACGATAGGGTAGAGGATAGGATAGGATTGACGACAGGATAGGATAGAGGATAGGATCGGATAGAGGATAGGATAGGGGATTGGATAGGTTAGAGGATAGGATAGGATAGAGGATATTATAGGATAGAGGATTGGATAGGATAGAGGATACGACATTATAGAGGATAGGATAGGATAGAGGATAGGATCGGATAGAGGATAGGATAGGGGATTGGATAGGATAGAGGATAGGATAGAGGATAGGATAGAGGATAGGATAGAGGATAGGATAGAGGATAGGATAGAAGATTGGATAGGATAGAGGATAGGATAGGATGGCGGATAGGATAGGATGGAGTATAGGATAGGATTGAGGATACGATAGGGTTCAGGATAGGATAGGATAGAGGATAGGATACGATAGAGGATAGGATCAGATAGAGGATAGGATAGGGGATTGGATAGGATAGAGGATAGGATAGGATACAGGATAGGATAGGGGATTGGATAGGATAGAGGATAGGATAGGAAAGAGGATAGGATAGGATAGAGGATAGAGGATAGGATAGGGTAGAGGATAGGATAGGATAGGATAAGATAGAGGATAGGATAGGGTAGAGGATAGGATCGGATAGAGGATAGGATAGGGGATTGGATAGGATAGAGGATAGGATAGGGTAGAGGATAGGATCGGATAGAGGATAGGATAGGGGATTGGATAGGATAGAGGATAGGATAGGGTAGTGGATCGGATAGAGGATAGGATCGGATAGAGGATAGGATAGGATAGAGGATAGGATCGTATATAGGATTGGACAGGTGATTGGATAGGATAGAGGATAGGATAGGATTGAGGATAGGATAGGATAGAGGATAGGATCGGATAGAGGATAGGATAGAGAATAGGATAGTATAGAGGATAGGAAAGGATAGAGGATTGGATCGGATAGAGGATTGGATAGGGGATTGTATAGGATAGAGGATAGGATAGGTGATTGGATTGGATAGATGATAGGATAGGATTGAGGATAGGATAGGATAGTGGATAGGATAGGATAGAGGATAGGATAGGGTAGAGTATAGGATACAGAATAGGATAGGATAGAGGATAAGATAGGATAGAGGATAGGATAGAGAATAGGATAGGATAGAGAATAGTATAGGGTAGATGATATTATAGGATAGAGGATAGGATAGGATAGAGGAGACGATAGAGGATAGGATAGAATAGAGGAGACGATAGAGGATAGGATAGGATAGAGGATAGGATAGGGTAGAGGATAGGATAGAGAATAGGATAGGAAAGAGGATAGGATAGGATAGGGGATTGGATAGGAGTGAGGATAGGAGACGATAGAGGATAGTATAGTATAGAGGATAGGATAGAGGATAGGATAGGATAGAGGATAGGATCGGATAGAGGATAGTATAGGATAGATGATATTATAGGATAGAGGATAGGATAGGGTAGAGGATAGGACAGAGAATAGGATAGGATAGAGGATTGGATAGGATAGAGGATATTATAGGATAGAGGATAGGATAGGATAGATGATAGGATAGGATAGAAGATAGGATAGGGGATTGGATAGGAAGGAGGATATGATAGAGGATAGGATAGGATAGAGGATATTATAGGATAGAGGATAGGATAGGATAGAGCATAGAATAGGATAGGATAGAGGATAGGATAGGGTTGAGGAAAGGATAGGATTGAGGATAGGATAGGATAGTGGATAGGATAGGGGATTGGATAGGATACAGGATAGGATAGGATAGGATAGAGAATAGTATAGCATAGATGATATTATAGGATAGAGGATAAGATAGGATAGAGGATAGGATCGTATAGAGGATGGGATAGGTGATTGGATAACATAGAGGATAGGATAGGGTAGATGATAGGATAGAGAATAGGATAGGATAGAGGATAGGAAAGGATAGAGGATAGGATATGATAGAGGATAGGATAGGATAGAGGATAGGATAGGATAGAGGATAGGATAGGATAGAGGATAGGATAGGATAGAGGATAGGTTAGGATAGAGGATAGGATAGGATAGAGGATAGGATAGGATAGAGGATAGGATAGGATAGAGGATAGGATAGGATAGAGGATAGGATAGGATAGAGGATAGGATAGGATAGAGGATAGGATAGAGGATAGGATAGAGGATTGGATAGGATAGAGGATGGGATAGGATAGAGGATAAGATAGGATAGAGGATAGGATAGGATAGAGGATAGGATAGAGGATTGGTTAGTATAAAGGATAGGAGAGGATAGGATAGGATTGAGGATAGGATAGGATAGAGGATAGGATAGGATAGAGGATAGGATAGGATAGAGGATAGGATAGGATAGAGGATAGGATAGGATAGAGGATAGGATAGGATAGAGGATAGGATAGGATAGAGGATAGGATAGGATAGAGGATAGGATAGGATAGAGGATAGGATAGGTTATTGGATAGGATAGAGGACAGGAGACGATAGAAGATAGGATAGGGGATTGGATAGGATATAGGACAGGAGACGATAGAAGATAGGATAGGGGATTGGATAGGATAGAGGAAAGGAGACGATAGAGATTGGATAGGATAGATGATATTATAGGGAAGAGGATAGGATATGATAGAGGATACGATATTATAGAGGATAGGACATGATAGAGGATAGGATAGGATAGAGGACAGGATAGGATACAGGACAGGATAGGATAGAGGATAGGATAGGACAGAGGATAGGTTAGGATAGAGGATACGACATTAAAGAGGATAGGACAGGATAGAGGATAGGATAGGATAGATGATAGGATAGGATAGAGGAAAGGAGACGATAGAGATTGGATAGGATAGATGATATTATAGGGAAGAGGATAGGATATGATAGAGGATACGATATTATAGAGGATAGGACAGGATAGAGGATAGGATAGGATAGAGGATAGGATAGGATTGAGGATAGGATAGGATAGAGGATAGGATAGGATAGAGGATAGGATAAGATAGAGGATAGGTTAGGATAGAGGATAGGATAGGATAGGATAGAGGATAGGATAGTATAGAGGATAGGAGAGGATAGAGGATAGGATAGGATAGAGGATAGGATAGGATAGAGGATTGGATAGGATAGAGGATAGGATAGGATAGAGGATAGGATAGAGGATTGGTTAGTATAAAGGATAGGAGAGGATAGAGGATAGGATAGGATTGAGGATAGGATAGGATAGAGGATAGGATAGGATTGAGGATAGGCTAGGATAGAGGATAGGTTCGGATAGAGGATAGGATAGGATAGAGGATAGGATAGAGGATAGGATAGGATAGAGGATAGGATAGGATAGAGGATAGGATAGGATAGAGGATAGGATAGGATAGAGGATAGGATAGAGGATAGGATAGAGGATTGGATTGGATAGAGGATATTATAGGATAGAGGATATGATACGATAGCGGATAGGTTATAATGGAGTATAGGATAGTAATGAGGATAGGATAGCGTTTTGGATAGGATAGGATAGAGGATAGGATAGGATAGAGGATAGGTTAGGATAGAGGATAGGATAGGATAGAGGATAGGATAGGATAGAGGGTAGGATAGGATAGAGGATAGGATAGGATAGAGGATAGGATAGAGGATAGGATAGGATAGAGGATAGGATAGAGGATAGGATAGAGGATTGGATAGGATAGAGGATATTATAGGATAGAGGATATGATAGGATAGCGGATAGGATATAATGGAGTATAGGATAGGAATGAGGATAGGATAGCGTTGAGGATAGGATAGGATAGAGGATAGGATAGGATAGAGGATAGGTTAGGATAGAGGATAGGATAGGATAGAGGATAGGATAGGATAGAGGATAGGATAGGATAGAGGATAGGATAGGATAGAGGATATAATAGGATAGAGGATAGGATAGGATAGAGGATACGATAGGATAGGATAGAGGATACGATAGGATAGGATAGAGGAGAGGATAGGATAGAGGATAGGATAGAGGATAGGATAGAGGATTGGATAGGATAGAGGATATGATAGGATAGCGGATAGGATATAATGGAGTATAGGATAGGAATGAGGATAGGATAGGGTTGAGGTTAGGATAGGATAGAGGATAGGATAGAGGATGGCATATGATAGAGGATATGATAGGATAGCGGATAGGATATAATGGAGTATAGGATAGGAATGAGGATAGGATAGGGTTCAGGATAGGATAGGATAGAGGATAGGATAGGATAGAGGATAGGATAGGATAGAGGATAGGATAGAATAGAGGATAGGATAGGATAGAGGATAGGATAGGATAGAGGATAGGATAGGATAGAGGATGGGATAGGATAGAGGATAGGATATAATGGAGTATAGGATAGGAATGAGGATAGGCTGGGTTGAGGATAGGATAGGATAGAGGTTAGGATAGTGTAGAGAATAGGATAGGATAGAGGATAGGATTGGATACAGTATAGAATAGGATAGAGCATAGGATAGGATAGGATTGAGGATAGGATAGGATAGGGGATAGGATAGGATAGGATAGGATAGGGGATAGGATAGGATAGGATAGGGGATAGGATAGGATAGAGGATATTATAGGAAAGAGGATAGGATATGATAGAGGATAGGATAGGATAGAGGATAGGATAGGATAGAGGATAGGATAGGATAGAGGATAGGATAGGATAGAGGATAGGATAGGATAGAGGGTAGGATAGGATAGAGGATAGGATAGGATAGGATAGAGGATAGGATTGTATAGAGGATATGATAGGATAGAGGATAGGATGGGATAGAGGATAGGATAGGATAGAGGAGAGGATGGGATAGAGGATAACATAGGATAGAGGATAGGATAGGATATAGGATAGGATAGATGATAGGATAGGATAGAGGATAGGATAGGATAGAGGATAGGATAGGATAGAGGATAGGATAGGATAGACGATAGGATAGGATAGAGAATAGGATAGGATAGATGATATTATAGGCAAGAGGATAGGATATGATAGAGGATACGATATTATAGAGGATAGGATAGGATAGAGGATAGGATAGGCTAGAGGATAGGATCAGATAGAGGATAGGGTAGGATAGAGGATAGGATAGGATAGAGGATAGGATAGGATAGAGGATAGGATAGGATAGATGATAGGATAGGATAGAGGATAGGATAGGATAGAGAATAGGATAGGGGATTGGATAGGATAGAGGATAGGAGACGATGGAAGATAGGATAGGATGTAGGATTTGATAGGATAGAGGATAGGATACGATAGAGGATAGGATAGGATAGAGGATAGGATAGGCTAGAGGATAGGATAGGATAGAGGATAGGATAGGGTAGAGGATAGGATAGGAGAGAGGATAGGATAGGATAGAGGATAGGATAGGATAGAGGATAGGATAGCATAGCGGATAGGATAGGATGTAGGATTGGATAGGATAGAGGATAGGATGCGATAGAGGATAGAATAGGAAAGAGCATAGGATAGGATAGGATTGAGGATATGATAGGACAGAGGATAGGTTGGGGATTGGATAGGATAGAGGACAGGAGACGATAGAAGATAAGATAGGGGATTGGATAGGATAGAGGGCAGGTGACGATATATCATAAGATAGGGGATTTGCCAGGATAGAGGACAGGGGACGATAGAGATTGGATAGGATAGAGGATAGGATAGGATAGAGTATAGGATAGGATAGATGATATTATAGGATAGAGGATAGAATATGATAGAGGTTACGATATTATAGAGGATACGATAGGATAGAGGATAGGATAGGGGATTGGAGAGGATAGAGGGCAGGACACGATAGAGGATAAGATAGGGGATTTGATAGAATAGAGGACAGGAGACGATCGAGAGTAGGATATGATAGAGGATAGGATAGGATAGAGGATAGGATAGGATAGAGGATAGGATAGGGGATTGGATAGGATAGAGGATAGGAGACGATGGGGGATAGGATAGGATGTAGGATTGGATAGGATAGAGGATATGATAGGATAGAGGATGTTGTAGGGGATTGGATAGGATAGAGGATAGGAGACGATGGAGGATAGGATAGGAGAGAGGATAGGATAGGATAGAGGATAGGATAGCAAAGCGGATAGGATAGGATAGGATAGAGGATAGGATAGAGGATAGGATAGAGGATTGGATAGGATAGAGGATATTATAGGATAGAGGATATGATAGGATAGCGGATAGGATATAATGGAGTATAGGATAGGAATGAGGATAGGATAGCGTTGAGGATAGGATAGGAAAGAGGATAGGATAGGATAGAGGATAGGTTAGGATAGAGGATAGGATAGGATAGAGGATAGGATAGGATAGAGTATAGAATAGGATAGAGCATAGGATAGGATAGGATTGAGGGTAGGATAGGATAGAGGATAGGATAGGATAGAGGATAGGATAGGGGATTGGATAGGATAGAGGACAGGAGACGATAGAAGATAAGATAGGGGATTGGATAGGATAGAGGATAGGATAGCATAGAGGATAGGATAGGATAGAGGATAGGATAGGATAGAGGGTAGGATAGGATAGGATAGAGGATAGGATAGGATAGAGGATAGGATAGGATAGAGGATAGGATATGATAGAGGATAGGATAGGATAGAGGATAGGATAGGATAGAGGATAGGATAGGATAGGATAGAGGATAGGACAGGGTAGAGGATAGGATAGGATAGAGGATAGGATAGGATAGAGGATAGGATAGGATAGAGGATAGGATAGGATAGAGGATAGGATAGGATAGAGGATGGGATAGGATAGTGGATAGGATAGGATAGAGCAGACGATAGAGGATAGGATAGGATAGAGGATAGGGTAGGGGAATGGATAGGATAGAGGATAGGATAGGGTAGATGATATTATAGGCAAGAGGATAGGATATGATAGAGGATACGATATTATAGAGGATAGGATAGGATAGAGAATAGGATAGGATAGAGGATATGTTAGGATAGAGTATAGGATAGGATAGAGGATAGGATAGGATAGAGGATAGGATAGGATAGAGGATATAATAGGATAGAGGATAGGATAGGATAGAGGATACGATAGGATAGGATACAGGATACGATAGGATAGGATAGAGGGTAGGATAGGATAGAGGAGAGGATAGGATACAGGATAGGATAGAGGATAGGATAGAGGATTGGATAGGATAGAGGATATGATAGGAAAGCGGATAGGATATAATGGAGTATAGGATAGGAATGAGGATAGGATAGGGTTGAGGATAGGATAGGATAGAGGATAGGATAGAGGATTGGATATGATAGAGGATATGATAGGATAGCGGATAGGATATAATGGAGTATAGGATAGGAATGAGGATAGGATAGGGTTCAGGATAGGATAGGATAGAGGATAGGATAGGATAGAGGATAGGTTAGGATAGAGGATAGGATAGGATAGAGGATAGGATAGGATAGAGGATAGGATAGGATAGAGGATAGGATAGAATAGAGGATAGGATAGGATAGAGGATAGGATAGGATAGAGGATAGGATAGGATAGAGGATGGGATAGGATAGAGGATAGGATATAATGGAGTATAGGATAGGAATGAGGATAGGCTGGGTTGAGGATAGGATAGGATAGAGGTTAGGATAGTGTAGAGAATAGGATAGGATAGAGGATAGGATTGGATACAGTATAGAATAGGATAGAGCACAGGATAGGATAGGATTGAGGATAGGATAGGATAGGGGATAGGATAGGATAGGATAGGATAGGGGATAGGATAGGATAGGATAGGGGATAGGATAGGATAGAGGATATTATAGGAAAGAGGATAGGATATGATAGAGGATAGGATAGGATAGAGGATAGGATAGGATAGAGGATAGGATAGGATAGAGGATAGGATAGGATAGAGGGTAGGATAGGATAGAGGATAGGATAGGATAGGATAGAGGATAGGATTGGATAGAGGATATGATAGGATAGAGGATAGGATGGGATAGAGGATAGGATAGGATAGAGGAGAGGATGGGATAGAGGATAACATAGGATAGAGGATAGGATAGGATATAGGATAGGATAGATGATAGGATAGGATAGAGGATAGGATAGGATAGAGGATAGGATAGGATAGAGGATAGGATAGGATAGACGATAGGATAGGATAGAGAATAGGATAGGATAGATGATATTATAGGCAAGAGGATAGGATATGATAGAGGATACGATATTATAGAGGATAGGATAGGATAGAGGATAGGATAGGCTAGAGGATAGGATCAGATAGAGGATAGGATAGGATAGAGGATAGGATAGGATAGAGGATAGGATAGGATAGAGGATAGGATAGGATAGATGATAGGATAGGATAGAGGATAGGATAGGATAGAGAATAGGATAGGGGATTGGATAGGATAGAGGATAGGAGACGATGGAAGATAGGATAGGATGTAGGATTTGTTAGGATAGAGGATAGGATACGATAGAGGATAGGATAGGATAGAGGATAGGATAGGCTAGAGGATAGGATAGGATAGAGGATAGGATAGGGTAGAGGATAGGATAGGATAGAGGATAGGATAGGATAGAGGATAGGATAGGATAGAGGATAGGATAGCATAGCGGATAGGATAGGATGTAGGATTGGATAGGATAGAGGATAGGATGCGATAGAGGATAGAATTGGAAAGAGCATAGGATAGGATAGGATTGAGGATATGATAGGACAGAGGATAGGTTGGGGATTGGATAGGATAGAGGACAGGAGACGATAGAAGATAAGATAGGGGATTGGATAGGATAGAGGGCAGGTGACGATAGATCATAAGATAGGGGATTTGACAGGATAGAGGACAGGGGACGATAGAGATTGGATAGGATAGAGGATAGGATAAAATAGAGTATAGGATAGGATAGATGATATTATAGGATAGAGGATAGAATATGATAGAGGTTACGATATTATAGAGGATACGATAGGATAGAGGATAGGATAGGGGATTGGAGAGGATAGAGGGCAGGACACGATAGAGGATAAGATAGGGGATTTGATAGAATAGAGGACAGGAGACGATCAAAGAGTAGGATATGATAGAGGATAGGATAGGATAGAGGATAGGATAGGATAGAGGATAGGATAGGGGATTGGATAGGATAGAGGATAGGAGACGATGGGGGATAGGATAGGATAGAGGATAGGTTAGGATAGAGTATAGGATAGGATAGAGGATAGGATAGGATAGAGGATAGGATAGGATAGAGGATAGGATAGAGGATTGGTTAGTATAAAGGATAGGAGAGGATAGAGGATAGGATAGGATTGAGAATAGGATAGGATAGAGGATAGGATAGGATAGAGGATAGGATAGGATAGAGCATAGGATAGGATAGGATTGAGGGTAGGATAGAGGACAGGAGACGATAGAAGATAAGATAGGGGATTGGATAGGATGGAGGAAAGGAGACGATAGAGATTGGATAGGATAGGTGATATAATAGGAAAGAGGATAGGATATGATAGAGGATACGATATTATAGAGGATAGGACAGGATAGAGGATAGGATAGGATAGAGTATAGGAAAGGATAGAGGATAGGATAGGATAGAGGATACGATAGGGTAGATGATATCATAGGCAAGAGGATAGGATATGATAGAGCATACGATATTATAGAGGATAGGATAGGATAGAGAATAGGATAGGATAGAGGATAGGTTAGGATAGAGTATAGGATAATATAGAGGATAGGATAGCATAGAGGATAGGATAGGATAGAGGATAGGATAGGATAGAGAATAGGATAGGATAGAGGATAGGATAGGATATGATAGAGAATACGAAATTATAGAGGATAGGACAGGATAGAGGATAGGATAGGATAGAGGATAGGATAGGATACAGGATAGGATAGGATAGAGGATAGGATAGGATAGAGGATAGGTTAGGATAGAGGATAGGGTAGGATAGAGGATAGGATAGGATAGAGGATAGGATAGGATAGAGGATGGGATAGGATAGAGTATAGAAAAGGATAGAGCATAGGATAGGATAGGATTGAGGGTCGGATAGGATAGAGGATAGGATAGGATAGAGGATAGGATAGGGGATTGTATAGGATAGAGGACAGGAGACGATAGAAGATAAGATAGGGGATTGGATAGGATGGAGGAAAGGAGACGATAGAGATTGGATAGGATAGGTGATATAATAGGAAAGAGGATAGGATATGATAGAGGATACGATATTATAGAGGATAGGACAGGATAGAGGATAGGATAGGATAGAGTATAGGAAAGGATAGAGGATAGGATAGGATAGGGGATACGATAGGGTAGATGATATCATAGGCAAGAGGATAGGATATGATAGAGCATACGATATTATAGAGGATAGGATAGGATAGAGAATAGGATAGGATAGAGGATAGGTTAGGATAGAGTATAGGATAGGATAGAGGATAGGATAGCATAGAGGATAGGATAGGATAGAGGATAGGATAGGATAGAGAATAGGATAGGATAGAGGATAGGATAGGATAGGATAGAGGATAGGATAGAGGATAGGATAGGATAGGATAGAGGATAGGATAGGATAGAGGATAGGATAGGATAGAGGATAGGATAGGATAGAGGATAGGATAGGATAGAGGATAGGATAGAGGATAGGATAGAATAGAGGATAGGATAGGATAGGATAGAGGATAGGATAGGATAGAGGATAGGATAGGATAGAGGATAGGATAGGATAGAGGATAGGATAGGATAGAGGATAGGATAGGATAGAGGATAGGATAGGATAGAGGATAGGATAGGATAGAGGATAGGATAGGATAGAGGATAGGATAGGATAGAGGATAGGATAGGATAGAGGATAGAGGATAGGATAGGAGAGGATAGAGGATAGGATAGGATAGAGGATAGGATAGGATAGAGGATAGGATAGGATAGGATAGAGGATAGGATAGGATAGAGGATAGGATAGGATAGAGGATAGGATAGGATAGAGGATAGGATAGGATAGGATAGAGGATAGGATAGGATAGAGGATAGGATAGGATAGAGGATAGGATAGGATAGGATAGAGGATAGGATAGGATAGAGGATAGGATAGGATAGAGGATAGGATAGGATAGAGGATAGGATAGGATAGAGGATAGGATAGGATAGAGGATAGGATAGGTTAGAGGATAGGATAGGATAGAGGATAGGATAGAGGATTGGTTAGTATAAAGGATAGGAGAGGATAGAAGATAGGATAGGATAGAGGATAGGATAGAGGATAGGATAGGATAGAGGATATGATAGAGGATAGGATAGAGGATTGGATAGGATAGAGGATATTATAGGATAGAGGATATGATACGATAGCGGATAGGATATAATGGAGTATAGGATAGTAATGAGGATAGGATAGCGTTGAGGATAGGATAGGATAGAGGATATAATAGGATAGAGGATAGGTTAGGATAGAGGATAGGATAGGATAGGATAGAGGATAGGATAGGATAGAGGATAGGATAGGATAGAGGATAGGATAGGATAGAGGATAGGATAGGATAGAGGATAGGATAGGATAGAGGATAGGATAGGATAGAGGATAGGATAGGATAGAGGATAGGATAGGATAGAGGATAGGATAGGATAGAGGATAGGATAGGATAGAGGATAGGATAGGATAGAGGATAGGTTAGGATAGAGGATAGGATAGGATAGAGGATAGGATAGGATAGAGGATAGGATAGGATAGAGGATAGGATAGGATAGAGGATAGGATAGAGGATAGGATAGAGGATTGGATAGGATAGAAGATATTATAGGATAGAGGATATGATAGGATAGCGGATAGGATATAATGGAGTATAGGATAGGAATGAGGATAGGATAGCGTTGAGGATAGGATAGGAAAGAGGATAGGATAGAGGATAGGTTAGGATAGAGGATAGGATAGGATAGAGGATAGGATAGGATAGAGTATAGAATAGGATAGAGCATAGGATAGGATAGGATTGAGGGTAGGATAGGATAGAGGATAGGATAGGATAGAGGATAGGATAGGGGATTGGATAGGATAGAGGACAGGAGACGATAGAAGATAAGATCGGGGATTGGATAGGATAGAGGATAGGATAGCATAGAGGATAGGATAGGATAGAGGATAGGATAGGATAGAGGGTAGGATAGGATAGAGGATAGGATAGGATAGGATAGGATAGAGGATAGGATAGGATAGAGGATAGGATAGGATATGATAGAGGATAGGATAGGATAGAGGATAGGATAGGATAGAGGATAGGATAGGATAGGATAGAGGATAGGACAGGGTAGAGGATAGGATAGGATAGAGGATAGGATAGGATAGAGGATAGGATAGGATAGAGGATAGGATAGGATAGAGGATAGGATAGGATAGAGGATAGGATAGGATAGAGGATAGGATATGATAGAGGATACGATATTATAGAGGATAGGACAGGATAGAGGATAGGATAGGATAGAGTATAGGAAAGGATAGAGGATAGGATAGGATAGGGGATACGATAGGGTAGATGATATCATAGGCAAGAGGATAGGATATGATAGAGCATACGATATTATAGAGGATAGGATAGGATAGAGAATAGGATAGGATAGAGGATAGGTTAGGATAGAGTATAGGATAGGATAGAGGATAGGATAGCATAGAGGATAGGATAGGATAGAGGATAGGATAGGATAGAGAATAGGATAGGATAGAGGATAGGATAGGATAGGATAGAGGATAGGATAGGATAGAGGATAGGATAGGATAGAGGATAGGATAGGATAGAGGATAGGATAGGATAGAGGATAGGATAGAGGATAGGATAGAATAGAGGATAGGATAGGATAGGATAGAGGATAGGATAGGATAGGATAGAGGATATGATAGAGGATAGGATAGAGGATTGGATAGGATAGAGGATATTATAGGATAGAGGATATGATACGATAGCGGATAGGATATAATGGAGTATAGGATAGTAATGAGGATAGCATAGCGTTGAGGATAGGATAGGATAGAGGATATAATAGGATAGAGGATAGGTTAGGATAGAGGATAGGATAGGATAGGATAGAGGATAGGATAGGATAGAGGATAGGATAGAGGATAGGATAGGATAGAGGATAGGATAGGATAGAGGATAGGATAGGATAGAGGATAGGATAGGATAGAGGATAGGATAGGATAGAGGATAGGATAGGATAGAGGATAGGATAGGTTAGAGGATAGGATAGGATAGAGGATAGGATAGAGGATTGGTTAGTATAAAGGATAGGAGAGGATAGAAGATAGGATAGGATAGAGGATAGGATAGAGGATAGGATAGGATAGAGGATAGGATAGAGGATAGGATAGAGGATTGGATAGGATAGAAGATATTATAGGATAGAGGATATGATAGGATAGCGGATAGGATATAATGGAGTATAGGATAGTAATGAGGATAGGATAGCGTTGAGGATAGGATAGGATAGAGGATATAATAGGATAGAGGATAGGTTAGGATAGAGGATAGGATAGGATAGGATAGAGGATAGGATAGGATAGAGGATAGGATAGGATAGAGGATAGGATAGGATAGAGGATAGGATAGGATAGAGGATAGGATAGGATAGAGGATAGGATAGGATAGAGGATAGGATAGGATAGAGGATAGGATAGGATAGAGGATAGGATAGGATAGAGGATAGGATAGGATAGAGGATAGGATAGGATAGAGGATAGGTTAGGATAGAGGATAGGATAGGATAGAGGATAGGATAGGATAGAGGATAGGATAGGATAGAGGATAGGATAGGATAGAGGATAGGATAGAGGATAGGATAGAGGATTGGATAGGATAGAAGATATTATAGGATAGAGGATATGATAGGATAGCGGATAGGATATAATGGAGTATAGGATAGGAATGAGGATAGGATAGCGTTGAGGATAGGATAGGAAAGAGGATAGGATAGAGGATAGGTTAGGATAGAGGATAGGATAGGATAGAGGATAGGATAGGATAGAGTATAGAATAGGATAGAGCATAGGATAGGATAGGATTGAGGGTAGGATAGGATAGAGGATAGGATAGGATAGAGGATAGGATAGGGGATTGGATAGGATAGAGGACAGGAGACGATAGAAGATAAGATCGGGGATTGGATAGGATAGAGGATAGGATAGCATAGAGGATAGGATAGGATAGAGGATAGGATAGGATAGAGGGTAGGATAGGATAGAGGATAGGATAGGATAGGATAGGATAGAGGATAGGATAGGATAGAGGATAGGATAGGATATGATAGAGGATAGGATAGGATAGAGGATAGGATAGGATAGAGGATAGGATAGGATAGGATAGAGGATAGGACAGGGTAGAGGATAGGATAGGATAGAGGATAGGATAGGATAGAGGATAGGATAGGATAGAGGATAGGATAGGATAGAGGATAGGATAGGATAGAGGATAGGATAGGATAGAGGATAGGATATGATAGAGGATACGATATTATAGAGGATAGGACAGGATAGAGGATAGGATAGGATAGAGTATAGGAAAGGATAGAGGATAGGATAGGATAGGGGATACGATAGGGTAGATGATATCATAGGCAAGAGGATAGGATATGATAGAGCATACGATATTATAGAGGATAGGATAGGATAGAGAATAGGATAGGATAGAGGATAGGTTAGGATAGAGTATAGGATAGGATAGAGGATAGGATAGCATAGAGGATAGGATAGGATAGAGGATAGGATAGGATAGAGAATAGGATAGGATAGAGGATAGGATAGGATAGGATAGAGGATAGGATAGGATAGAGGATAGGATAGGATAGAGGATAGGATAGGATAGAGGATAGGATAGGATAGAGGATAGGATAGAGGATAGGATAGAATAGAGGATAGGATAGGATAGGATAGAGGATAGGATAGGATAGGATAGAGGATATGATAGAGGATAGGATAGAGGATTGGATAGGATAGAGGATATTATAGGATAGAGGATATGATACGATAGCGGATAGGATATAATGGAGTATAGGATAGTAATGAGGATAGCATAGCGTTGAGGATAGGATAGGATAGAGGATATAATAGGATAGAGGATAGGTTAGGATAGAGGATAGGATAGGATAGGATAGAGGATAGGATAGGATAGAGGATAGGATAGAGGATAGGATAGGATAGAGGATAGGATAGGATAGAGGATAGGATAGGATAGAGGATAGGATAGGATAGAGGATAGGATAGGATAGAGGATAGGATAGGATAGAGGATAGGATAGGATAGAGGATAGGATAGGATAGAGGATAGGTTAGGATAGAGGATAGGATAGGATAGAGGATAGGATAGGATAGAGGATAGGATAGGATAGAGGATAGGATAGGATAG
This sequence comes from Halictus rubicundus, assembly GCF_050948215.1. Lineage (NCBI taxonomy): Eukaryota > Metazoa > Arthropoda > Insecta > Hymenoptera > Halictidae > Halictus > Halictus rubicundus. Next base: position 122,990 of record NW_027488580.1, on the reverse strand, counting down.
AGGATAGGATAGGATAGAGGATAGGATAGAGGATAGGATAGAGGATTGGATAGGATAGAAGATATTATAGGATAGAGGATATGATAGGATAGCGGATAGGATATAATGGAGTATAGGATAGGAATGAGGATAGGATAGCGTTGAGGATAGGATAGGAAAGAGGATAGGATAGGATAGAGGATAGGTTAGGATAGAGGATAGGATAGGATAGAGGATAGGATAGGATAGAGTATAGAATAGGATAGAGCATAGGATAGGATAGGATTGAGGGTAGGATAGGATAGAGGATTGGATAGGATAGAGGATAGGATAGGGGATTGGATAGGATAGAGGACAGGAGACGATAGAAGATAAGATAGGGGATTGGATAGGATAGAGGATAGGATAGCATAGAGGATAGGATAGGATAGAGGATAGGATAGGATAGAGGGTAGGATAGGATAGAGGATAGGATAGGATAGGATAGGATAGAGGATAGGGTAGGATAGAGGATAGGATATGATAGAGGATAGGATAGGATAGAGGATAGGATAGGATAGAGGATAGGATAGGATAGGATAGAGGATAGGACAGGGTAGAGGATAGGATAGGATAGAGGATAGGATAGAGGATAGGACAGGGTAGAGGATAGGATAGGATAGAGGATAGGATAGGATAGAGGATAGGATAGGATAGAGGATAGGATAGGATAGAGGATAGGATAGGATAGAGGATAGGATAGGATAGAGGATAGGATAGAGGATTGGTTAGTATAAAGGATAGGAGAGGATAGAGGATAGGATAGGATTGAGGATAGGATAGGATAGAGGATAGGATAGGATAGAGGATAGGATAGGATAGAGCATAGGTTAGGATAGGATTGAGGGTAGGATAGAGGATAGGATAGGATAGAGGATAGGATAGGATAGAGGATAGGATAGGATAGAGGATAGGATAGGATAGAGGATAGGATAGGATAGAGGATAGGATAGGATAGAGGATAGGATAGGATAGAGGATAGGATAGGATAGAGGATAGGATAGGATAGAGGATAGGATAGGATAGAGGATAGGATAGGATAGAGGATAGGATAGGATAGAGGATAGGATAGGATAGAGGATAGGATAGGATAGAGGATAGGATAGGATAGAGGATAGGATAGGATAGAGGATAGGATAGGATAGAGGATAGGATAGGATAGAGGATAGGATAGGATAGAGGATAGGATAGGATAGAGGATAGGATAGGATAGAGGATAGGATAGGATAGAGGATAGGATAGGATAGAGGATAGGATAGGATAGAGGATAGGATAGGATAGAGTATAGAATAGGATAGAGCATAGGATAGGGTAGGATTGAGGGTAGGATAGGATAGAGGATAGGATAGGATAGAGGATAGGATAGGGGATTGGATAGGATAGAGGACAGGAGACGATAGAAGATAAGATATGGGATTGGATAGGATAGAGGATAGGATAGCATACAGGATAGGATAGGATAGAGGATAGGATAGGATAGAGGATAGGATAGGATAGAGGATAGGATAGGATAGAGGATAGGATAGGATAGAGGATAGGATAGGATAGAGGATAGGATAGGATAGAGGATAGGATAGGATAGAGGATAGGATAGGATAGAGGATAGGATAGGATAGAGGATAGGATAGGATAGAGGATAGGATAGGATAGAGGATAGGATAGGATAGAGGATAGGATAGGATAGAGGATAGAGGATAGGATAGGAGAGGATAGAGGATAGGATAGGATAGGATAGAGGATAGGATAGGATAGAGGATAGGATAGGATAGAGGACAGGATAGGATAGAGGATTGGGTAGGATAGAGGATATGATAGGATAGCGGATAGGATAGGATAGCGGATAGGATAGGATAGAGGTTAGGATAAGATAGAGGATAGGATAGAGGATAGGATAGGATAGAGGGTAGGATAGAGGATAGGATAGAGGATATTATAGGATAGAGGATATGATAGGATAGCGGATAGGATATAATGGAGTATAGGATAGGAATGAGGATAGGATAGGATAGAGGATAGGATAGGAAAGAGGATAGGATAGGATAGAGGATAGGTTAGGATAGAGGATTGGATAGTATAAAGGATAGGTGAGGATAGAGGATTGGGTAGGATAGAGGATATGATAGGATAGCGGATAGGATAGGATAGAGGATAGGATAGGATAGAGGTTAGGATAAGATAGAGGATAGGATAGAGGATAGGATCCGGGGGCCCGGACCTCCCAGGGAGGGGACTCTGCAGAGCCCATGTTAGAGTAGGTACTTTTAATCCTACTCCGGTTCTGCAGGCGAACCTCAACCACTCGCGCGCGGCACAGGACCTGTTTGTCCAAGCCGTGCGCGAGTGGGGGGCTGGGCTGGCAGTTGCGGCGGAGCCGTACGCAATCCCCGAACACCCCTTCTGGGTGGGGGACGAGATCGGCTCCGTAGTAATAGTGGCGGGAAGCCGCCCCGGGTCCCCGTCGGTCTCCCTTCTGGAGCGGGGCGAGGGATTCGTGGCGGTGCAATGGGGGGACATCGCGGTTGTCGGGATCTACATCTCGCCGAGCTGTGGCCTCGATCAATTTCGGGGGTTCCTGGGCGGGCTGAACAGCTGCATCGCGCGGTGCAGCGCCCGCCCGGTTCTCGTTTTGGGAGACTTCAATGCCCACGCGGTATCGTGGGGGAGTCCCAGGACGACCACTAGGGGTAGCGAGGTGTTAACCTGGGCGGCCGGCCTGGATCTCCGGTTGATTAACCGGGGATCCACGCCGACGTGCGTGCGTCCGCAGGGGGTCTCGATTGTCGACCTGACATGGGGGACTCCCTCGGCCGTGCGCCGGGTGTCGGGATGGAGGGTGGCCGAGGAGATAGAGATTGCGTCAGACCATACGCCCATCGTCATGGACGTGTGGCCCACCCTCCACGCGCGGGATTCCCGGCCGGGCCGGGGGGACCGACGGCCGCGATGGGCCTTGAAGCGGCTGGACGCGGACGCGTTCGGGGCCGCGGTAGCCGCGGCGACATGGACGGGGCCGGCCCTGTCCGAGCTGGCGCCTGCGCAAGGGGCGAGGCGGCTGCGGGAGGTAATGACGGCGGTGTGCGACACCGCCATGCCCCGCAGCCGGTTCGCCCCCAGGAGGGCGGCGTACTGGTGGTCCGCCGGCATTGCGGAGCTCCGGCGTGCCTGCAATGCCGCGCGGCGTCGGTACGGCCGAGCGCGTAGGAGGCGCGACGACGAGGAGGCGACGGCGAGGCTCGGCGGGGAGTACCGAGCCGCGCTCGGGGTTCTCCGCAGGGCTATCGCACGGGCCAAGGCCGACGCGTGGTCGGAGCTCGTCGGCACGGTGGACTCCGATCCATGGGGGCGCCCGTACAAGCTTGTCATGAACAAGCTGCGCGCGTGGGCGCCTCCGGTGACGGAGTCGATGGACCCCCACCTGCTCGAGGGAGTGGTGGCGTCCCTCTTCCCGCGAGAGGGGGGACAACTGCGCCGCTCCCATTGGGAACAGGAGCCTCTCTCCTGGTCCGCAGAGTGGGAGGTGTCGGCCGGCGAGCTGGGTGGGGCGATGGCCAGGGCGCGGCGGGTGGGCCGCAAGGCCCCGGGCCCGGACGGGGTGCCGGGCCGCGCGTTGGTCTTGGCCCTGGAGGGGGGACTCGCCGCCGAACTCCGGCAGCTGTATAACGGCTGTCTGAGGGAGGGGGTGTTCCCCACGGAGTGGAAGTCGGGCAGGTTGGTCCTCCTTCCGAAGGGGGGCAAGTCCCGGGACTCGCCCTCAGGGTACCGGCCAATTTGTCTGCTGGACGAGGCGGGGAAGTTGTTCGAGCGCGTACTCGTTGGACGCCTCGTCCGGCACCTGTCGGCGGGAGGGGTCCCCGATCTGAGCGGGGTTCAATTCGGCTTCCGGGAGGGTCTCTCCACCGTCGACGCTATTCGGCGGGTGAGGGCTCTCTCGGAGGCCTGTACGAGGGGGGGCGGTGTTGCGTTGGCGATATCCTTGGATATCGCTAACGCGTTCAACACCGTCCCCTGGGATCGGATAATGGAGGCCCTGGTCTTCCACCGGGTGCCTCTGTATCTCAGAAGGGTGATTGGGAGCTATCTCTCCGACAGGGGTATAGAGTATCCCGGCCGGTACGGGATGGTGCGCAGGGGCGTCGTGCGCGGGGTTCCGCAGGGCTCGGTGTTGGGCCCGTTGCTGTGGAATCTTGCGTACGATCGCGTCCTGCGGGAGGAGATGCCTCCCGGGGTCAGCCTGACGTGTTACGCCGACGACACGCTGGTATTGGCCACCGGGAGGTATGCGAAGGAGGCCATCTGCCTGGCGGAGCGCGGCGCGTGGCGCGCGGTGCGCGCGATCCGGTCGCTGGGCCTAGAGGTGTCCGTCGAGAAAACCAGGGCCATGTGGTTTCTCCGCTCGGCCCGGTTGGCGGCGCCTCCCCAGTGCTGGATCTGCGTGGGGGAGGGGATGGTCAAGGTCGGGTCCCAGATGCGGTACCTGGGACTCGAGCTTGACGGCCGGTGGCGTTTTGACCGCCACCTTGAGTCGCTGGCGCCCCGGGCGGAGAGGGCGACCGCTGCGCTCGGTCGCCTTCTCCCGAATCTCGGGGGACCCTGTGGACGGGTGCGTCGTCTGTTCGCGGTGGTGGTGCGAGTTTTGGTCCTGTACGGAGCCCCTGTGTGGGCGCGCGATGTCTTGGCTAGGGGGCGCAGTGGCGGCACACGGTCGCTGCTGCGTCGCATCGAGCGCAGGCTGGCCATAGGCATCGTGCGGGGGTACCGCACCATTTCATACGCGACGGCGATGGTGATGTCGGGGCTGATCCCCCTCGAGCTGGAGGCCCGCGTGTTGGCGGATGTGCATACGCACTCCAGGGAACTCCGGCTCCGGGGGGTGGCCCCGGATCAGGCGCGGCTCATGGTGGATGAGCTCAGGCGACATGCTCGGCGGCACGCAGCCCGGGAGTGGCGCGATAGCCTTCCCGGGACGAGGGAGGGCGAGAGGCGGGCCGTTCGGGCCATCCTCCCGGTGTTCGATCAATGGAACAGGGGATGGATGGGGCATAGGGTCTCCTACCGTGTGACGCAGGTGATGAGCGGGCACGGGTGCTTCGGCGACTACCTGTGTCACATCGGGAGGGAGACCGAGGAGGCGTGTCACCACTGCGGCGAGCCGCGGGACACGGCGCAACACACTCTGGAGGAGTGTCCGGCATGGGGGGGAGAGCGCCGTGCCCTGCGGCGCGCGGTGGGCCACGACCTCTCGCTCCCGGCTGTCGTCGCTGCGGCAGCCGGTGGCGAGGAGGCGTGGAGGGGGTTCGCTTCCTTCTGCGAGCGGGTTATGCTGCGGAAGGAGGCTGCGGAACGGGATCGGGAGCGTAATCACGATCCCGGCCGAAGGGGGGGGAGGCGGCGCAGGGTACGCCCCGGGGGCGTACCCCCGTTGCGACGCCTCTGACGCGAGCGGGGACGCCCTTGATGATCTCGAGGCGGGGGATCGGATATCCCCTTACACTCGGTCACCAACGGCGTCCCCGGAGGCCGCCGGGCATCTCGAGCGGGGGCTCGGATGCTCATCGGGCGGCCTAACAGGGGGGAAGGCGCCACGTCGTCCGTTGCGTGGTGCCTTCGGATAGAGAAGGTACGGGAGGGGGCCGCGTCCCCCCCTGGGCGGTATGCTAAGGCGGGGGCACACCGGATTGACATGCGCGCGCAGAGCACGGGTGCCCCCAGGAGTCTAGGGACGGACGGGGAGGAGTTAGTGGGTATACTCGGCGTTGCACCAACCAGCCGAGGAGTCCCACATAACCCGGACCACCCCCCCCCCCCGGGGGGGTTCGGGTATCCGTAACGAGATTACATTAGGATAGAGGATAGGATAGGATAGAGGGTAGGATAGAGGATAGGATAGAGGATATTATAGGATAGAGGATATGATAGGATAGCGGATAGGATATAATGGAGTATAGGATAGGATAGAGGATAGGATAGGATAGAGGATAGGATAGGATAGAGGATAGGATAGGATAGAGGATAGGATAGGATAGAGGATAGGATAGGATAGAGGATAGGATAGGATAGAGGATAGGATAGGATAGAGGATAGGATAGGATAGAGGATAGGATAGGATAGAGGATAGGATAGGATAGAGGATAGGATAGGATAGAGGATAGGATAGGATAGAGGATAGGATAGGATAGAGGATAGGATAGGATAGAGGATAGGATAGGATAGAGGATAGGATAGGATAGAGGATAGGATAGGATAGAGGATAGGATAGGATAGAGGATAGGATAGGATAGAGGATAGGATAGAGGATAGGATAGAGGATTGGATAGGATAGAGGATATTATAGGATAGAGGATATGATAGGATAGCGGATAGGATATAATGGAGTATAGGATAGGAATGAGGATAGGATAGCGTTGAGGATAGGATAGGAAAGAGGATAGGATAGGATAGAGGATAGGTTAGGATAGAGGATAGGATAGGATAGAGGATAGGATAGGATAGAGTATAGAATAGGATAGAGCATAGGATAGGATAGGATTGAGGGTAGGATAGGATAGAGGATAGGATAGGATAGAGGATAGGATAGGGGATTGGATAGGATAGAGGACAGGAGACGATAGAAGATAAGATAGGGGATTGGATAGGATAGAGGATAGGATAGCATAGAGGATAGGATAGGATAGAGGATAGGATAGGATAGAGGGTAGGATAGGATAGAGGATAGGATAGGATAGGATAGGATAGAGGATAGGATAGGATAGAGGATAGGATATGATAGAGGATAGGATAGGATAGAGGATAGGATAGGATAGAGGATAGGATAGGATAGGATAGAGGATAGGACAGGGTAGGGGATAGGATAGGATAGAGGATAGGATAGGATAGAGGATAGGATAGGATAGAGGATAGGATAGGATAGAGGATAGGATAGGATAGAGGATAGGATAGGATAGAGGATAGGATAGAGGATTGGTTAGTATAAAGGATAGGAGAGGATAGAGGATAGGATAGGATTGAGGATAGGATAGGATAGAGGATAGGATAGGATAGAGGATAGGATAGGATAGAGCATAGGTTAGGATAGGATTGAGGGTAGGATAGAGGATAGGATAGGATAGAGGATAGGATAGGGGATTGGATAGGATAGATGACAGGAGACGATAGAAGATAGGATAGGGGATTGGATAGGATAGAGGAAAGGAGACGATAGAGATTGGATAGGATAGATGATATTATAGGAAAGAGGATAGGATATGATAGAGAATACGAAATTATAGAGGATAGGACAGGATAGAGGATAGGATAGGATAGAGGATAGGATAGGATACAGGATAGGATAGGATAGAGGATAGGATAGGATAGAGGATAGGTTAGGATAGAGGATAGGATAGGATAGAGGATAGGATAGGATAGAGGATAGGATAGGGTAGAGGATGGGATAGGATAGAGTATAGAATAGGATAGAGCATAGGATAGGATAGGATTGAGGGTAGGATAGGATAGAGGATAGGATAGGATAGAGGATAGGATAGGGGATTGTATAGGATAGAGGACAGGAGACGATAGAAGATAAGATAGGGGATTGGATAGGATGGAGGAAAGGAGACGATAGAGATTGGATAGGATAGGTGATATAATAGGACAGAGGATAGGATATGATAGAGGATACGATATTATAGAGGATAGGACAGGATAGAGGATAGGATAGGATAGAGGATAGGATAGGATAGGATAGAGGATAGGATAGGATAGAGGATAGGATAGGATAGAGGATAGGATAGAGGATAGGATAGAATAGAGGATAGGATAGGATAGGATAGAGGATAGGATAGGATAGAGGATAGGATAGGATAGAGGATAGGATAGGATAGAGGATAGGATAGGATAGAGGATAGGATAGGATAGAGGATAGGATAGGATAGAGGATAGGATAGGATAGAGGATAGGATAGGATAGAGGATAGGATAGGATAGAGGATAGGATAGGATAGAGGATAGGAAAGGATAGAGGATAGGATAGGATAGAGGATAGGATAGGATAGAGGATAGGATAGGATAGAGGATAGAGTAGAGGATAGGATAGGATAGAGGATAGGATAGGATAGAGGATAGAGGATAGGATAGGAGAGGATAGAGGATAGGAAAGGATAGAGGATAGGATAGGATAGAGGATAGGATAGGATAGAGGATAGGATAGGATAGAGGATAGGATAGGATAGAGGACAGGATAGGATAGAGGATTGGGTAGGATAGAGGATATGATAGGATAGCGGATAGGATAGGATAGAGGATAGGATAGGATAGAGGTTAGGATAAGATAGAGGATAGGATAGAGGATAGGATAGGATAGAGGGTAGGATAGAGGATAGGATAGAGGATATTATAGGATAGAGGATATGATAGGATAGCGGATAGGATATAATGGAGTATAGGATAGGAATGAGGATAGGATAGGATAGAGGATAGGATAGGAAAGAGGATAGGATAGGATAGAGGATAGGTTAGGATAGAGGATTGGATAGTATAAAGGATAGGTGAGGATAGAAGATAGGATAGGATAGAGGATAGGATAGAGGATAGGATAGGATAGAGGATATGATAGAGGATAGGATAGAGGATTGGATAGGATAGAGGATATTATAGGATAGAGGATATGATACGATAGCGGATAGGATATAATGGAGTATAGGATAGTAATGAGGATAGGATAGCGTTGAGGATAGGATAGGATAGAGGATATAATAGGATAGAGGATAGGTTAGGATAGAGGATAGGATAGGATAGGATAGAGGATAGGATAGGATAGAGGATAGGATAGGATAGAGGATAGGATAGGATAGAGGATATAATAGGATAGAGGATAGGATAGGATAGAGGATAGGATAGGATAGAGGATAGGATAGGATAGAGGATAGGATAGGATAGAGGATAGGATAGGATAGAGGATAGGATAGGATAGAGGATAGGATAGGATAGAGGATAGGATAGGAAAGAGGATAGGATAGGATAGAGGATAGGTTAGGATAGAGGATTGGATAGTATAAAGGATAGGTGAGGATAGAGAATAGGATAGCATTGAGGATAGGATAGGATAGTGGATAGGATAGGATAGAGCAGACGATAGAGGATAGAATAGGATAGAGGATAGGATAGGATAGAGGATAGGATAGGATAGAGGATAGGATAGGATAGAGGATAGGATAGGATAGAGAATATGATAGGATAGAGAATATGATAGGATAGAGGATAGGGTAGGATAGAGTATAGGATAGGATAGAGGATAGGATAGCATAGAGGATAGGATAGGATAGAGGATAGGATAGGATAGAGAATAGGATAGGATAGAGGATAGGATAGGATAGGATAGAGGATAGGATAGGATAGAGGATAGGATAGGATAGAGGATAGGATAGCATAGAGGATAGGATAGGATAGAGGATAGGATAGGATAGGATAGAGGATAGGATAGGATAGACGATAGGATAGGATAGAGGATTGGATAGGATAGAGGATAGGATAGGATAGAGGATAGGATAGAAGATTGGTTAGTATAAAGGATAGGAGAGGATAGAGGATAGGATAGGATAGAGGATAGGATAGAGGATAGGATAGGATAGAGGATATGATACAGGATATGATAGAGGATAGGATAGAGGATTGGATAGGATAGAGGATATTATAGGATAGAGGATATGATACGATAGCGGATAGGATATAATGGAGTATAGGATAGTAATGAGGATAGGATAACGTTGAGGATAGGATAGGATAGAGGATATAATAGGATAGAGGATAGGTTAGGATAGAGGATAGGATAGGATAGAGGATAGGATAGGATAGATGATAGGATAGGATAGAGGATAGGATAGGATAGAGGATAGGATAGGATAGAGGATAGGATAGGATAGAGTATAGGATAGGATAGAGGATAGGATAGGATAGAGAATATGATAGGATAGAGGATAGGGTAGGATAGAGTATAGGATAGGATAGAGGATAGGATAGCATAGAGGATAGGATAGGATAGAGGATAGGATAGGATAGAGAATAGGATAGGATAGAGGATAGGATAGGATAGGATAGAGGATAGGATAGGATAGACGATAGGATAGGATAGAGGATAGGATAGGATAGAGGATAGGATAGAGGATTGGTTAGTATAAAGGATAGGAGAGGATAGAGGATAGGATAGGATAGAGGATAGGATAGAGGATAGGATAGGATAAAGGATATGATAGAGGATATGATACAGGATAGGATAGAGGATTGGATAGGATAGAGGATATTATAGGATAGAGGATATGATACGATAGCGGATAGGATATAATGAAGTATAGGATAGTAATGAGGATAGGATAGCGTTGAGGATAGGATAGGATAGAGGATATAATAGGATAGAGGATAGGTTAGGATAGAGGATAGGATAGGATAGAGGATAGGATAGGATAGAGGATAGGATAGGATAGAGGATAGGATAGGATAGAGGATAGGATAGGATAGAGGATAGGATAGAGGATAGGATAGGATAGAGGATAGGATAGAGGATAGGATAGAGGATTGGATAGGATAGAGGATATTATAGGATAGAGGATATGATAGGATAGCGGATAGGATATAATGGAGTATAGGATAGGAATGAGGATAGGATAGCGTTGAGGATAGGATAGGATAGAGGATAGGATAGGATAGAGGGTATGTTAGGACAGAGGATAGGATAGGATAGAGGATAGGATAGGAATGAGGATAGGATAGGATAGAGGATAGGTTAGGGTAGAGGATTGGATAGGATAGGATAGAGGATAGGATAGAGGATAGGATAGAGGATAGGATAGGATAGAGGATAGGATAGGATAGGATAGAGGATAGGATAGGATAGAGGATAGGATAGAGGATAGGATAGAGGATAGGATAGGATAGAGGATAGGATAGGATAGAGCAGACGATAGAGGATAGGATAGGATGGAGGATAGGGTAGGACATTGGATAGGATAGAGGATACGATAGGGTAGATGATATCATAGGCAAGAGGATAGGATATGATAGAGGATACGATATTATGGAGGATAGGATAGGATAGAGAATAGGATAGGATAGAGGATAGGTTAGGATAGAGTATAGGATAGGATAGAGGATAGGATAGCATAGAGGATAGGATAGCATAGAGGATAGGATAGGATAGAGGATAGGATAGGATAGAGGATAGGATAGGATAGAGAATAGGATAGGATAGAGGATAGGATAGGATAGGATAGAGGATAGGATAGGATAGAGGATAGGATAGGATAGAGGATAGGATAGGATAGAGGATAGGATAGGATAGAGGATAGGATAGAGGATAGGATAGGGTAGAGGATAGGATAGGATAGAGGATAGGATAGGATAGAGGATAGGATAGGATAGAGGATAGGATAGGATAGAGGATAGGATAGGATAGAGGATAGGATAGGATAGAGGATAGGATAGGATAGAGGATAGGATAGGATAGAATAGAGGATAGGATAGGATAGACGATAGGATAGGATAGAGGATAGGATAGGATAGAGGATAGGATTGGATAGAGGATAGGATAGAGGATTGGTTAGTATAAAGGATAGGTGAGGATAGAGAATAGGATAGCATTGAGGATAGGATAGGATAGTGGGTAGGATAGGATAGAGCAGACGATGGAGGATAGGATAGGATCGAGGATAGGATAGGGGATTGGATAGGATAGAGGATAGGAGACGATGGAGGATAGGATAGGATAGAGGATAGGATAGGATAGAGGATAGGATAGGATAGAGGATAGGATAGGATAGAGGATAGGATAGGATAGAGGATAGGATAGGATAGAGGATAGGATAGGATAGAGGATAGGATAGGATAGAGGATAGGATAGGATAGAGGATAGGATAGGATAGAATAGAGGATAGGATAGGATAGACGATAGGATAGGATAGAGGATAGGATAGGATAGAGGATAGGATTGGATAGAGGATAGGATAGAGGATTGGTTAGTATAAAGGATAGGTGAGGATAGAGAATAGGATAGCATTGAGGATAGGATAGGATAGTGGGTAGGATAGGATAGAGCAGACGATGGAGGATAGGATAGGATCGAGGATAGGATAGGGGATTGGATAGGATAGAGGATAGGAGACGATGGAGGATAGGATAGGATAGAGGATAGGATAGGATAGAGGATAGGATAAGATAGAGGATAGGTTAGGATAGAGGATAGGATAGGATAGAGGATAGGATAGGATAGAGGATACGATAGGATAGAGGATAGGATAGGATAGAGGATAGGATAGGATAGAGGATAGGATAGGATAGAGGATAGGATAGGATAGAGGATAGGATAGGATAGAGGATAGGATGGGATAGAGGATAGGATAGGATAGAGGATAGGATAGAGGATAGGATAGAGGATTGGATAGGATAGAGGATATTATAGGATAGAGGATATGATAGGATAGCGGATAGGATATAATGGAGTATAGGATAGGAATGAGGATAGGATAGCGTTGAGGATAGGATAGGATAGAGGATAGGATAGGATAGAGGGTAGGTTAGGATAGAGGATAGGATAGGATAGAGGATAGGATAGGAAAGAGGATAGGATAGGATAGAGGATAGGTTAGGATAGAGGATTGGATAGTATAAAGGATAGGTGAGGATAGAGAATAGGATATCATTGTGGATAGGATAGGATAGTGGATAGGATAGGATAGAGCTGACGATAGAGGATAGGATAGGATAGAGGATAGGAGACGATGGAGGATAGGATAGGATAGAGGATAGGATAGGATAGAGGATTGGATAAGATAGGGGATAGGTTAGGATAGAGGATATGATACGATAGCGGATAGGATATAATGGAGTATACGATAGTAATGAGGATAGGATTGCGTTGAGGATAGGATAGGATAGAGGATAGGATAGCGTTGAGGATAGGATAGGATAGAGGATAGGATAGGATAGAGGATAGGTTAGGATAGAGGATAGGATAGGATAGAGAATAGGATAGGATAGAGGATAGGATAGGATAGAGGATAGGATAGAGGATTGGATAGGATAGAGGACAGGAGACGATATAAGATAAGATAGGGGATTGGATAGGATAGAGGATAGGATAGGATAGGGGATTGGATAGGATAGAGGATAGGAGACGATGGAGGATAGGATAGGATAGAGGATAGGATAGGATAGAGGATTGGATAGTATAAAGGATAGGTGAGGATAGAGAATAGGATAGCATTGAGGATAGGATAGGATAGTGGGTAGGATAGGATAGAGGATAGGTTAGGATAGAGGATAGGATAGGATAGAGGATAGGATAGGATAGAGGATACGATAGGATAGAGGATAGGATAGGATAGAGGATAGGATAGGATAGAGGATAGGATAGGATAGAGGATAGGATATGATAGAGGATAGGATAGGATAGAGGATAGGATAGGATAGAGGATAGGATAGAGGATAGGATAGGATAGAGGATAGGATAGAGGATAGGATAGGATAGAGGATAGGATAGGATAGAGGATAGGATAGAGGATAGGATAGGATAGAGGATAGGAAAGGATAGAGGATAGGATAGGATAGAGGATAGGATAGAGGATAGGATAGGATAGAGGATAGGATAGGATAGAGGATAGGATAGGATAGAGGATAGGATAGGATTGAGGATAGGATTGAGGATAGGATAGAGGATAGGATAGGATAGAGGATAGGATAGAGGATTGGATTGGATAGAGGATATTATACGATAGAGCATATATGATACGATAGCGGATAGGTTATAATGGAGTATAGGATAGTAATGAGGATAGGATAGCGTTGAGGATAGGATAGGATATAGGATAGGATAGGATAGAGGATAGGATAGGATAGAGGATAGGTTAGGATAGAGGATAGGATAGGATAGAGGATAGGATAGGATAGAGGGTAGGATAGGATAGAGGATAGGATAGGATAGAGGATAGGATAGAGGATAGGATAGAGGATGGGATAGGATAGAGGATATTATAGGATAGAGGATATGATAGGATAGCGGATAGGATGTAATGGAGTATAGGATAGCAATGAGGATAGGATAGCGTTGAGGATAGGATAGGATATAGGATAGGATAGGATAGAGGATAGGTTAGGATAGAGGATAGGATAGGATAGAGGATAGGATAGGATAGAGGATAGGATAGGATAGAGGATAGGTTAGGATAGAGGATAGGATACGATAGAGGATAGGATAGGATAGGATAGAGGATAGGATAGGATAGACGATAGGATAGGATAGAGGATTGGATAGGATAGAGGATAGGATAGGATAGAGGATAGGATAGAAGATTGGTTAGTATAAAGGATAGGAGAGGATAGAGGATAGGATAGGATAGAGGATAGGATAGAGGATAGGATAGGATAGAGGATATGATACAGGATATGATAGAGGATAGGATAGAGGATTGGATAGGATAGAGGATATTATAGGATAGAGGATATGATACGATAGCGGATAGGATATAATGGAGTATAGGATAGTAATGAGGATAGGATAGCGTTGAGGATAGGATAGGATAGAGGATATAATAGGATAGAGGATAGGTTAGGATAGAGGATAGGATAGGATAGGATAGAGGATAGGATAGGATAGAGGATAGGATAGGATAGAGGATAGGATAGGATAGAGGATATAATAGGATAGAGGATAGGATAGGATAGAGGATAGGATAGGATAGAGGATAGGATAGGATAGAGGATAGGATAGGATAGAGGATAGGATAGGATAGAGGATAGGATAGGATAGAGGATAGGATAGGAAAGAGGATAGGATAGGATAGAGGATAGGTTAGGATAGAGGATTGGATAGTATAAAGGATAGGTGAGGATAGAGAATAGGATAGCATTGAGGATAGGATAGGATAGTGGATAGGATAGGATAGAGCAGACGATAGAGGATAGAATAGGATAGAGGATAGGATAGGATAGAGGATAGGATAGGATAGAGGATAGGATAGGATAGAGGATAGGATAGGATAGAGAATATGATAGGATAGAGAATATGATAGGATAGAGGATAGGGTAGGATAGAGTATAGGATAGGATAGAGGATAGGATAGCATAGAGGATAGGATAGGATAGAGGATAGGATAGGATAGAGAATAGGATAGGATAGAGGATAGGATAGGATAGGATAGAGGATAGGATAGGATAGAGGATAGGATAGGATAGAGGATAGGATAGCATAGAGGATAGGATAGGATAGAGGATAGGATAGGATAGGATAGAGGATAGGATAGGATAGACGATAGGATAGGATAGAGGATTGGATAGGATAGAGGATAGGATAGGATAGAGGATAGGATAGAAGATTGGTTAGTATAAAGGATAGGACAGGATAGAGGATAGGATAGGATAGAGGATAGGATAGAGGATAGGATAGGATAGAGGATATGATACAGGATATGATAGAGGATAGGATAGAGGATTGGATAGGATAGAGGATATTATAGGATAGAGGATATGATACGATAGCGGATAGGATATAATGGAGTATAGGATAGTAATGAGGATAGGATAGCGTTGAGGATAGGATAGGATAGAGGATATAATAGGATAGAGGATAGGTTAGGATAGAGGATAGGATAGGATAGAGGATAGGATAGGATAGATGATAGGATAGGATAGAGGATAGGATAGGATAGAGGATAGGATAGGATAGAGGATAGGATAGGATAGAGGATAGGATAGGATAGAGGATAGGATAGGATAGAGAATATGATAGGATAGAGGATAGGGTAGGATAGAGTATAGGATAGGATAGAGGATAGGATAGCATAGAGGATAGGATAGGATAGAGGATAGGATAGGATAGAGAATAGGATAGGATAGAGGATAGGATAGGATAGGATAGAGGATAGGATAGGATAGACGATAGGATAGGATAGAGGATAGGATAGGATAGAGGATTGGTTAGTATAAAGGATAGGAGAGGATAGAGGATAGGATAGGATAGAGGATAGGATAGAGGATAGGATAGAGGATAGGATAGGATAAAGGATATGATAGAGGATATGATAGAGGATAGGATAGAGGATTGGATAGGATAGAGGATATTATAGGATAGAGGATATGATACGATAGCGGATAGGATATAATGAAGTATAGGATAGTAATGAGGATAGGATAGCGTTGAGGATAGGATAGGATAGAGGATATAATAGGTTAGAGGATAGGTTAGGATAGAGGATAGGATAGGATAGAGGATAGGATAGGATAGAGGATAGGATAGGATAGAGGATAGGATAGGATAGAGGATAGGATAGGATAGAGGATAGGATAGAGGATAGGATAGGATAGAGGATAGGATAGAGGATAGGATAGAGGATTGGATAGGATAGAGGATATTATAGGATAGAGGATATGATAGGATAGCGGATAGGATATAATGGAGTATAGGATAGGAATGAGGATAGGATAGCGTTGAGGATAGGATAGGATAGAGGATAGGATAGGATAGAGGGTATGTTAGGACAGAGGATAGGATAGGATAGAGGATAGGATAGGAATGAGGATAGGATAGGATAGAGGATAGGTTAGGGTAGAGGATTGGATAGGATAGGATAGAGGATAGGATAGGATAGAGGATAGGATAGAGGATAGGATAGAGGATAGGATAGGATAGAGGATAGGATAGGATAGGATAGAGGATAGGATAGGATAGAGGATAGGATAGAGGATAGGATAGAGGATAGGATAGGATAGAGGATAGGATAGGATAGAGCAGACGATAGAGGATAGGATAGGATGGAGGATAGGGTAGGACATTGGATAGGATAGAGGATACGATAGGGTAGATGATATCATAGGCAAGAGGATAGGATATGATAGAGGATACGATATTATAGAGGATAGGATAGGATAGAGAATAGGATAGGATAGAGGATAGGTTAGGATAGAGTATAGGATAGGATAGAGGATAGGATAGCATAGAGGATAGGATAGCATAGAGGATAGGATAGGATAGAGGATAGGATAGGATAGAGAATAGGATAGGATAGAGGATAGGATAGGATAGGATAGAGGATAGGATAGGATAGGATAGAGGATAGGATAGGATAGAGGATAGGATAGGATAGAGGATAGGATAGGATAGAGGATAGGATAGGATAGAGGATAGGATAGAGGATAGGATAGGATAGAGGATAGGATAGGATAGAGGATAGGATAGGATAGAGGATAGGATAGGATAGAGGATAGGATAGGATAGAGGATAGGATAGGATAGAGGATAGGATAGGATAGAGGATAGGATAGGATAGAGGATAGGATAGGATAGAATAGAGGATAGGATAGGATAGACGATAGGATAGGATAGAGGATAGGATAGGATAGAGGATAGGATTGGATAGAGGATAGGATAGAGGATTGGTTAGTATAAAGGATAGGTGAGGATAGAGAATAGGATAGCATTGAGGATAGGATAGGATAGTGGGTAGGATAGGATAGAGCAGACGATG
This sequence comes from Halictus rubicundus, assembly GCF_050948215.1. Taxonomy (NCBI): domain Eukaryota; kingdom Metazoa; phylum Arthropoda; class Insecta; order Hymenoptera; family Halictidae; genus Halictus; species Halictus rubicundus. The sequence goes on along the minus strand of NW_027488580.1, from coordinate 105,491 downwards.
GAGGATAGGATAGGATCGAGGATAGGATAGGGGATTGGATAGGATAGAGGATAGGAGACGATGGAGGATAGGATAGGATAGAGGATAGGATAGGATAGAGGATAGGATAGGATAGAGGATAGGATAGGATAGAGGATAGGATAGGATAGAGGATAGGATAGGATAGAGGATAGGATAGGATAGAGGATAGGATAGGATAGAGGATAGGATAGGATAGAGGATAGGATAGGATAGAGGATAGGATAGGATAGAATAGAGGATAGGATAGGATAGACGATAGGATAGGATAGAGGATAGGATAGGATAGAGGATAGGATTGGATAGAGGATAGGATAGAGGATTGGTTAGTATAAAGGATAGGTGAGGATAGAGAATAGGATAGCATTGAGGATAGGATAGGATAGTGGGTAGGATAGGATAGAGCAGACGATGGAGGATAGGATAGGATCGAGGATAGGATAGGGGATTGGATAGGATAGAGGATAGGAGACGATGGAGGATAGGATAGGATAGAGGATAGGATAGGATAGAGGATAGGATAAGATAGAGGATAGGTTAGGATAGAGGATAGGATAGGATAGAGGATAGGATAGGATAGAGGATACGATAGGATAGAGGATAGGATAGGATAGAGGATAGGATAGGATAGAGGATAGGATAGGATAGAGGATAGGATAGGATAGAGGATAGGATAGGATAGAGGATAGGATGGGATAGAGGATAGGATAGGATAGAGGATAGGATAGAGGATAGGATAGAGGATTGGATAGGATAGAGGATATTATAGGATAGAGGATATGATAGGATAGCGGATAGGATATAATGGAGTATAGGATAGGAATGAGGATAGGATAGCGTTGAGGATAGGATAGGATAGAGGATAGGATAGGATAGAGGGTAGGTTAGGATAGAGGATAGGATAGGATAGAGGATAGGATAGGAAAGAGGATAGGATAGGATAGAGGATAGGTTAGGATAGAGGATTGGATAGTATAAAGGATAGGTGAGGATAGAGAATAGGATATCATTGTGGATAGGATAGGATAGTGGATAGGATAGGATAGAGCAGACGATAGAGGATAGGATAGGATAGAGGATAGGAGACGATGGAGGATAGGATAGGATAGAGGATAGGATAGGATAGAGGATTGGATAAGATAGGGGATAGGTTAGGATAGAGGATATGATACGATAGCGGATAGGATATAATGGAGTATACGATAGTAATGAGGATAGGATTGCGTTGAGGATAGGATAGGATAGAGGATAGGATAGCGTTGAGGATAGGATAGGATAGAGGATAGGATAGGATAGAGGATAGGATAGAGGATAGGATAGGATAGAGGATAGGATAGAGGATAGGATAGGATAGAGGATAGGATAGGATAGAGGATAGGATAGAGGATAGGATAGGATAGAGGATAGGATAGGATAGAGGATAGGATAGAGGATAGGATAGGATAGAGGATAGGATAGGATAGAGGATAGGATAGGATAGAGGATAGGATAGGATTGAGGATAGGATTGAGGATAGGATAGAGGATAGGATAGGATAGAGGATAGGATAGAGGATTGGATTGGATAGAGGATATTATACGATAGAGCATATATGATACGATAGCGGATAGGTTATAATGGAGTATAGGATAGTAATGAGGATAGGATAGCGTTGAGGATAGGATAGGATATAGGATAGGATAGGATAGAGGATAGGATAGGATAGAGGATAGGTTAGGATAGAGGATAGGATAGGATAGAGGATAGGATAGGATAGAGGGTAGGATAGGATAGAGGATAGGATAGGATAGAGGATAGGATAGAGGATAGGATAGAGGATGGGATAGGATAGAGGATATTATAGGATAGAGGATATGATAGGATAGCGGATAGGATGTAATGGAGTATAGGATAGCAATGAGGATAGGATAGCGTTGAGGATAGGATAGGATATAGGATAGGATAGGATAGAGGATAGGTTAGGATAGAGGATAGGATAGGATAGAGGATAGGATAGGATAGAGGATAGGATAGGATAGAGGATAGGTTAGGATAGAGGATAGGATACGATAGAGGATAGGATAGGATAGAGGATAGGATAGGATAGAGTATAGAATAGGATAGTGCATAGGATAGGATAGGATTGAGGGTAGGATAGGATAGAGGATAGGATAGGATAGAGGATAGGATAGGGGATTGGATAGGATAGAGGACAGGAGACGATAGAAGATAAGATAGGGGATTGGATAGGATAGAGGAAAGGAGACGATAGAGATTGGATAGGATAGATGATATTATAGGAAAGAGGATAGGATATTGTAGGAAGAAGATCTTTATTGTTTGACGGTTTTACAAATTCTGGTGTTACGCTGTTCACGCTCAAACATCAGGTTGTTATAAACAAATCGATCGTCGGCTTGTAATGACAACCGGTTACCAGTGAAACGAGCAGACGAGACAAACGGATGAATGTCAGATCGTCCCAGCTGACTGCCGACGATCGATCGTCACCAACATTAATGTATATATATGTAACAAACTCGGATAGGATAGGATATGATAGAGGATACGATATTATAGAGGATAGGACAGGATAGAGGATAGGATAGGATGGAGGATAGGATAGGATAGAGGATAGGATAGGGGATTGGATAGGATAGAGGATAGGAGACGATGGAGGATAGGATAGGATAGAGGATAGGATAGGATAGAGGATTGGATACTATAAAGGATAGGTGAGGATAGAGAATAGGATAGCATTGAGGATAGGATAGGATAGTGGATAGGATAGGATAGAGCAGACGATAGAGGATAGGATAGGATAGAGGATAGGGTAGGGGATTGGATAGGATAGAGGATAGGATAGGGTAGATGATATTATAGGTAAAAGGATAGGATATGATAGAGGATACGATATTATAGAGGATAGGATAGGATAGAGGATAGGATAGAGGATAGGATAGAGGATAGGATAGAGGATAGGATAGGATAGAGGATAGGATAGGATAGAGGATAGGATAGGATAGAGGATACGATAGGATAGGATAGAGGATACGATAGGATAGGATAGAGGATACGATAGGATAGGATAGAGGGTAGGATAGGATAGAGGAGAGGATAGGATAGATGATATTATAGGATAGAGGATAGAATATGATAGAGGATACGATATTATACAGGATACGATAGGATAGAGGATTGGATAGGGGATTGGATAGGATAGAGGATAGGAGACGATAGAGGATAGGATAGGATAGAGAATAGGATAGGATAGATGATATTATAGGCAAGAGGATAGGATATGATAGAGGATACGATATTATAGAGGATAGGATAGGATAGAGGATAGGATAGGCTAGAGGATAGGATCAGATAGAGGATAGGATAGGATAGAGGATAGGATAGGATAGATGATAGGATAGGATAGAGGATAGATGATATTATAGGATAGAGGATAGAATATGATAAAGGTTACGATATTATAGAGGATACGATAGCATAGAGGATAGGATAGGGGATTGGATAGGATAGGGGACAGGACACGATAGAGGATAAGATAGGGGATTTGATAGAATAGAGGACAGGAGACGATAGAGAATAGGATATGATAGAGGATATGATAGGATAGAGGATAGGGTAGGGGATTGGATAGGGTAGAGGATAGGATAGGAGAGAGGATAGGATAGGATAGAGGATAGGATAGCAAAGCGGATAGGATAGGATAGGATAGAGGATAGGATAGCAAAGCGGATAGGATAGGATGTAGGATTGGATAGGATAGAGGATAGGATAGGATAGAGGATAGGATAGGATAGATGATATTATAGGAAAGACGATAGAATATGATAGAGGATACGATATTATACAGGATACGATAGGATAGAGGATTGGATAGGGGATTGGATAGGATAGAGGATAGGAGACGATAGAGGATAGGATAGGATAGAGAATAGGATAGGATAGATGATATTATAGGCAAGAGGATAGGATATGATAGAGGATACGATATTATAGAGGATAGGATAGGATAGAGGATAGGATAGGCTAGAGGATAGGATCAGATAGAGGATAGGATAGGATAGAGGATAGGATAGGATAGAGGATAGGATAGGATAGAGGATAGGATAGGATAGAGGATAGATGATATTATAGGATAGAGGATAGAATATGATAGAGGTTACGATATTATAGAGGATACGATAGCATAGAGGATAGGATAGGGGATTGGATAGGATAGAGGACAGGAGACGATGGGGGATAGGATAGGATGTAGGATTGGATAGGATAGAGGATATGATAGGATAGAGGATAGGGTAGGGGATTGGATAGGATAGAGGATAGGAGACGATGGAGGATAGGATAGGAGAGAGGATAGGATAGGATAGAGGATAGGATAGCAAAGCGGATAGGATAGGATAGGATAGAGGATAGGATAGCAAAGCGGATAGGATAGGATGTAGGATTGGATAGGATAGAGGATAGGATAGGATAGAGGATAGGATAGGATAGATGATATTATAGGATACAGGATAGAATATGATAGAGGATACGATATTATACAGGATACGATAGGATAGAGGATTGGATAGGGGATTGGATAGGATAGAGGATAGGAGACGATAGAGGATAGGATAGAATAGAGGATAGGATAGGATAGAGAATAGGATAGGATAGATGATATTATAGGCAAGAGGATAGGATATGATAGAGGATACGATATTATAGAGGATAGGATAGGATAGAGGATAGGCTGGCTAGAGGATAGGATCAGATAGAGGATAGGATAGGATAGAGGATAGGATAGGATAGAGGATAGGATAGGATAGAGGATAGGATAGAGGATAGGATAGAGGATAGGATAGGATAGAGGATAGGATAGGATAGAGGATAGGATAGGATAGAGGATAGGATAGGGGATTGGATAGGATAGAGGATAGGAGACGATGGAGGATAGGATAGGATGTAGGATTGGATAGGAGAGAGGATAGGATAGGATAGAGGATAGGGTAGGGGATTGGATAGGATAGAGGATAGGAGACGATGGAGGATAGGATAGGATAGAGGATAGGATAGAGGATTGGTTAGTATAAAGGATAGGAGAGGATAGAGGATATGATAGGATTGAGGATAGGATAGGATAGAGGATAGGATATGATAGAGGAAAGGATAGGATAGAGGATAGGATAGGATAGAGGATAGGATAGGATAGAGGATAGGATAGGATAGGATTGAGGATAGGATAGGATAGAGGATAGGACAGGATAGGGGATTGGATAGGATAGAGGACAGGAGACGATAGAAGATAGGATAGGGGATTGGATAGGATAGAGGGCAGGAGACGATAGAGATTGGATAGGATAGATGATATTATAGGATAGAGGATAGGATAGGATAGAGGATAGGATAGGATAGAAGATAGGATAGGATAGAGGATAGGATAGGATAGAGGATAGGATAGGATAGAAGATAGGATAGGATAGAGGATAGGATAGGATAGAGGATAGGATAGGATAGAGAATAGGATAGGATAGATGATATTATAGGCAAGAGGATAGGATATGATAGAGGATACGATATTATAGAGGATAGGATAGGATAGAGGATAGGATAGGCTAGAGGATAGGATCAGATACAGGATAGGATAGGATAGAGGATAGGATAGGATAGAGGATAGGATAGGATGTAGGATTGGATAGGATAGAGGATAGGATAGGATAGAGGATAGGGTAGGGGATTGGATAGGATAGAGGATAGGAGACGATGGAGGATAGGATAGGATAGAGGATAGGATAGAGGATTGGTTAGTATAAAGGATAGGAGAGGATAGAGGATATGATAGGATTGAGGATAGGATAGGATAGAGGATAGGATATGATAGAGGAAAGCATAGGATAGAGGATAGGATAGGATAGAGGATAGGATAGGATAGGATTGAGGATAGGATAGGATAGATGATATTATAGGATAGAGGATAGAATATGATAGAGGATACGATATTATAGAGGATACGATAGGATAGAGGATTGGAAAGGGGATTGGATAGGATCGAGGATAGAATCGAGGATAGGATAGAGGATAGGATAGAGGATAGGATAGAGGATAGGATAGGATAGAGAATAGGATAGGATAGATGATGTTATAGGCAAGAGGATAGGATATGATAGAGGATACGATATTATAGAGGATAGGATAGGATAGAGTATCGGATAGGATAGGACAGAGGATAGGATAGGGGATTGGATAGGATAGAGGACAGGAGACGATAGAGGATAGTATAGGATAGAGGATAGGATAGGATAGAGGATAGGTTGGGGATTGGATAGGATAGAGGGCATGTGACGATAGAGGATAAGTTAGGGGATTTGCTAGGATAGAGGACAGGGGACGATAGAGATTGGATAGGATAGATGATATTATAGGATAGAGGATAGGATAGGATAGAGAATAGGATAGGGGATTGGATAGGATAGAGGATAGGAGACGATGGAAGATAGGATAGGATGTAGGATTGGATAGGATAGAGGATAGGATAGAGGATAGGATACGATAGAGGATAGGATAGGATAGAGGATAGGATAGGCTAGAGGATAGGATAGGATAGAGGATAGGATAGGGTAGAGGATAGGATAGGATAGAGGATAGGATAGGATAGAGGATAGGATAGGATAGAGGATAGGATAGCATAGCGGATAGGATAGGATAGAGGATAGGATAGGATAGAGGATAGGATAGGATAGAGTATCGGATAGGATACGACAGAGGATAGGATAGGGGATTGGATAGGATAGAGGACAGGAGACGATAGAGGATAGTATAGGATAGAGGATAGGATAGGATAGATGATATTATAGGAAAGAGGATAGAATGTGATATAGGATACGATATTATAGAGGATAGGATAGGATAGAGGATAGGATAGGCTAGAGGATAGGATCAGATAGAGGATAGGATAGGATAGAGGATAGGATAGGATAGAGGATAGGATAGGATAGAGGATAGGATAGGATGGAGGATAGGATAGGATAGAGGATAGGATAGGATAGAGGATAGGATAGGATAGAGGATAGGATAGGATAGAGGATAGGATAGGATAGAGGATAGGATAGGATAGAGGATAGGATAGAGGATAGGATAGAGGATAGGATATAGGATAGGATAGAGGATTGGATAGGATAGAGGATATTATAGGATAGAGGATATGATAGGATAGCGGATAGGATATAATGGAGTATAGGATAGGAATGAGGATAGGATAGGATAGAGGATAGGTTAGGATAGAGGATTGGATAGTATAAAGGATAGGTGAGGATAGAGAATAGGATAGCATTGAGGATAGGATAGGATAGTGGATAGGATAGGATAGAGCAGACGATAGAGGATAGGATAGGATAGAGGATAGGGTAGGAGATTGGATAGGATAGAGGATACGATAGGGTAGATGATATCATAGGCAAGAGGATAGGATATGATAGAGGATACGATATTATAGAGGATAGGATAGGATAGAGAATAGGATAGGATAGAGGATAGGTTAGGATAGTGTATAGGATAGGATAGAGGATATGTTAGGATAGGATAGGATAGAGGATAGGATAGGATAGAGGATAGGATAGGATAGAGGATAGGATAGGATAGAGGATAGGATAGGATAGAGGATAGGATAGGATAGAGGATAGGATAGGATAGAGGATAGGATAGGATAGAGGATAGGATAGGATAGGATAGAGGATAGGATAGGATAGTGGATAGGATAGGATAGAGGATAGAGGATAGGATAGGATAGGATAGGATAGAGGATAGGATAGGATAGAGGATAGGGTAGGATAGAGGATAGAATAGGATAGAGGATAGGATAGGATAGAGGACAGGATAGGATAGAGGATTGGATAGGATAGAGGATATGATAGGATAGCGGATAGGATATAATGGAGTATAGGTTAGGAATGAGGATAGGATAGGGTTCAGGATAGGATAGGATAGAGAATAGGATAGGATAGAGGATAGGTTAGGATAGAGTATAGGATAGGATAGAGGATAGGATAGGATAGCGGATAGTATAGGATAGAGGATAGGATAGGATAGAGGATAGGATAGGATAGAGGATAGGATAGGATAGAGGATAGGTGACGATAGAGGATAGGATAGGATAGAGGATAGGATAGGATAGAGGATAGGATAGGATAGAGGATAGGATAGAGGATATGATAGGATAGCGGATAGGATATAATGGAGTATAGGATAGGAATGAGGATAGGATAGGGTTCAGGATAGGATAGGATAGAGGATAGGATAAGATAGAGGATAGGTTAGGATAGAGGATAGGATAGGATAGGATAGAGGATAGGATAGGATAGAGGATAGGAGAGGATAGAGGATAGGATAGGATAGAGGATAGGATAGGATAGAGGATAGGATAGGATAGAGGAAAGGATAGGATAGAGGATAGGATAGAGGATTGGTTAGTATAAAGGATAGGAGAGGATAGAGGATAGGATAGGATAGAGGATAGGATAGAGGATAGGATAGGATAGAGGATATGATAGAGGATAGGATAGAGGTTTGGATAGGATAGAGGATATTATAGGATAGAGGATATGATACGATAGCGGATAGGATATAATGGAGTATAGGATAGTAATGAGGATAGGATAGCGTTGAGGATATGATAGGATAGAGGATAGGATAGGATAGAGGACAGGTTAGGATAGAGGATAGGATAGGATAGAGGATAGGATAGGATAGAGGATAGGATAGGATAGAGTGTAGGATAGGATAGAGGGTAGGATAGGATAGAGGATAGGATAGAGGATAGGATAGAGGATAGGATAGAGGATTGGATAGGATAGAGGATAGGATAGGATAGAGGATAGGATAGAGGATAGGATAGAGGATAGGATAGAGGATAGGATAGAGGATAGGATAGAGGATTGGATAGGATAGAGGATATGATAGGATAGCGGATAGGATATAATGGAGTATAGGATAGGAATGAGGATAGGATAGCGTTGAGGATAGGATATGATAGAGGATAGGGTAGGATAGAGGGTAGGTTAGGATAGAGGATAGGATAGGATAGAGGATAGGATAGGAAAGAGGATAGGATAGGATAGAGGATAGGTTAGGATAGAGGATTGGATAGTATAAAGGATAGGTGAGGATAGAGAATAGGATAGCATTGAGGATAGGATAGGATAGTGGATAGGATAGGATAGAGCAGACGATAGATGATATGATAGGATAGAGGATAGGGTAGGAGATTGGATAGGATAGAGGATACGATAGGGTAGATGGTATCATAGGCAAGAGGATAGGATATGATAGAGGATACGATATTATAGAGGATAGGATAGGATAGAGAATAGGATAGGATAGAGGATAGGTTAGGATAGTGTATAGGATAGGATAGAGGATAGGATAGCATAGAGGATAGGATAGGATAGAGGATAGGATAGGATAGAGGATATGATAGGATAGAGGATAGGATAGCATAGAGGATAGGATAGGATAGAGGATAGGATAGGATAGAGGATAGGATAGGATAGAGGATAGGATAGGATAGGATAGGATAGAGGATAGGATAGGATAGAGGATAGGATAGGATAGGATAGAGGATAGGATAGGATAGAGGATAGGATAGAATAGAGGATAGGATAGGATAGAGGATAGGATAGGATAGAGGATAGGATAGAAGATAGGATAGGATAGGATAGAGGATAGGATAGAGGATTGGATAGGATAGAGGACAGGAGACGATATAAGATAAGATAGGGGATTGGATAGGATAGAGGATAGGATAGGATAGAGGATAGGATAGGGGATTGGATAGGATAGAGGATAGGAGACGATGGAGGATAGGATAGGATAGAGGATAGGATAGGATAGAGGATTGGATAGTATAAAGGATAGGTGAGGATAGAGAATAGGATAGCATTGAGGATAGGATAGGATAGTGGATAGGATAGGATAGAGCAGACGATAGAGGATAGGATAGGAGCGAGGATAGGATAGGGGATTGGATAGGATAGAGGATAGGAGACGATGGAGGATAGGATAGGATAGAGGATAGGATAGGATAGACGATTGGATAAGATAGAGGATAGGTTAGGATAGAGGATAGGATAGGATAGGATAGAGGATAGGAGAGGATAGAGGATAGGATAGGATAGAGGATAGGATAGGATAGAGGATAGGATACGATAGAGGATAGGATAGGATAGAGGATAGGATAGAGGATAGGATAGAGGATAGGATAGAGGATAGGATAGAGGATAGGATAGAGGATAGGATATAGGATAGGATAGAGGATTGGATAGGATAGAGGATATTATAGGATAGAGGATAGGATAGGATAGAGGATAGAATAGGATAGAGGATAGGATAGGATAGAGGACAGGATAGGATAGAGGATTGGATAGGATAGAGGATATGATAGGATAGCGGATAGGATATAATGGAGTATAGGTTAGGAATGAGGATAGGATAGGGTTCAGGATAGGATAGGATAGAGAATAGGATAGGATAGAGGATAGGTTAGGATAGAGTATAGGATAGGATAGAGGATAGGATAGGATAGCGGATAGTATAGGATAGAGGATAGGATAGGATAGAGGATAGGATAGGATAGAGGATAGGATAGGATAGAGGATAGGAGACGATAGAGGATAGGATAGGATAGAGGATAGGATAGGATAGAGGATAGGATAGGATAGAGGATAGGATAGAGGATATGATAGGATAGCGGATAGGATATAATGGAGTATAGGATAGGAATGAGGATAGGATAGGGTTCAGGATAGGATAGGATAGAGGATAGGATAAGATAGAGGATAGGTTAGGATAGAGGATAGGATAGGATAGGATAGAGGATAGGATAGGATAGAGGATAGGAGAGGATAGAGGATAGGATAGGATAGAGGATAGGATAGGATAGAGGATAGGATAGGATAGAGGAAAGGATAGGATAGCGGTTAGTATAGGATAGAGGATAGGATAGGATAGAGGATAGGATAGGATAGAGGATAGGATAGGATAGAGGATAGGAGACGATAGAGGATAGGATAGGTTCAGGATAGGATAGGATAGAGGATAGGATAAGATAGAGGATAGGTTAGGATAGAGGATAGGATAGGATAGGATAGAGGATAGGATAGGATAGAGGATAGGAGAGGATAGAGGATAGGATAGGATAGAGGATAGGATAGGATAGAGGATAGGATAGGATAGAGGAAAGGATAGGATAGAGGATAGGATAGAGGATTGGTTAGTATAAAGGATAGGAGAGGATAGAGGATAGGATAGGATAGAGGATAGGATAGAGGATAGGATAGAGGATATGATAGAGGATAGGATAGAGGTTTGGATAGGATAGAGGATATTATAGGATAGAGGATATGATACGATAGCGGATAGGATATAATGGAGTATAGGATAGTAATGAGGATAGGATATAATGGAGTATAGGATAGTAATGAGGATAGGATAGCGTTGAGGATATGATAGGATAGAGGATAGGATAGGATAGAGGACAGGTTAGGATAGAGGATAGGATAGGATAGAGGATAGGATAGGATAGAGGATATAATAGGATAGAGGATAGGATAGGATAGAGGATAGGATAGGATAGAGGATAGGATAGAGGATAGGATAGAGGATAGGATAGAGGATAGGATAGAGGATTGGATAGGATAGAGGATATTATAGGATAGAGGATATGATAGAATAGCGGATAGGATATAATGGAGTATAGGATAGGAATGAGGATAGGATAGCGTTGAGGATAGGATAGGATAGAGAATAGGATAGGATAGAGGATAGGTTAGGATAGAGGATAGGATAGGATAGAGGATAGGATAGGATAGAGGATAGGATAGGATAGAGGATAGGATAGGATAGAGGATAGGATAGGATAGAGGATAGGATAGAGGATAGGATAGAGGATAGGATAGGATAGAGGATACGATAGAGGATAGGATAGAGGATAGGATAGAGGATAGGATAGAGGATAGGATAGAGGATTGGATAGGATAGAGGATATTATAGGATAGAGGATATGATAGGATAGCGGATAGGATATAATGGAGTATAGGATAGGAATGAGGATAGGATAGCGTTGAGGATAGGATAAGATAGAGGATAGGATAGGATAGAGGGTAGGTTAGGATAGAGGATAGGATAGGATAGAGGATAGGATAGGAAAGAGGATAGGATAGGATAGAGGATAGGTTAGGATAGAGGATTGGATAGTATAAAGGATAGGTGAGGATAGAGAATAGGATAGCATTGAGGATAGGATAGGATAGTGGATAGGATAGGATAGAGCAGACGATAGAGGATAGGATAGGATAGAGGATAGGGTAGGAGATTGGATAGGATAGAGGATACGATAGGGTAGAGGATAGGATAGGATAGAGGATAGGATAGGATAGAGGATAGGATAGGATAGAGGATAGGATAGGATAGAGGATAGGATAGGATAGAGGATAGGATACGATAGAGGATAGGATAGGATAGAGGATAGGATAGGATAGAGATTAGGATAGGATAGGATTGAGGGTAGGATAGAGGATAGGATGGGATAGAGGATAGGATAGGGGATTGGATAGGATAGATGACAGGAGACGATAGAAGATAGGATAGGGGATTGGATAGGATAGAGGAAAGGAGACGATAGAGATTGGATAGGATAGATGATATTATAGGAAAGAGGATAGGATATGATAGAGTATACGATATTATAGAGGATAGGACAGGATAGAGGATAGGATAGGATAGAGGATAGGATAGGATACAGGATAGGATAGGATAGAGGATAGGATAGGATAGAGGATAGGTTAGGATAGAGGATAGGATAGGATAGAGGATAGGATAGGATAGAGGATAGGATAGGATAGAGGATGGGATAGGATAGAGTATAGAATAGGATAGAGCATAGGATAGGATAGGATTGATGGTAGGATGGGATAGAGGATAGGATAGGATAGATTATAGGATAGGGGATTGTATAGGATAGAGGACAGGAGACGATAGAAGATAAGATAGGGGATTGGATAGGATGGAGGAAAGGAGACGATAGAGATTGGATAGGATATATGATATAATAGGAAAGAGGATAGGATATGATAGAGGATACGATATTATAGAGGATAGGACAGGATAGAGGATAGGATAGGATAGAGGATAGGATAGGATGGAGGATAGGATAGGATAGAGGATAGGATAGGATAAAGGATAGGATAGGATAGAGGATAGGATAGGATAGAGGATATGATAGAGGATAGGATAGACGATTGGATAGGATAGAGGATATTATAGGATAGAGGATATGATACGATAGCGGATAGGATATAATGGAGTATACGATAGTAATGAGGATAGGATAGCGTTGAGGATAGGATAGGATAGAGGATAGGATAGGATAGAGGATAGGTTGGGATAGAGGATAGGATAGGATAGAGGATAGGATAGGATAGAGGATAGGATAGGATAGAGGATAGGATAGGATAGAGGATAGGATAGGATAGAGGATAGGATAGGATAGAGGATAGGATAGGATAGAGGATAGGATAGGATAGAGGATAGGATAGGATAGAGGATAGGATAGAGGATAGGATAGAGGATTGGATAGGATAGAGGACAGGAGACGATATAAGATAAGATAGGGGATTGGATAGGATAGAGGATAGGATAGGATAGAGGATATGATAGGGGATTGGATAGGATAGAGGATAGGAGACGATGGAGGATAGGATAGGATAGAGGAGAGGATAGGATAGAGGATAGGATAGGATAGGATAGAGGATAGGATAGGATAGAGGATAGGATAGGATAGAGGATAGGATAGGATAGAGGATAGGATAGGATAGAGGATAGGATAGGATAGAGGATAGGATAGGATAGTGGATAGGATAGGATAGAGGATAGGATAGGATAGAGGATAGGATAGGATAGAGGATAGGATAGGATAGAGGATAGGATAGGATAGAGGATAGGATAGGATAGAGGATAGGATACGATAGAGGATAGGATAGGATAGAGGATAGGATAGGATAGAGCATAGGATAGGATAGGATTGAGGGTAGGATAGAGGATAGGATAGGATAGAGGATAGGATAGGGGATTGGATGGGATAGATGACAGGAGACGATAGAAGATAGGATAGGGGATTGGATAGGATAGAGGAAAGGAGACGATAGAGATTGGATAGGATAGATGATATTATAGGAAAGAGGATAGGATATGATAGCGTATACGATATTATAGAGGATAGGACAGGATAGAGGATAGGATAGGATAGAGGATAGGATAGGATACAGGATAGGATAGGATAGAGGATAGGATAGGATAGAGGATAGGTTAGGATAGAGGATAGGATAGGATAGAGGATAGGATAGGATAGAGGATAGGATAGGATAGAGGATGGGATAGGATAGAGTATAGAATAGGATAGAGCATAGGATAGGATAGGATTGATGGTAGGATAGGATAGAGGATAGGATAGGATAGATTATAGGATAGGGGATTGTATAGGATAGAGGACAGGAGACGATAGAAGATAAGATAGGGGATTGGATAGGATGGAGGAAAGGAGACGATAGAGATTGGATAGGATAGATGATATAATAGGAAAGAGGATAGGATATGATAGAGGATACGATATTATAGAGGATAGGACAGGATAGAGGATAGGATAGGATAGAGGATAGGATAGGATGGAGGATAGGATTGGATAGAGGATAGGATAGGATAGAGGATAGGACAGGATAGAGGATAGGATAGGATAGAGGATAGGATAGGATAGAGGATAGGATAGGATAGAGGATAGGATAGGATAGAGGATAGGATAGGGGATTGGATAGGATAGAGGATAGGAGACGATGGAGGATAGGATAGGATAGAGGATAGGATAGGATAGAGGATTGGATAGTATAAAGGATAGGTGAGGATAGAGAATAGGATAGCATTGAGGATAGGATAGGATAGTGGATAGGATAGGATAGAGCAGACGATAGAGGATAGGATAGGATCGAGGATAGGATAGGGGATTGGATAGGATAGACGATTGGATAAGATAGAGGATAGGTTAGGATAGAGGATAGGATAGGATAGGATAGAGGATAGGATAGGATAGAGGATAGGATAGGATAGAGGATAGGATAGGATAGTGGATAGGATAGGATAGAGGATAGGATAGGATAGAGGATAGGATAGGATAGAGGATAGGATAGGATAGAGGATAGGATAGGATAGAGGATAGGACAGGATAGAGGATAGGATAGGATAGGATAGAGGATAGGATAGGATAGAGGATAGGATAGAGGATTGGATAGGATAGAGGACAGGAGACGATATAAGATAAGATAGGGGATTGGATAGGATAGAGGATAGGATAGGATAGAGGATAGGATAGGGGATTGGATAGGATAGGGGATAGGAGACGATGGAGGATAGGATAGGATAGAGGATAGGATAGGATAGAGGATAGGATAGGATAGAGGATAGGATAGGATCGAGGATAGGATAGGGGATTGGATAGGATAGAGGATAGGAGACGATGGAGGATAGGATAGGATAGAGGATAGGATAGGATAGACGATTGGATAAGATAGAGGATAGGTTAGGATAGAGGATAGGATAGGATAGGATAGAGGATAGGATAGGATAGAGGATAGGATAGGATAGAGGATAGGATAGGATAGAGGATAGGATAGGATAGAGGATAGGATAGGATAGAGGATAGGATAGGATAGAGGATAGGATAGGATAGAGGATAGGATAGGATAGAGGATAGGATAGGATAGAGGATAGGATAGGATAGAGGATAGGATAGGATAGAGGATAGGATAGGATAGAGGATAGGATAGGATAGAGGATAGGATAGGATAGAGGATAGGATAGGATAGAGGATAGGATAGGATAGAGGATAGGATAGGATAGAGGATAGGATAGGATAGAGGATAGGATAGGATAGAGGATAGGATAGGATAGAGGATAGGATAGGATAGAGGATAGGATAGGATAGAGGATAGGATAGGATAGAGGATAGGATAGGATAGAGGATAGGATAGGATAGGATAGAGGATAGGATAGAGGATTGGTTAGTATAAAGGATAGGAGAGGATAGAGGATAGGATAGGATAGAGGATAGGATAGAGGATAGGATAGGATAGAGGATATGATAGAGGATAGGATAGAGGATTGGATAGGATAGAGGATATTATAGGATAGAGGATATGATACGATAGCGGATAGGATATAATGGAGTATAGGATAGTAATGAGGATAGGATAGCGTTGAGGATAGGATAGGATAGAGGATAGGATAGGATAGAGGATAGGTTAGGATAGAGGATAGGATAGGATAGAGGATAGGATAGGATAGAGGATAGGATAGGATAGAGGATAGGATAGAGGATGGGATAGAGGATAGGATAGAGGATTGGATAGGATAGAGGATATTATAGGATAGAGGATATGATAGGATAGAGGATAGGATAGGATAGAGGATGGGATAGGATAGAGTATAGAATAGGATAGAGCATAGGATAGGATAGGATTGATGGTAGGATAGGATAGAGGATAGGATAGGATAGATTATAGGATAGAGGATTGTATAGGATAGAGGACAGGAGACGATAGAAGATAAGATAGGGGATTGGATAGGATGGAGGAAAGGAGACGATAGAGATTGGATAGGATAGATGATATAATAGGAAAGAGGATAGGATATGATAGAGGATACGATATTATAGAGGATAGGACAGGATAGAGGATAGGATAGGATAGAGGATAGGATAGGATGGAGGATAGGATAGGATAGAGGATTGGATAGGATAGAGGATAGGACAGGATAGAGGATAGGATAGGATAGAGGATAGGATAGGATAGAGGATAGGATAGGATAGAGGATAGGATAGGATAGAGGATAGGATAGGATAGAGGATAGGATAGAGGATTGGATAGGATAGAGGACAGGAGACGATATAAGATAAGATAGGGGATTGGATAGGATAGAGGATAGGATAGGATAGAGGATAGGATAGGGGATTGGATAGGATAGAGGATAGGAGACGATGGAGGATAGGATAGGATAGAGGATAGGATAGGATAGAGGATTGGATAGTATAAAGGATAGGTGAGGATAGAGAATAGGATAGCATTGAGGATAGGATAGGATAGTGGATAGGATAGGATAGAGCAGATGATAGAGGATAGGATAGGATCGAGGATAGGATAGGGGATTGGATAGGATAGAGGATAGGAGACGATGGAGGATAGGATAGGATAGAGGATAGGATAGGATAGACGATTGGATAAGATAGAGGATAGGTTAGGATAGAGGATAGGATAGGATAGGATAGAGGATAGGATAGGATAGAGGATAGGATAGGATAGAGGATAGGATAGGATAGAGGATAGGATAGGATAGAGGATAGGATAGGATAGAGGATAGGATAGGATAGAGGATAGGATAGGATAGAGGATAGGATAGGATAGAGGATAGGATAGGATAGAGGATAGGATAGGATAGAGGATAGGATAGGATAGATGATAGGATAGGATAGAGGATAGGATAGGATAGAGGATAGGATAGGATAGAGGATAGGATAGGATAGAGGATAGGATAGGATAGGATAGAGGATAGGATAGAGGATTGGTTAGTATAAAGGATAGGAGAGGATAGAGGATAGGATAGGATAGAGGATAGGATAGAGGATAGGATAGGATAGAGGATATGATAGAGGATAGGATAGAGGATTGGATAGGATAGAGGATATTATAGGATAGAGGATATGATACGATAGCGGATAGGATATAATGGAGTATAGGATAGTAATGAGGATAGGATAGCGTTGAGGATAGGATAGGATAGAGGATAGGATAGGATAGAGGATAGGTTAGGATAGAGGATAGGATAGGATAGAGGATAGGATAGGATAGAGGATAGGATAGAGGATGGGATAGAGGATAGGATAGAGGATTGGATAGGATAGAGGATATTATAGGATAGAGGATATGATAGGATAGCGGATAGGATATAATGGAGTATAGGATAGGAATGAGGATAGGATATCGTTGAGGATAGGATAGGATAGGATAGAGGGTAGGTTGGGATAGAGGATAGGATAGGATAGAGGATAGGATAGGAAAGAGGATAGGATAGGATAGAGGATAGGTTAGGATAGAGGATTGGATAGTATAAAGGATAGGTGAGGATAGAGAATAGGATAGCATTGAGGATAGGATAGGATAGTGGATAGAATAGGATAGAGCAGACGATAGATAATAGGATAGGATAGAGGATAGGGTAGGAGATTGGATAGGATAGAGGATACGATAGGGTAGATGATATCATAGGCAAGAGGATAGGATATGATAGAGGATACGATATTATAGAGGATAGGATAGGATAGAGAATAGGATAGGATAGAGGATAGGTTAGGATAGAGTATAGGATAGGATAGAGGATAGGATAGCATAGAGGATAGGATAGGATAGAGGATAGGATAGGATAGAGGATAGGATAGGATAGAGGATACGATAGGATAGGATAGAGGATAGGATAGGATAGAGGATAGGATAGGATAGAGGATAGGATAGGATAGAGGATAGGATAGGATAGGATAGAGGATAGGATAGGATAGGATAGAGGATAGGATAGGATAGAGGATAGGATAGGATAGAGGATAGGATAGGATAGGATAGAGGATAGGATAGGATAGAGGATCGGATAGGATAGAGGATCGGATAGGATAGAGGATAGGATAGGATAGAGGATAGGATAGGATAGAAGATAGGATAGGATAAAGGATAGGATAGGATAGAGGATAGGATAGGATAGAGGATAGGATAGGATAGAGGATAGGATAGGATAGAGGATGGGATAGGATAGAGGATAGGATATAATGGAGTATAGGATAGGAATGAGGATAGGATAGGGTTGAGGATAGGATAGGATAGAGGTTAGGATAGTGTAGAGAATAGGATAGGATAGAGGATAGGATAGGATAGAGGATAGGATAGGATAGAGGATAGGATAGGATAGAGGATAGGATAGGATAGAGGATAGGATAGGATAGAGGATAGGATAGGATAGAGGATAGGATAGGATAGAGGATAGGATAGGATAGAGGATAGGATAGGATAGAGGATAGGATAGGATAGAGGATAGGATAGAGGATAGGATAGAGGATAGGATAGGATAGAGGATAGGATAGGATAGAGGATAGGATAGGATAGAGGATAGGATAGGATAGAGGATAGGATAGGATAGAGGATAGGGTAGGATAGAGGTTAGGATAGAGGATAGGATAGGATAGAGGATAGGATAGGATAGAGGATAGGATAGGATAGAGGATGGGATAGGATAGAGGATAGGATATAATGGAGTATAGGATAGGAATGAGGATAGGATAGGGTTGAGGATAGGATAGGATAGAGGTTATGATAGTGTAGAGAATAGGATAGGATAGAGGATAGGATAGGATAGAGGATAGGATAGGATAGAGGATAGGATAGGATAGAGGATAGGATAGGATAGAGGATAGGATAGGATAGAGGATAGGATAGGATAGAGGATAGGATAGGATAGAGGATAGGATAGGATAGAGGATAGGATAGGATAGAGGATAGGATAGGATAGAGGATAGGATAGGATAGAGGATAGGATAGGATAGAGGATAGGATAGGATAGAGGATAGGATAGGATAGAGGATAGGATAGGATAGAGGATAGGATAGGATAGAGGATAGGGTAGGATAGAGGATAGGATAGGATAGAGGATAGGATAGGATAGAGGATAGGATAGGATAGAGGATAGGATAGGATAGAGGATAGGGTAGGATAGAGGATAGGATAGGATAGAGGATAGGATAGGATAGAGGATAGGATAGGATAGAGGATAGGATAGGATAGAGGATAGGATGGGAGGGTTCCGTGGGTGAGCGCGTTAGTCGATCGGCTACCACCAGTGTGGTCGTGGGTTCGATTCCCGGCGGCGGTGCCCTCATTTTTCCCGAGATCCTACAATTGGTGTCAGAAGTGGGATTGGGGGAACACCGATCGCCGCACGATGGCGCTGTGAGAAAAAAAAAACTGCGAATTTGTGAGTTGTGTTACGAGTTGTTACGAGTTGACGAGAAATTACGAGTTGTGTTGGTGGCTCTGTGTATGGCCACAACACGATAGAGAAAACGATGATACGACGCTGTGACGGACATTCGAGGGCGAATGTCGTCGCAGGATGGCCGAGTGTGGGATCAGGACCCCCAGAACAAAAAGTATGTAGGAGATCGGGAAGAACGGGAGGGTTCCGTGGGTGAGCGCGTTAGTCGATCGGCTACCACCAGTGTGGTCGTGGGTTCGATTCCCGGCGGCGGTGCCCTCATTTTTCCCGAGATCCTACATTAATTGCGCCCTTGAAACCACTCCTTTCGCCGGAAGACTTTCGCTCTTTCGGTGTTGGGCCCGTTGCTGTGGAATCTTGCGTACGATCGCGTCCTGCGGGAGGAGATGCCTCCCGGGGTCAGCCTGACGTGTTACGCCGACGACACGCTGGTATTGGCCACCGGGAGGTATGCGAAGGAGGCCATCTGCCTGGCGGAGCGCGGCGCGTGGCGCGCGGTGCGCGCGATCCGGTCGCTGGGCCTAGAGGTGTCCGTCGAGAAAACCAGGGCCATGTGGTTTCTCCGCTCGGCCCGGTTGGCGGCGCCTCCCCAGTGCTGGATCTGCGTGGGGGAGGGGATGGTCAAGGTCGGGTCCCAGATGCGGTACCTGGGACTCGAGCTTGACGGCCGGTGGCGTTTTGACCGCCACCTTGAGTCGCTGGCGCCCCGGGCGGAGAGGGCGACCGCTGCGCTCGGTCGCCTTCTCCCGAATCTCGGGGGACCCTGTGGACGGGTGCGTCGTCTGTTCGCGGTGGTGGTGCGAGTTTTGGTCCTGTACGGAGCCCCTGTATGGGCGCGCGATGTCTTGGCTAGGGGGCGCAGTGGCGGCACACGGTCGCTGCTGCGTCGCATCGAGCGCAGGCTGGCCATAGGCATCGTGCGGGGGTACCGCACCATTTCATACGCGACGGCGATGGTGATGTCGGGGCTGATCCCCCTCGAGCTGGAGGCCCGCGTGTTGGCGGATGTGCATACGCACTCCAGGGAAATCCGGCTCCGGGGGGTGGCCCCGGATCAGGCGCGGCTCATGGTGGATGAGCTCAGGCGACATGCTCGGCGGCACGCAGCCCGGGAGTGGCGCGATAGCCTTCCCGGGACAAGGGAGGGCGAGAGGCGGGCCGTTCGGGCCATCCTCCCGGTGTTCGATCAATGGAACAGGGGATGGATGGGGCATAGGGTCTCCTACCGTGTGACGCAGGTGATGAGCGGGCACGGGTGCTTCGGCGACTACCTGTGTCGCATCGGGAGAGAGACCGAGGAGGCGTGTCACCACTGCGGCGAGCCGCGGGACACGGCGCAACACACTCTGGAGGAGTGTCCGGCATGGGGGGGAGAGCGCCGTGCCCTGCGGCGCGCGGTGGGCCACGACCTCTCGCTCCCGGCTGTCGTCGCTGCGGCAGCCGGTGGCGAGGAGGCGTGGAGGGGGTTCGCTTCCTTCTGCGAGCGGGTTATGCTGCGGAAGGAGGCTGCGGAACGGGATCGGGAGCGTAATCACGATCCCGGCCGAAGGGGGGGGAGTCGGCGCAGGGTACGCCCCGGGGGCGTACCCCCGTTGCGACGCCTCTGACGCGAGCGGGGACGCCCTTGATGATCTCGAGGCGGGGGATCGGATATCCCCTTACACTCGGTCACCAACGGCGTCCCCGGAGGCCGCCGGGCATCTCGGGCGGGGGCTCGGATGCTCATCGGGCGGCCTAACAGGGGGGGAAGGCGCCACGTCGTCCGTTGCGTGGTGCCTTCGGATAGAGTAGGTACGGGAGGGGGCCGCGTCCCCCCCCCTGGGTGGTATGCTAAGGCGGGGGCACACCGGATTGACATGCGCGCGCAGAGCACGGGTGCCCCCAGGAGTCTAGGGACGGACGGGGAAGAGTTAGTGGGTATACTCGGCGATGCACCAACCAGCCGAGGAGTCCCACATAACCCGGACCACCCCCCCCGGGGGGGGTTCGGGTATCCGTAACGAGATTACCTCCTCGAAAAAAAAAAAAAAAAAAAAAAAAAAATAGGATAGAGGATAGGATAGGATAGAGGATAGGATAGGATAGAGGATAGGATAGGATAGAGGATAGGATAGGATAGAGGATAGGATAGGATAGAGGATAGGATAGGATAGAGGATAGGATAGGATAGAGGATAGGATAGGATAGAGGATAGGATAGGATAGAGGATAGGATAGGATAGAGGATAGGATAGGATAGAGGATAGGATAGGATAGAGGATAGGATAGGATAGAGGATAGGATAGGATAGAGGATAGGATAGGATAGAGGATAGGATAGGATAGAGGATAGGATAGGATAGAGGATAGGATAGGATAGAGGATAGGATAGGATAGAGGATAGGATAGGATAGAGGATAGGATAGGATAGAGGATAGGATAGGATAGAGGATAGGATAGGATAGAGGATAGGATAGGATAGAGGATAGGATAGGATAGAGGATAGGATAGGATAGAGGATAGGATAGGATAGAGGATAGGATAGGATAGAGGATAGGATAGGATAGAGGATAGGATAGGATAGAGGATAGGATAGGATAGAGGATAGGATAGGATAGAGGATAGGATAGAGGATTGGTTAGTATAAAGGATAGGAGAGCATAGAGGATAGGATAGGATAGAGGATAGGATAGAGGATATTATAGGATAGAGGATATGATACGATAGCTGATAGGATATAATGGAGTATAGGATAGTAATGAGGATAGGATAGCGTTGAGGATAGGATAGGATAGAGGATAGGATAGGATAGAGGATAGGTTAGGATAGAGGATAGGATAGGATAGAGGATAGGATAGGATAGAGGATAGGATAGGATAGAGGATAGGATAGGATAGAGGATAGGATAGGATAGAGGATAGGATAGAGGATAGGATAGAGGATAGGATAGGATAGAGGATAGGATAGGATAGAGGATAGGATAGGATAGAGGATAGGATAGGATAGAGGATAGGATAGGATAGAGGATAGGGTAGGATAGAGGTTAGGATAGAGGATAGGATAGGATAGAGGATAGGATAGGATAGAGGATAGGATAGGATAGAGGATGGGATAGGATAGAGGATAGGATATAATGGAGTATAGGATAGGAATGAGGATAGGATAGGGTTGAGGATAGGATAGGATAGAGGTTAGGATAGTGTAGAGAATAGGATAGGATAGAGGATAGGATAGGATAGAGGATAGGATAGGATAGAGGATAGGATAGGATAGAGGATAGGATAGGATAGAGGATAGGATAGGATAGAGGATAGGATAGGATAGAGGATAGGATAGGATAGAGGATAGGATAGGATAGAGGATAGGATAGGATAGAGGATAGGATAGGATAGAGGATAGGATAGGATAGAGGATAGGATAGGATAGAGGATAGGATAGGATAGAGGATAGGATAGGATAGAGGATAGGATAGGATAGAGGATAGGATAGGATATTGGATAGGATAGGATAGAGGATAGGATAGGATAGACGATAGGATAGAGGATAGGATAGGATAGAGGATAGGATAGAGGATAGGATAGAGGATTGGATAGGATAGAGGATATTATAGGATAGAGGATATGATGGGATAGCGGATAGGATATAATGGAGTATAGGATAGGAATGAGGATAGGATAGCGTTGAGGATAGGATAGGATAGAGGATAGGATAGTATAGAGGGTAGGTTAGGATAGAGGATATGATAGGATAGAGGATAGGATAGGAAAGAGGATAGGATAGGATAGAGGATAGGTTAGGATAGAGGATTGGATAGTATAAAGGATAGGTGAGGATAGAGAATAGGATAGCATTGTGGATAGGATAGGATAGTGGATAGGATAGGATAGAGCAGACGATAGAAGAAGCAGAGTATAGGATAGGATAGAGGATAGGATAGGATAGAGTATAGAATAGGATAGTGCATAGGATAGGATAGGATTGAGGGTAGGATAGGATAGAGGATAGGATAGGATAGAGGATAGGATAGGGGATTGGATAGGATAGAGGACAGGAGACGATAGAAGATAAGATAGGGGATTGGATAGGATAGAGGAAAGGAGACGATAGAGATTGGATAGGATAGATGATATTATAGGAAAGAGGATAGGATATTGTAGGAAGAAGATCTTTATTGTTTGACGGTTTTACAAATTCTGGTGTTACGCTGTTCACGCTCAAACATCAGGTTGTTATAAACAAATCGATCGTCGGCTTGTAATGACAACCGGTTACCAGTGAAACGAGCAGACGAGACAAACGGATGAATGTCAGATCGTCCCAGCTGACTGCCGACGATCGATCGTCACCAACATTAATGTATATATATGTAACAAACTCCTACAGTTCGGCCAATCCTGATCATGATGACCGTCCTCGGTCATCGATGCATCTTAAAGAACTTTACGCAGGACTACAGAGTAACTATATGCAAATGTAAAATTAAAACTTGAATAAACGGAATATATAATCGTGCACAAGGTAGAATAATACAGAATAATTAAACAATACGCAGCTGACGAAAATGCAACGCAATAATACTATACAAACTTATTTTATATAATTAAACAATACACAGATGACGCAAATACAACGTAATAATACCATACAAACTTATCTTCTATGCAGTATCGTTCTCGGTTACGGTTCCCGATCGGATCCAAAATTTCATCTGATCAGGGCCAACAACTCCCGTAAATGGTACACGCGATACTTGGTGCCCTTCAACATCTGTTATGATATATCTGTCTTTGTCTAATATTTTTTTAATCTCATACGGGCCTTTAAATTTTGGTAATAATTTTTTATTTATACCCGGTGTGGTATCTATGTTGCGAATTACTACATAATCGCCAACTTGATACGCAGTCGGTTTTTTGTGTTTCTTATTGTATATACGTTCGTTAGTTTGTTGAACTTTAACCATATTTTTAGCTGCTTCCCTGCGAGTTGTCGAAAGGTCTCTTTTTTCATTGTTTAAAATTTCTAGTGCTTCTCGTACTTTATGCAATACAATGCCTTTTTGATTTATACCAAATAATAACTGGGATGGGCTCTTGCCTGTTGACCGACAAACAGTATTATTTATCCCATATTCTACTTTGTCGACAACTCGGTCCCATTTTCCCGGAGTTTCCGTTAATTTTGCCAACATTGGTGCTATTACTCTGTTAAATCGCTCAATCTGGCCATTCGCACGTGGGGTTCCTATTGCGATTAATATTTGTTCTATTTCGTTATTCGCTAAAAACTCTTTAAATAAATTTGAGGTAAAAGACGTACCTCGGTCACTAATTAGTCGTCTTGGTTTACTATAAGCTCTAAAATATTCCGTTAAGTGTTTTATAACTTCTTCCGATTTTGTTGTTTTACAAGGATATAACCTTATAAATTTAGTAAAACCATCTACTACTGTTAAAATAAATTTATAACTATTCTTGCACTTTTCTAGTGGGCCGAAATGATCTATATGTATTGTTTGGAATGGTAAGTCGCCTTTCCCTAGACTGTGCAAAAATCCCTCTTGTTTACCACTGTTTGGAGAAAATTCAATACATTTCAGACAATCGCTGATGTACTGTTTAATTTTTTTACGCATTTGTGGGAACCAATATACCTGACTAATATTGTTAAATACTTTTTCAAACCCTAAATGCCCTAAATCGTCGTGGCTTGTTTTAATAACGTTATTTTCTAAGCACGCAGGTACGTAAAATAATAATCTGTTGTTGTCAATTTTCCTATATACTAAACCGTCTCGTAACTCATAATACTTTTCTTCGCTTACCTCTAATCTATTCTTAATTTCTTGAATTGTGCGGTCTTGGTGTTGTTTAATTGCCAATATTTCTTCTAAGGTATTTGGTTCTAGTATTAAAATTGTGTTGTACCGACTTAGTGCGTCTACATGTGACATTTTACTCCCGCTACGATGTTCGATTGTAAAATCGTAATTTTGTAAAAACATTGCCCAACGTGATATTCGTGGATTAACGTTCTGTTTGTTAAGGGTTAATCTGAAGCTGTCGCAGTCTGTGATTATCTTAAACGCAATCCCTGATAAATAAACATGAAATCTCTTAATCGCATACACTGCCGCTAAACATTCGAGTTCGAAACTATGATATTTCCCTTCTTGGGCGGTCGTCCTTTTACTAAAATAAAAAACAGGACGAAAGACTTTATTAGTTTGTTTTTGTAGTAAAATTGCTCCAAATCCACTGTTACTAGCGTCGCAGTGGAGTTCTGTATCTAGTTTTGGAGAGTAAATTGCCAAAACGGGATCATTTGTTAGACGTTGTTTCAACGTCAGAAATGCCTGGTTTTGTTCTGGGCCAAAATGAAAAATTGCATTTTTTCGTAGTAAATCATACAGGGGTCTCGCAATTAGTGAGAAATCTTTAATAAATCGGCGGAAATAGCTTGCTAGACCTACAAAACGTTGTATTTCTTTTATATTTCTCGGTGTTGGATAATTGACCACGGATTCGATATTTTCTTTCGCCGGCGCGATATCGTTGTCAGATATCGAATATCCCAAATATGTTATTTGACGATATAAAAATGAACATTTATCTAATCTAAATCGTAAATTAAACTTTCTCGCTAAATGAAATATTTCTCGTAAAATATCCAAATGTTCGTCCACCGTTCCCGTAGCTATCAAAAAATCGTCTAAATAAAGTAATAGTTTATTCCGCCTAAGTAAATCACTAAAGACTTCGTTCAAAAATCTTTGAAAAATACGAGGTGCATTGGTCAGTCCAAATGGCATTTTGAGATACTCGTATTGACCTAAAGGTGTAATGAACGATGTATATTTTACAGACGTTTCAGCGACTTTTACGTGGTGAAAACCGTTTTTAAGATCTAATTTCGTGTAATATTTCTTGTCTCTAAGTTGGTCTAAACAATCGTCTATAAGTGGTACTGGAAAGTTGTCTCTGATAGTATGTTTGTTTAATTCACGATAATCAATGCACAAGCGGATTTCTCCATTCTTTTTTCTGACCAACACAATTGGACTAGCATAAGGGGAATTACTGGGCCTAATGGTGCCCTCTCTTAACAAATCGTCAAGGATTATACGTAGTTTTTCCTTGTCTGCAAAAGCTAGTCGACGCGGCCGAAAGCTAATTGGATGCTCGGTTTTTAACGAAATAACTGCTTCGACAGTATTCGGGTATTGCTCATTGTCGCCTACGTGAACGTCGTTGCAAAAATAAATTTCCTTGAGTTTCCTCTCTATACTAATATCTAATTCTGGATCAACATTTAATTGGTCGCTCGCGGAATTTGGACTTTCAAGATAATCAATTTTAAGAATTTGTTTGAAAAAAAATTCTTTGTCCGATTCCTCGGACTCTCTTTCCTTTACCTTGATTTCCGCGGAACTCCCTAACTTAATCTCAATCGTTGGCGACCGAATAAAATCTCTACCTAATAATGCGAAGTGTGACATAGTTGTATCTGGTACGACAAAAAGTGTAATTGGAACGTGTGCATCGTTAATACAAATTTCGGTTGTAAATTCACCAAGGATATTAACTGGTGAATAATTTACGCCATAAAATTTATTATTAACCGGCCGCTCGAAACAAAAATTAGACGGTAACGCATCTCTTCTGATTAAACTAACGGGCGAACCTGAATCGATAATTGCCACGGTGGAAACGTAGGAGGTCGCTCCGCTGCTGTCCTGGGCTGTGCAAGAAAACGGCACGCTGAACGGGGTTTCCGGAGGACAGGGTTGGACCAAGTGCGTTGTCGTCCCTGGTTGCGTAGTCGAAGTCATCGTCGAGGCAGGGGCCTGTTGCTTTCGCTGTAACTGGGCTGGTAATGTCTGTTGCGGACAATCCTTTGCCCGGTGTGACTTTTCCCCGCATCTGAAACAAGAACCCCATTCCCGCCTTGGTTTGGTGCAGTCCTTCTTCCAATGCCCTGATTCGTTGCAGTTGAAACACCGCACGATCTTCTCCTGCGCGGAGTCCCTGGAGGTACGATCGTGAACGCCGGTGTCCCTCGTCGTCACCAACCTCCCTGGAATCGGCCGTTTCGGATCCTCGAGCTCCCGAACTCTCCTCAATGATAATTTTCGAAACGTATCGAGAAGTTCATCTGCCGTCTCCAAGCGCTGCATACGTGCCTGGTCTCTAAGTTGAGGGTCTGGAATTCCGTCGATCACCAGATCCACCAATTCTTCCGGATCCACCAAAATGTTGTTCGCCAACGTAATTTTGTCATGGAAGTAGTCAGGAAACGACTCATTCTTTTGCCACACACGGTTTTCAAACTCTCTTCTCACGGCTAATTTGTCTAACCGATGGTCAAACATCTTCCGTATTTCTTCCAGCAAGAGTGATGCGGACAATTCTAACAGGCTTGGTTTAGAATGGAACCATTTCAAAGCTTTTCCTCGTAGGCGCAACGTAATTATGGTTACTGTTGCACAATCGTCCAGGCTGTACATCGTTCTGAGTCGCTCTACATGTTGTCTCCAAATTTTGAACGTATTTTCCGCGCCCGAAAATTCACATAGTAAATCAGCGATTGTTCTGATGCTTGTCGTAGGCCTGACGGTAACGCTACTCCCCGTAGAACGCGTCGGTGTGGTTAATTCTCTCTCTCGTCTTAATAAGTCCAATTCGCGTAGATAAAAATCGCGTTCCTGGCGAAGAATCTCTATCTCTCTTTCCCTGAGAGACGTATTTGTATCTGTCTCGTAATTCTCTTGAATAGCGTTTTCGATGTTCGGGTCAGCCTCGATCAAGCGGGCAACTAATTCGGCTTTCGAGCCTGAGACCATCATATCCCTGGATCTGAGAAGTTCCTTGAGCTCAACGATGGTTAGATTGGTCAAATTCCTCCTATTTTCTGACATCGCGAGTCACCAATTTTCAAAGCGCACAGAATCGATATCAAACGAAAGTCCAAAAGTTCACGATCACAACCGCCACTAAATCACCTCTCACACCAAAGATACGATACCAAACTCTCCGAAATTCAATAGTCGCGAACAAAATTTACGAAATTTCACGCAAATTTTTCGTATCCCACTTCTGAGATTTGTAGGAAGAAGATCTTTATTGTTTGACGGTTTTACAAATTCTGGTGTTACGCTGTTCACGCTCAAACATCAGGTTGTTATAAACAAATCGATCGTCGGCTTGTAATGACAACCGGTTACCAGTGAAACGAGCAGACGAGACAAACGGATGAATGTCAGATCGTCCCAGCTGACTGCCGACGATCGATCGTCACCAACATTAATGTATATATATGTAACAAACTCGGATAGGATAGGATATGATAGAGGATACGATATTATAGAGGATAGGACAGGATAGAGGATAGGATAGGATGGAGGATAGGATAGGATAGAGGATAGGATAGGGGATTGGATAGGATAGAGGATAGGAGACGATGGAGGATAGGATAGGATAGAGGATAGGATAGGATAGAGGATTGGATACTATAAAGGATAGGTGAGGATAGAGAATAGGATAGCATTGAGGATAGGATAGGATAGTGGATAGGATAGGATAGAGCAGACGATAGAGGATAGGATAGGATAGAGGATAGGGTAGGGGATTGGATAGGATAGAGGATAGGATAGGGTAGATGATATTATAGGTAAAAGGATAGGATATGATAGAGGATACGATATTATAGAGGATAGGATAGGATAGAGGATAGGATAGAGGATAGGATAGAGGATAGGATAGAGGATAGGATAGGATAGAGGATAGGATAGGATAGAGGATAGGATAGGATAGAGGATACGATAGGATAGGATAGAGGATACGATAGGATAGGATAGAGGATACGATAGGATAGGATAGAGGGCAGGATAGGATAGAGGAGAGGATAGGATAGATGATATTATAGGATAGAGGATAGAATATGATAGAGGATACTATATTATACAGGATACGATAGGATAGAGGATTGGATAGGGGATTGGATAGGATAGAGGATAGGAGACGATAGAGGATAGGATAGGATAGAGAATAGGATAGGATAGATGATATTATAGGCAAGAGGATAGGATATGATAGAGGATACGATATTATAGAGGATAGGATAGGATAGAGGATAGGCTAGGCTAGAGGATAGGATCAGATAGAGGATAGGATAGGATAGAGGATAGGATAGGATAGAGGATAGGATAGGATAGAGGATAGATGATATTATAGGATAGAGGATAGAATATGATAGAGGTTACGATATTATAGAGGATACGATAGCATAGAGGATAGGATAGGGGATTGGATAGGATAGAGGACAGGACACGATAGAGGATAAGATAGGGGATTTGATAGAATAGAGGACAGGAGACGATAGAGAATAGGATATGATAGAGGATAGGATAGGATAGAGGATAGGATAGGATAGAGGATAGGATAGGGGATTGGATAGGATAGAGGATAGGAGACGATGGGGGATAGGATAGGATGTAGGATTGGATAGGATAGAGGATATGATAGGATAGAGGATAGGGTAGGGGATTGGATAGGATAGAGGATAGGAGACGATGGAGGATAGGATAGGAGAGAGGATAGGATAGGATAGAGGATAGGATAGCAAAGCGGATAGGATAGGATAGGATAGAGGATAGGATAGCAAAGCGGATAGGATAGGATGTAGGATTGGATAGGATAGAGGATAGGATAGGATAGAGGATAGGATAGGATAGATGATATTATAGGATACAGGATAGAATATGATAGAGGATACGATATTATACAGGATACGATAGGATAGAGGATTGGATAGGGGATTGGATAGGATAGAGGATAGGAGACGATAGAGGATAGGATAGGATAGAGGATAGGATAGGATAGAGAATAGGATAGGATAGATGATATTATAGGCAAGAGGATAGGATATGATAGAGGATACGATATTATAGAGGATAGGATAGGATAGAGGATAGGATAGGATAGAGAATAGGATAGGATAGATGATATTATAGGCAAGAGGATAGGATATGATAGAGGATACGATATTATAGAGGATAGGATAGGATAGAGGATAGGATAGGCTAGAGGATAGGATCAGATAGAGGATAGGATAGGATAGAGGATAGGATAGGATAGAGGATAGGATAGGATAGAGGATAGGATAGGATAGAGGATAGGATAGAGGATAGGATAGAGGATAGGATAGGATAGAGGATAGGATAGGATAGAGGATAGGATAGGGGATTGGATAGGATAGAGGATAGGATAGGATAGAGGATAGGATAGGATAGAGGATAGGATAGGATAGAGGATAGGATAGGGGATTGGATAGGATAGAGGATTGGAGACGATGGAGGATAGGATAGGATGTAGGATAGGATAGGATAGAGGATAGGTTAGGATAGAGGATTGGATAGTATAAAGGATAGGTGAGGATAGAGAATAGGATAGCATTGTGGATAGGATAGGATAGTGGATAGGATAGGATAGAGCAGACGATAGAGGATAGGATAGGATCGAGGATAGGATAGGGGATTGGATAGGATAGAGGATTTGAGACGATGGAGGACAGGATAGGATAGAGGATAGGATAGGATAGAGGATTGGATAAGATAGAGGATAGGTTAGGATAGAGGATATGATACGATAGCGGATAGGATATAATGGAGTATACGATAGTAATGAGGATAGGATAGCGTAGAGGGTAGGTTAGGATAGAGGATAGGATAGGATAGAGGATAGGATAGGAAAGAGGATAGGATAGGATAGAGGATAGGTTAGGATAGAGGATTGGATAGTATAAAGGATAGGTGAGGATAGAGAATAGGATAGCATTGTGGATAGGATAGGATAGTGGATAGGATAGGATAGAGCAGACGATAGAGGATAGGATAGGATCGAGGATAGGATACGGGATTGGATAGGATAGAGGATAGGAGACGATGGAAGACAGGATAGGATAGAGGATAGGATAGGATAGAGGATAGGATAGGATAGATGATATTATAGGAAAGAGGATAGGATACGATAGAGGATACGATATTATAGAGAATAGGATAGGATAGAGTATCGGATAGGATAGGCCAGAGGATAGGATAGGGGATTGGGTAGGATAGAGGACAGGAGACGATAGAGGATAATATAGGATAGAGGATAGGATAGGATAGAGAATAGGATAGGATAGATGATATTACAGGCAAGAGGATAGAATATGATATAGGATACGATATTATAGAGGATAGGATAGGATAGAGGATAGGATCGGATAGAGGATAGGATACGATAGAGGATACGATATTATACAGGATACGATAGGATAGAGGATTGGATAGGGGATTGGATAGGATAGAGGATAGGAGACGATAGAGGATAGGATAGGATAGAGGATAGGATAGGATAGAGAATAGGATAGGATAGATGATATTATAGGCAAGAGGATAGGATATGATAGAGGATACGATGTTATAGAGGATAGGATAGGATAGAGGATAGGATAGGATAGAGGATAGGATAGGATAGAGGATACGATAGGATAGGATAGAGGATAGGATAGGATAGAGGATAGGATAGGATAGAGGATAGGATAGAGGATAGGATAGGAAAGAGGATAGGATAGGATAGAGGATAGGTTAGGATAGAGGATTGGATAGTATAAAGGATAGGTGAGGATAGAGAATAGGATAGCATTGAGGATAGGATAGGATAGTGGATATGATAGGATAGAGCAGACGATAGAGGATAGGATAGGATCGAGGATAGGATAGGGGATTGGATAGGATAGAAGACAGGAGACGATAGAGGATAATATAGGATAGAGGATAGGATAGGATAGAGAATAGGATAGGATAGATGATATTACAGGCAAGAGGATAGAATATGATATAGGATACGATATTATAGAGGATAGGATCGGATAGAGGATAGGATAGGATAGAGGATAGGATAGGATAGAGGATAGGATAGGATAGAGGATAGGATAGGATAGAGGATAGGATAGGGGATTGGATAGGATAGAGGATTGGAGACGATGGAGGATAGGATAGGATGTAGGATAGGATAGGATAGAGGATAGGTTAGGATAGAGGATTGGATAGTATAAAGGATAGGTGAGGATAGAGAATAGGATAGCATTGTGGATAGGATAGGATAGTGGATAGGATAGGATAGAGCAGACGATAGAGGATAGGATAGGATCGAGGATAGGATAGGGGATTGGATAGGATAAAGGATAGGAGACGATGGAAGACAGGATAGGATAGAGGATAGGATAGGATAGAGGATTGGATAAGATAGAGGATAGGTTAGGATAGAGGATATGATACGATAGCGGATAGGATATAATGGAGTATACGATAGTAATGAGGATAGGATAGCGTTGAGGATAGGATAGGATAGAGGATAGGATAGGATAGAGGATAGGTTAGGATAGAGGATAGGATAGGATAGAGGATAGGATAGGATAGAGGATAGGATAGGATAGAGGATAGGATAGGATAGAGTATAGGATAGGATAGAGGATAGGATAGGATAGAGGATAGGATAGAGGATTGGATAGGATAGAGGACAGGAGACGATATAAGATAAGATAGGGGATTGGATAGGATAGAGGATAGGATAGGATAGAGGATAGGATAGGGGATTGGATAGGATAGAGGATAGGATAGGATAGAGGATAGGTTAGGAAAGAGGATAGGATATGATAGAGGATACGATTTTATAGAGGATAGGACAGGATAGAGGATAGGATAGGATAGGATAGAGGATACGATAGGGTAGATGATATCATAGGCAAGAGGATAGGATATGATAGAGGATAGGATAGGATAGAGGATAGGATAGGATAGAGGATAGGATAGGATAGAGGATAGGATAGGATAGAGGATAGGATAGGATAGAGGATAGGATAGAGGATTGGTTAGTATAAAGGATAGGAGAGGATAGAGGATAGGATAGGATAGAGGATGGGATAGGATAGAGTATAGAATAGGATAGAGCATAGGATAGGATAGGATTGATGGTAGGATAGGATAGATGATAGGATAGGATAGAGGATAGGATAGGGGATTGTATAGGATAGAGGACAGGAGACGATAGAAGATGAGATAGGCGATTGGATAGGATGGAGGAAAGGAGACGATAGAGATTGGATAGGATAGATGATATAATAGGAAAGAGGATAGGATATGATAGAGGATACGATATTATAGAGGATAGGACAGGATAGAGGATAGGATAGGATAGAGGATAGGATAGGATAGAGGATAGGATAGGATAGAGGATAGGATAGGATAGAGGATAGGATAGGATAGAGGATAGGATAGGATAGAGGATAGGATAGGATAGAGGATAGGATAGGATACAGGATATGATAGAGGATAGGATAGACGATTGGATAGGATAGAGGATATTATAGGATAGAGGATATGATACGATAGCGGATAGGATATAATGGAGTATACGATAGTAATGAGGATAGGATAGCGTTGAGGATAGGATAGGATAGAGGATAGGATAGGATAGAGGATAGGTTAGGATAGAGGATAGGATAGGATAGAGGATAGGATAGGATAGAGGATAGGATAGGATAGAGGATAGGATAGGATAGAGGATAGGATAGGATAGAGGATAGGATAGAGGATTGGATAGGATAGAGGACAGGAGACGATATAAGATAAGATAGGGGATTGGATAGGATAGAGGATAGGATAGGATAGAGGATAGGATAGGGGATTGGATAGGATAGAGGATAGGAGACGATGGAGGATAGGATAGGATAGAGGATAGGATAGGATAGAGGATTGGATAGTATAAAGGATAGGTGAGGATAGAGAATAGGATAGCATTGAGGATAGGATAGGATAGTGGATAGGATAGGATAGAGCAGACGATAGAGGATAGGATAGGATAGAGGATAGGATAGGATAGAGGATAGGATAGGATAGAGGATAGGATAGGATAGAGGATAGGATAGGATAGAGGATAGGATAGGATAGAGGATAGGATAGGATAGATTATAGGATAGGATAGAAGATAGGATAGGATAGAGGATAGGATAGGATAGAGGATAGGATAGGATAGAGGATAGGATAGTATAGAGGATAGGATAGGATAGAGGATAGGATAGGATAGAGGATAGGATAGAGGATTGGTTAGTATAAAGGATAGGAGAGGATAGAGGATAGGATAGGATAGAGGATGGGATAGGATAGAGTATAGAATAGGATAGAGCATAGGATAGGATAGGATTGATGGTAGGATAGGATAGATGATAGGATAGGATAGAGGATAGGATAGGGGATTGTATAGGATAGAGGACAGGAGACGGTAGAAGATAAGATAGGCGATTGGATAGGATGGAGGAAAGGAGACGATAGAGATTGGATAGGATAGATGATATAATAGGAAAGAGGATAGGATATGATAGAGGATACGATATTATAGAGGATAGGACAGGATAGAGGATAGGATAGGATAGAGGATAGGATAGGATAGAGGATAGGATAGGATAGAGGATAGGATAGGATAGAGGATAGGATAGGATAGAGGATAGGATAGGATAGAGGATAGGATAGGATAGAGGATAGGATAGGATACAGGATATGATAGAGGATAGGATAGTCGATTGGATAGGATAGAGGATATTATAGGATAGAGGATATGATACGATAGCGGATAGGATATAATGGAGTATACGATAGTAATGAGGATAGGATAGCGTTGAGGATAGGATAGGATAGAGGATAGGATAGGATAGAGGATAGGTTAGGATAGAGGATAGGTTAGGATAGAGGATAGGATAGGATAGAGGATAGGATAGGATAGAGGATAGGATAGGATAGAGGATAGGATAGGATAGAGGATAGGATAGGATAGATTATAGGATAGGATAGAAGATAGGATAGGATAGAGGATAGGATAGGATAGAGGATAGGATAGGATAGAGGATAGGATAGTATAGAGGATAGGATAGGATAGAGGATAGGATAGGATAGAGGATAGGATAGAGGATTGGTTAGTATAAAGGATAGGAGAGGATAGAGGATAGGATAGGATAGAGGATGGGATAGGATAGAGTATAGAATAGGATAGAGCATAGGATAGGATAGGATTGATGGTAGGATAGGATAGATGATAGGATAGGATAGAGGATAGGATAGGGGATTGTATAGGATAGAGGACAGGAGACGGTAGAAGATAAGATAGGCGATTGGATAGGATGGAGGAAAGGAGACGATAGAGATTGGATAGGATAGATGATATAATAGGAAAGAGGATAGGATATGATAGAGGATACGATATTATAGAGGATAGGACAGGATAGAGGATAGGATAGGATAGAGGATAGGATAGGATAGAGGATAGGATAGGATAGAGGATAGGATAGGATAGAGGATAGGATAGGATAGAGGATAGGATAGGATAGAGGATAGGATAGGATAGAGGATAGGATAGGATACAGGATATGATAGAGGATAGGATAGTCGATTGGATAGGATAGAGGATATTATAGGATAGAGGATATGATACGATAGCGGATAGGATATAATGGAGTATACGATAGTAATGAGGATAGGATAGCGTTGAGGATAGGATAGGATAGAGGATAGGATAGGATAGAGGATAGGTTAGGATAGAGGATAGGTTAGGATAGAGGATAGGATAGGATAGAGGATAGGATAGGATAGAGGATAGGATAGGATAGAGGATAGGATAGGATAGAGGATAGGATAGAGGACAGGAGACGATATAAGATAAGATAGGGGATTGGAGAGGATAGAGGATAGGATAGGATAGAGGATAGGATAGGGGATTGGATAGGATAGAGGATAGGAGACGATGGAGGATAGGATAGGATAGAGGATAGGATAGGATAGACGATTGGATAAGATAGAGGATAGGTTAGGATAGAGGATAGGATAGGATAGGATAGAGGATAGGATAGGATAGGATAGAGGATAGGATAGGATAGAGGATAGGATAGGATAGAGGATAGGATAGGATAGAGGATAGGATAGTATAGAGGATAGGATAGGATAGAGGATAGGATAGGATAGAGGATAGGATAGGATAGAGGATAGGATAGGATAGAGGATAGGATAGGATAGAGGATAGGATAGAGGATTGGATAGGATAGAGGATATTATAGGATAGAGGATATGAGAGGATAGCGGATAAGATATAATGGAGTATAGGATAGTAATGAGGATAGGATAGCGTTGAGGATTGGATAGGATAGAGGATATTATAGGATAGAGGATATGATACGATAGCGGATAGGATATAATGGAGTATAGGATAGTAATGAGGATAGGATAGCGTTGAGGATAGGATAGGATAGAGGATAGGTTAGGATAGAGGATAGGATAGGATAGAGGATAGGATAGGATAGAGGATAGGATAGGATAGAGGATAGGTTAGGATAGAGGATAGGATACGATAGAGGATAGGATAGGATAGAGGATAGGATAGGATAGAGTATAGAATAGGATAGAGCATAGGATAGGATAGGATTGAGGGTAGGATAGGATAGAGGATAGGATAGGATAGAGGATAGGATAGGGGATTGGATAGGATAGAGGACAGGAGACGATAGAAGATAAGATAGGGGATTGGATAGGATAGAGGAAAGGAGACGATAGAGATTGGATAGGATAGATGATATTATAGGAGAGAGGATAGGATATGATAGAGGATACGATATTATAGAGGATAGGACAGGGTAGAGGATAGGATAGGATAGAGGATAGGATAGGATAGAGGATAGGATAGGGGATTGGATAGGATAGATCATAGGAGACGATGGAGGATAGGATAGGATAGAGGATAGGATAGGATAGAGGATTGGATACTATAAAGGATAGGTGAGGATAGAGAATAGGATAGCATTGAGGATAGGATAGGATAGTGGATAGGATAGGATAGAGCAGACGATAGAGGATAGGATAGGATAGAGGATAGGGTAGGGGATTGGATAGGATAGAGGATAGGATAGGGTAGATGATATTATAGGCAAGAGGATAGGATATGATAGAGGATACGATATTATAGAGGATAGGATAGGATAGAGGATAGGATAGGATAGAGGATAGGATAGGATAGAGGATAGGATAGGATAGAGGATAGGATAGGATAGAGGATAGGATAGGATAGAGGATAGGATAGGATAGAGGATAGGATAGGATAGAGGATAGGATAGGATAGAGGATAGGATAGGATAGAGGATAGGATAGGATAGAGGATACGATAGGATAGGATAGAGGATACGATAGGATAGGATAGAGGATACGATATTATAGGATAGAGGATACGATAGGATAGCGGATGGATATAATGGAGTATAGGATAGGAATGAGGATAGGATAGGGTTGAGGATAGGATAGGATAGAGGATAGGATAGAGGATTGGATAGGATAGAGGATATGATAGGATAGCGGATAGGATATAATGGAGTATAGGATAGGAATGAGGATAGGATAGGGTTCAGGATAGCATAGGATAGAGGATAGGATAGGATAGAGGATATGTTAGGATAGAGGATAGGATAGGATAGAGGATAGGATAGGATAGAGGATAGGATAGGATAGAGGATAGGATAGAATAGAGGATAGGATAGGATAGAGGATAGGATAGGATAGAGGATAGGATAGGATAGAGGATGGGATAGGATAGAGGATAGGATATAATGGAGTATAGGATAGGAATGAGGATAGGATAGGGTTGAGGATAGGATAGGATAGAGGTTAGGATAGTGTAGAGAATAGGATAGGATAGAGGATAGGATAGGATAGAGGATAGGATAGGATAGAGGATAGGATAGGATAGAGGATAGGATAGGATAGAGGATAGGATAGGATAGAGGATAGGATAGGATAGAGGATAGGATAGGATAGAGGATAGGATAGGATAGAGGATAGGATAGGATAGAGGATAGGATAGGATAGAGGATAGGATAGGATAGGATAGAGGATAGGATAGGATAGGATAGAGGATAGGATAGGATAGATGATATTATAGGAAAGAGGATAGGATACGATAGAGGATACGATATTATAGAGAATAGGATAGGATAGAGTATCGGATAGGATAGGACAGAGGATAGGATAGGGGATTGGATAGGATAGAGGACAGGAGACGATAGAGGATAATATAGGATAGAGGATAGGATAGGATAGAGAATAGGATAGGATAGATGATATTACAGGCAAGAGGATAGAATATGATATAGGATACGATATTATAGAGGATAGGATAGGATAGAGGATAGGATCGGATAGAGGATAGGATAGGATAGAGGATACGATATTATACAGGATACGATAGGATAGAGGATTGGATAGGGGATTGGATAGGATAGAGGATAGGAGACGATAGAGGATAGGATAGGATAGAGGATAGGATAGGATAGAGAATAGGATAGGATAGATGATATTATAGGCAAGAGGATAGGATATGATAGAGGATACGATATTATAGAGGATAGGATAGGATAGAGGATAGGATAGGATAGAGGATAGGATAGGATAGAGGATACGATAGGATAGGATAGAGGATAGGATAGGATAGAGGATAGGATAGGATAGAGGATAGGATAGAGGATAGGATAGGAAAGAGGATAGGATAGGATAGAGGATAGGTTAGGATAGAGGATTGGATAGTATAAAGGATAGGTGAGGATAGAGAATAGGATAGCATTGAGGATAGGATAGGATAGTGGATAGGATAGGATAGAGTATCGGATAGGATAGGACAGAGGATAGGATAGGGGATTGGATAGGATAGAGGACAGGAGACGATAGAGGATAATATAGGATAGAGGATAGGATAGGATAGAGAATAGGATAGGATAGATGATATTACAGGCAAGAGGATAGAATATGATATAGGATACGATATTATAGAGGATAGGATAGGATAGAGGATAGGATCGGATAGAGGATAGGATAGGATAGAGGATAGGATAGGATAGAGGATAGGATAGGATAGAGGATAGGATAGGATAGAGGATAGGATAGGGGATTGGATAGGATAGAGGATTGGAGACGATGGAGGATAGGATAGGATGTAGGATTGGATAGAATAGAGGATAGGATAGGATACAGGATAGGGTAGGGGATTGGATAGGATAGAGGACAGGAGACGATAGAGGATAATATAGGATAGAGGATAGGATAGGATAGAGAATAGGATAGGATAGATGATATTACAGGCAAGAGGATAGAATATGATATAGGATACGATATTATAGAGGATAGGATAGGATAGAGGATAGGATCGGATAGAGGATAGGATAGGATAGAGGATAGGATAGGATAGAGGATAGGATAGGATAGAGGATAGGATAGGGGATTGGATAGGATAGAGGATTGGAGACGATGGAGGATAGGATAGGATGTAGGATAGGATAGGATAGAGGATAGGTTAGGATAGAGGATTGGATAGTATAAAGGATAGGTGAGGATAGAGAATAGGATAGCATTGTGGATAGGATAGGATAGTGGATAGGATAGGATAGAGCAGACGATAGAGGATAGGATAGGATCGAGGATAGGATAGGGGATTGGATAGGATAGAGGATTTGAGACGATGGAGGACAGGATAGGATAGAGGATAGGATAGGATAGAGGATTGGATAAGATAGAGGATAGGTTAGGATAGAGGATATGATACGATAGCGGATAGGATATAATGGAGTATACGATAGTAATGAGGATAGGATAGCGTAGAGGGTAGGTTAGGATAGAGGATAGGATAGGATAGAGGATAGGATAGGAAAGAGGATAGGATAGGATACAGGATAGGTTAGGATAGAGGATTGGATAGTATAAAGGATAGGTGAGGATAGAGAAGAGGATAGCATTGTGGATAGGATAGGATAGTGGATAGGATAGGATAGAGCAGACGATAGAGGATAGGATAGGATCGAGGATAGGATAGGGGATTGGATAGGATAGAGGATAGGAGACGATGGAAGACAGGATAGGATATAGGATAGGATAGGATAGAGGATTGGATAAGATAGAGGATAGGTTAGGATAGAGGATATGATACGATAGCGGATAGGATATAATGGAGTATACGATAGTAATGAGGATAGGATAGCGTTGAGGATAGGATAGGATAGAGGATAGGATAGGATAGAGGATAGGTTAGGATAGAGGATAGGATAGGATAGAGGATAGGATAGGATAGAGGATAGGATAGGATAGAGGATAGGATAGGATAGAGTATAGGATAGGATAGAGGATAGGATAGGATAGAGGATAGGATAGAGGATTGGATAGGATAGAGGACAGGAGACGATATAAGATAAGATAGGGGATTGGATAGGATAGAGGATAGGATAGGATAGAGGATAGGATAGGGGATTGGATAGGATAGAGGATAGGATAGGATAGAGGATAGGATAGAGGATTGGATAGGATAGAGGATAGGAGACGATGGAGGAAAGGATATGATAGAGGATAGGATAGGATAGAGGGTTGGATAGTATAAAGGATAGGTGAGGTTAGAGAATAGGATAGCATTGAGGATAGGATAGGATAGTGGGTAGGATAGGATAGAGCAGACGATAGAGGATAGGATAGGATCGAGGATAGGATAGGGGATTGGATATGATAGAGGATAGGAGACGATGGAGGATAGGATAGGATAGAGGATAGG
Source organism: Halictus rubicundus (assembly GCF_050948215.1). Taxonomy (NCBI): domain Eukaryota; kingdom Metazoa; phylum Arthropoda; class Insecta; order Hymenoptera; family Halictidae; genus Halictus; species Halictus rubicundus. The sequence goes on along the minus strand of NW_027488580.1, from coordinate 63,737 downwards.
ATAGGATAGAGGATTGGATAAGATAGAGGATAGGTTAGGGTAGAGGATAGGATAGGATAGGATAGAGGATAGGATAGGATAGAGGATAGGATAGGATAGAGGATAGGATAGGATAGAGGATAGGATAGGATAGAGGATAGGATAGGATAGAGGATAGGATAGGATAGAGGATAGGATAGGATAGAGGATAGGATAGGATAGAGGATAGGATAGGATAGAGGATAGGATAGGATAGAGGATAGGATAGGATAGATGATAGGATAGGATAGAGGATAGGATAGGATAGAGGATAGGATAGGATAGAGGATAGGATAGGATAGAGGATAGGATAGGATAGAGGATAGGATAGGATAGAGGATAGGATAGGATAGAGGATAGGATAGGATAGAGGATAGAGGATAGGATAGAGGATAGGATAGGATAGAGGATAGGATAGGATAGAGGATAGGATAGGATAGAGGATAGGATAGAGAATTGGTTAGTATAAAGGATAGGAGAGGATAGAGGATAGGATAGGATAGAGGATAGGATAGAGGATATGATACGATAGCGGATAGGATATAATGGAGTATAGGATAGTAATGAGGATAGGATAGCGTTGAGGATAGGATAGGATAGAGGATAGGTTAGGATAGAGGATAGGATAGGATAGAGGATAGGATAGGATAGAGGATAGGATAGGATAGAGGATAGGTTAGGATAGAGGATAGGATACGATAGAGGATAGGATAGGATAGAGGATAGGATAGGATAGAGTATAGAATAGGATAGAGCATAGGATAGGATAGGATTGAGGGTAGGATAGGATAGAGGATAGGATAGGATAGAGGATAGGATAGGGGATTGGATAGGATAGAGGACAGGAGACGATAGAAGATAAGATAGGGGATTGGATAGGATAGAGGAAAGGAGACGATAGAGATTGGATAGGATAGATGATATTATAGGAAAGAGGATAGGATATGATAGAGGATACGATATTATAGAGGATACGACAGGATAGAGGATAGGATAGGATAGAGGATAGGATAGGATAGAGGATAGGATAGGGGATTGGATAGGATAGAGGATAGGAGACGATGGAGGATAGTATAGGATAGAGGATAGGATAGGGTAGAGGATTGGATACTATAAAGGATAGGTGAGGATAGAGAATAGGATAGCATTGAGGATAGGATAGGATAGTGGATAGGATAGGATAGAGCAGACGATAGAGGATAGGATAGGATAGAGGATAGGGTAGGGGATTGGATAGGATAGAGGATAGGATAGGGTAGATGATATTATAGGCAAGAGGATAGGATATGATAGAGGATAGGATAGGATAGAGGATAGGATAGGATAGAGGATAGGATAGGATAGAGGATAGGATAGGATAGAGGATAGGATAGGATAGAGGATAGGATAGGATAGAGGATAGGATAGGATAGAGGATAGGATAGGATAGAGGATACGATAGGATAGGATAGAGGATACTATAGGATAGAGGAGAGGATAGGATAGAGGATAGGATAGAGGATTGGATAGGATAGAGGATATGATAGGATAGCGGATAGGATAGGATAGAGGATAGGATTGGATAGAGGATAGGATAGGATAGAGAATAGGATAGGATAGAGGATAGGATAGGATTGAGGATAGGATAGGATAGAGGATAGGATAGGATAGAGGATAGGATAGGATAGAGGATAGGATAGGATAGAGGATAGGATAGGATAGGATAGAGGATAGGATAGGATAGAGGATATGATAGGATAGAGGATAGGATGGGATAGAGGATAGGATAGGATATAGGATAGGATAGAGGATAGGATAGGATAGAGGATAGGATAGGATAGAGAATAGGATAGGATAGAGGATAGGATAGGATAGAGGATAGGATAGGATAGAGGATAGGATAGGATAGAGGATAGGATAGGATAGAGGATAGGATTGGATAGAGGATAGGATAGGATTGAGGATAGGATAGGATAGAGGATAGGATAGGATAGAGGATAGGATAGGATAGAGGATAGGATAGGATAGAGGATAGGATATGATAGAGGAAACGATATTATAGAGAATAGGATAGGAGAGAGGATATGATAGGATAGAGGATAGGATAGCAAAGCGGATAGGATAGGATAGGATACAGGATAGGATATCAAAGCGGATAGGATAGGATGTAGGATTAGATAGGATAGAGGATAGGATAGGATAGAGGATAGGATAGGATAGATGATATTATAGGATAGAGGATAGAATATGATAGAGGATACGATATTATACAGGATACGATAGGATAGAGGATTGGATAGGGGATTGGATAGGATAGAGGATAGGAGACGATAGAGGATAGGATAGGATAGAGGATAGGATATGATAGAGAATAGGATAGGATAGAGGATAGGATAGGATAGAGGATAGGATAGGGGATTGGATAGGATAGAGGATAGGAGACGATGGGGGATAGGATAGGATGTAGGATTGGATAGGATAGAGAGCAGGAGACGATAGAGATTGGATAGGATAGATGATATTATAGGATAGAGGATAGGATAGGATAGAGGATAGGATAGGGGATTGGATAGGATAGAGGATAGGAGACGATGGAGGATAGGATAGGATGTAGGATTGGATAGGATAGAGGATAGGATAGGATAGAGGATAGGGTAGGGGATTGGATAGGATAGAGGATAGGAGACGATGGACGATAGGATAGGATAGAGGATAGGATAGAGGATTGGTTAGTATAAAGGATAGGAGAGGATACAGGACAGGATAGGATTGAGGATAGGATAGGATAGAGGATAGGATAGGATAGAGGATAGGATAGGATAGAGGATAGGATAGGATAGAGGATAGGATAGGATAGAGGATAGGATATGATAGGATAGAGGATAGGATAGGATAGAGGATAGGATAGGGGATTGGATAGGATAAAGGATAGGAGACGATGGGGGATAGGATAGGATGTAGGATTGGATAGGATAGAGGATATGATAGGATAGAGGATATGGTAGGGGATTGGATAGGATAGAGGATATGATACGATAGCGGATAGGATATAATGGAGTATAGGATAGTAATGAGGATAGGATAGCGTTGAGGATAGGATAGGATAGAGGATAGGATAGGATAGAGGATAGGTTAGGATAGAGGATAGGATAGGATAGAGGATAGGATAGGATAGATTATAGGATAGGATAGAGGATAGGATAGGATAGATGATAGGATAGGATAGAGGATAGGATAGGATAGAGGATAGGATAGGATAGAGGATAGGATAGGATAGAGGATAGGATAGGATAGAGGATAGGATAGAGGATTGGTTAGTATAAAGGATAGGAGAGGATAGAGGATAGGATAGGATTGAGGATAGGATAGGATAGAGGATAGGATAGGATAGAGGATAGGATAGGATAGAGGATAGGATAGGATAGAGGATAGGATAGGATAGAGGATAGGATAGGATAGAGGATAGGATATGATAGGATAGAGGATAGGATAGGATAGAGGATAGGATAGGATAGAGGTTAGGATAGGATAGAGGATAGGATAGGATAGAGGATAGGATAGGATAGAGGATAGGATAGAGGATAGGATAGAGGATAGGATAGAGGATAGGATAGAGGATATGATAGGATAGCGGATAGGATATAATGGAGTATAGGATAGGAATGAGGATAGGATAGGGTTCAGGATAGGATAGGATAGAGGATAGGATAAGATAGAGGATAGGTTAGGATAGAGGATAGGATAGAGGATTGGTTAGTATAAAGGATAGGAGAGGATAGAGGATAGGATAGGATAGAGGATAGGATAGAGGATAGGATAGGATAGAGGATATGATAGAGGATAGGATAGCGGATTGGATAGGATAGAGGATATTATAGGATAGAGGATATGATACGATAGCGGATAGGATATAATGGAGTATAGGATAGTAATGAGGATAGGATAGCGTTGAGGATAGGATAGGACAGAGGATAGGATAGGATAGAGGATAGGTTAGGATAGAGGATAGGATAGGATAGAGGATAGGATAGGATAGAGGATAGGATAGGATAGAGGATAGGATAGGATAGATGATAGGATAGGATAGAGGATAGGATAGAGGATAGGATAGGATAGAGGATAGGATAGAGGATAGGATAGAGGATTGGATAGGATAGAGGATATTATAGGATAGAGGATATGATAGGATAGCGGATAGGATATAATGGAGTATAGGATAGGAATGCGGATAGGATAGCGTTGAGGATAGGATAGGATAGAGGGTAGGTTAGGATAGAGGATAGGATAGGATAGAGGATAGGAGAGGAAAGAGGATAGGATAGGATAGAGGATAGGTTAGGATAGAGGATTGGATAGTATAAAGGATAGGTGAGGATAGAGAATGGGATAGCATTGAGGATAGGATAGGATAGTGGATAGGATAGGATAGAGCAGACGATAGAGGATAGGATAGGATAGAGGATAGGGTAGGAGATTGGATAGGATAGAGGATACGATAGGGTAGATGATATCATAGGCAAGAGGATAGGATATGATAGAGGATACGATATTATAGAGGATAGGATAGGATAGAGAATAGGATAGGATAGAAGATAGGTTAGGAAAGAGGATAGGATATGATAGAGGATACGATTTTATAGAGGATAGGACAGGATAGAGGATAGGATAGGATAGGATAGAGGATAGGATAGGATAGAGGATAGGAGAGGATAGAGGATAGGAAAGGATAGAGGATAGGATAGAGGATTGGTTAGTATAAAGGATAGGAGAGGATAGAGGATAGGATAGGATTGAGGATAGGATAGGATAGAGGATAGGATAGGGCATTGGATAGGATAGAGGATAGGATAGGATTGAGGATAGGATAGGATAGAGGATAGGATAGGATAGAGGATAGGATAGAGGATAGGATAGGATAGAGGATAGGTGAGGATAGAGAATAGGATAGCATTGAGGAGAGGATAGGATAGTGGATAGGATAGGATAGAGCAGACGATAGAGGATAGGATAGGATCGAGGATAGGATAGGATAGAGGATTGGATAGTATAAAGGATAGGTGAGGATAGAGAATAGGATAGCATTGAGGATAGAATAGGATAGTGGATAGGATAGGATAGAGCAGACAATAGAGGATAGGATAGGATAGAGGATAGGATAGGATAGGATAGAGGATAGGATAGGATAGGATAGAGGATAAGATAGGATAGAGGATAGGATAGGATAGAGGATATGATAGGATAGAAGATAGGATAGGATAGAGGATAGGATAGGATAGAGGATAGGATAGCGTAGAGGATAGGATAGGATAGAGGATAGGATAGGATAGAGGATAGGATAGGATAGAAGATTGGATAGGATGGAGGATAGGATAGGATAGAGGATAGGATAGGATAGAGGTTAGGATAGGATAGAGGATAGGATAGGATAGAGGATAGGATAGGATAGAGGATAGGATAGGATAGAGGATAGGATAGGATAGAGGATAGGATAGAGGATTGGTTAGTATAAAGGATAGGAGAGGATAGAGGATAGGATAGGATTGAGGATAGGATAGGATAGAGAATAGGATAGGATAGAGGATAGGATAGGATAGAGGATAGGATAGGATAGAGGATAGGATAGGACAGAGGATAGGATAGGATAGAGGATAGGATAGGATAGAGGATAGGATAGAGGATAGGATAGGATAGAGGATAAGATAGGATAGAGGATAGGATAGGATAGAGGATAGGATAGGATAGAGGATAGGATAGAGGATAGGATAGAGGATAGGATAGAGGATATGATAGGATAGCGGATAGGATATAATGGAGTATAGGATAGGAATGAGGATAGGATAGGGTTCAGGATAGGATAGGATAGAGGATAGGATAAGATAGAGGGTAGGTTAGGATAGAGTATAGGATAGGATAGAGGATAGGATAGAGGATAGGATAGGATAGAGGATATGATAGAGGATAGGATAGCGGATTGGATAGGATAGAGGATATTATAGGATAGAGGATATGATACGATAGCGGATAGGATATAATGGAGTATAGGATAGTAATGAGGATAGGATAGCGTTGAGGATAGGATAGGATAGAGGATAGGATAGGATAGAGGATAGGTTAGGCTAGAGGATAGGATAGGATACAGGATAGGATAGGATAGAGGATAGGATAGGATAGATGATAGGATAGGATAGAGGATAGGATAGAGGATAGGATAGGATAGAGGATAGGATAGAGGATAGGATAGAGGATTGGATAGGATAGAGGATATTATAGGATAGAGGATATGATAAGATAGCGGATAGGATATAATGGAGTATAGGATAGGAATGAGGATAGGATAGCGTTGAGGATAGGATAGGATAGAGGATAGGATAGGATAGAGGGTAGGTTAGGATAGAGTATAGGATAGGATAGAGGATAGGATAGGAAAGAGGATAGGATAGGATAGAGGATAGGTTAGGATAGAGGATTGGATAGTATAAAGGATAGGTGAGGATAGAGAATAGGATAGCATTGAGGATAGGATAGGATAGTGGATAGGATAGGATAGAGCAGACGATAGAGGATAGGATAGGATAGAGGATAGGGTAGGAGATTGGATAGGATAGAGGATACGATAGGGTAGATGATATCATAGGCAAGAGGATAGGATATGATAGAGGATACGATATTATAGAGGATAGGATAGGATTGAGGATAGGATAGGATAGAGGATAGGATAGGGGATTGGATAGGATAGAGGATAGGAGACGATGGAGGATAGGATAGGATAGAGGATAGGATAGGATAGAGGATTGGATAGTATAAAGGATAGGTGAGGATAGAGAATAGGATAGCATTGAGGAGACGATAGGATAGTGGATAGGATAGGATAGAGCAGACGATAGAGAATAGGATAGGATCGAGGATAGGATAGGGGATTGGATAGGATAGAGGATAGGAGACGATGGAGGATATGATAGGATAGAGGATAGGATAGGATAGAGGATTGGATAGTATAAAGGATAGGTGAGGATAGAGAATAGGATAGAATTGAGGATAGAATAGGATAGTGGATAGGATAGGATAGAGCAGACAATAGAGGATAGGATAGGATAGAGGATAGGGTAGGATAGGATAGAGGATAGGATAGGATAGAGGATAGGATAGGATAGAAGATAGGATAGGATAGAGGATAGGATAGGATAGAGGATAGGATAGGATAGAGGATAGGATAGAGGATAGGATAGAGGATATGATAGGATAGCGGATAGGATATAATGGAGTATAGGATAGGAATGAGGATAGGATAGGGTTCAGGATAGGATAGGATAGAGGATAGGATAAGGTAGAGGATAGGTTAGGATAGAGGATAGGATAGAGGATTGGTTAGTATAAAGGATAGGAGAGGATAGAGGATAGGATAGGATAGAGGATAGGATAGAGGATAGGATAGGATAGAGGATATGATAGAGGATAGGATAGCGGATTGGATAGGATAGAGGATATTATAGGATAGAGGATATGATACGATAGCGGATAGGATATAATGGAGTATAGGATAGTAATGAGGATAGGATAGCGTTGAGGATAGGATAGGATAGAGGATAGGATAGGATAGAGGATAGGTTAGGATAGAGGATAGGATAGGATAGAGGATAGGATAGGATAGAGGATAGGATAGGATAGAGGATAGGATAGGATAGATGATAGGATAGGATAGAGGATAGGATAGGATAGAGGATAGGATAGGATAGAGGATAGGATAGGATAGAGGATAGGATAGGATAGAGGATAGGATAGAGGATTGGTTAGTATAAAGGATAGGAGAGGATAGAGGATAGGATAGGATTGAGGATAGGATAGGATAGAGGATAGGATAGGATAGAGGATAGGATAGGATAGAGGATAGGATAGGATAGAGGATAGGATAGGATAGAGGATAGGATAGGATAGAGGATAGGATATGATAGGATAGAGGATATGATAGGATAGCGGATAGGATATAATGGAGTATAGGATAGGAATGCGGATAGGATAGCGTTGAGGATAGGATAGGATAGAGGGTAGGTTAGGATAGAGGATAGGATAGGATAGAGGATAGGAGAGGAAAGAGGATAGGATAGGATAGAGGATAGGTTAGGATAGAGGATTGGATAGTATAAAGGATAGGTGAGGATAGAGAATGGGATAGCATTGAGGATAGGATAGGATAGTGGATAGGATAGGATAGAGCAGACGATAGAGGATAGGATAGGATAGAGGATAGGGTAGGAGATTGGATAGGATAGAGGATACGATAGGGTAGATGATATCATAGGCAAGAGGATAGGATATGATAGAGGATACGATATTATAGAGGATAGGATAGGATAGAGAATAGGATAGGATAGAAGATAGGTTAGGAAAGAGGATAGGATATGATAGAGGATACGATTTTATAGAGGATAGGACAGGATAGAGGATAGGATAGGATAGGATAGAGGATAGGATAGGATAGAGGATAGGAGAGGATAGAGGATAGGAAAGGATAGAGGATAGGATAGAGGATTGGTTAGTATAAAGGATAGGAGAGGATAGAGGATAGGATAGGATTGAGGATAGGATAGGATAGAGGATAGGATAGGGCATTGGATAGGATAGAGGATAGGATAGGATTGAGGATAGGATAGGATAGAGGATAGGATAGGATAGAGGATAGGATAGAGGATAGGATAGGATAGAGGATAGGTGAGGATAGAGAATAGGATAGCATTGAGGAGAGGATAGGATAGTGGATAGGATAGGATAGAGCAGACGATAGAGGATAGGATAGGATCGAGGATAGGATAGGATAGAGGATTGGATAGTATAAAGGATAGGTGAGGATAGAGAATAGGATAGCATTGAGGATAGAATAGGATAGTGGATAGGATAGGATAGAGCAGACAATAGAGGATAGGATAGGATAGAGGATAGGATAGGATAGGATAGAGGATAGGATAGGATAGGATAGAGGATAAGATAGGATAGAGGATAGGATAGGATAGAGGATATGATAGGATAGAAGATAGGATAGGATAGAGGATAGGATAGGATAGAGGATAGGATAGCGTAGAGGATAGGATAGGATAGAGGATAGGATAGGATAGAGGATAGGATAGGATAGAAGATTGGATAGGATGGAGGATAGGATAGGATAGAGGATAGGATAGGATAGAGGTTAGGATAGGATAGAGGATAGGATAGGATAGAGGATAGGATAGGATAGAGGATAGGATAGGATAGAGGATAGGATAGGATAGAGGATAGGATAGAGGATTGGTTAGTATAAAGGATAGGAGAGGATAGAGGATAGGATAGGATTGAGGATAGGATAGGATAGAGAATAGGATAGGATAGAGGATAGGATAGGATAGAGGATAGGATAGGATAGAGGATAGGATAGGACAGAGGATAGGATAGGATAGAGGATAGGATAGGATAGAGGATAGGATAGAGGATAGGATAGGATAGAGGATAAGATAGGATAGAGGATAGGATAGGATAGAGGATAGGATAGGATAGAGGATAGGATAGAGGATAGGATAGAGGATAGGATAGAGGATATGATAGGATAGCGGATAGGATATAATGGAGTATAGGATAGGAATGAGGATAGGATAGGGTTCAGGATAGGATAGGATAGAGGATAGGATAAGATAGAGGGTAGGTTAGGATAGAGTATAGGATAGGATAGAGGATAGGATAGAGGATAGGATAGGATAGAGGATATGATAGAGGATAGGATAGCGGATTGGATAGGATAGAGGATATTATAGGATAGAGGATATGATACGATAGCGGATAGGATATAATGGAGTATAGGATAGTAATGAGGATAGGATAGCGTTGAGGATAGGATAGGATAGAGGATAGGATAGGATAGAGGATAGGTTAGGCTAGAGGATAGGATAGGATACAGGATAGGATAGGATAGAGGATAGGATAGGATAGATGATAGGATAGGATAGAGGATAGGATAGAGGATAGGATAGGATAGAGGATAGGATAGAGGATAGGATAGAGGATTGGATAGGATAGAGGATATTATAGGATAGAGGATATGATAAGATAGCGGATAGGATATAATGGAGTATAGGATAGGAATGAGGATAGGATAGCGTTGAGGATAGGATAGGATAGAGGATAGGATAGGATAGAGGGTAGGTTAGGATAGAGTATAGGATAGGATAGAGGATAGGATAGGAAAGAGGATAGGATAGGATAGAGGATAGGTTAGGATAGAGGATTGGATAGTATAAAGGATAGGTGAGGATAGAGAATAGGATAGCATTGAGGATAGGATAGGATAGTGGATAGGATAGGATAGAGCAGACGATAGAGGATAGGATAGGATAGAGGATAGGGTAGGAGATTGGATAGGATAGAGGATACGATAGGGTAGATGATATCATAGGCAAGAGGATAGGATATGATAGAGGATACGATATTATAGAGGATAGGATAGGATTGAGGATAGGATAGGATAGAGGATAGGATAGGGGATTGGATAGGATAGAGGATAGGAGACGATGGAGGATAGGATAGGATAGAGGATAGGATAGGATAGAGGATTGGATAGTATAAAGGATAGGTGAGGATAGAGAATAGGATAGCATTGAGGAGACGATAGGATAGTGGATAGGATAGGATAGAGCAGACGATAGAGAATAGGATAGGATCGAGGATAGGATAGGGGATTGGATAGGATAGAGGATAGGAGACGATGGAGGATATGATAGGATAGAGGATAGGATAGGATAGAGGATTGGATAGTATAAAGGATAGGTGAGGATAGAGAATAGGATAGAATTGAGGATAGAATAGGATAGTGGATAGGATAGGATAGAGCAGACAATAGAGGATAGGATAGGATAGAGGATAGGGTAGGATAGGATAGAGGATAGGATAGGATAGAGGATAGGATAGGATAGAAGATAGGATAGGATAGAGGATAGGATAGGATAGAGGATAGGATAGGATAGAGGATAGGATAGAGGATAGGATAGAGGATATGATAGGATAGCGGATAGGATATAATGGAGTATAGGATAGGAATGAGGATAGGATAGGGTTCAGGATAGGATAGGATAGAGGATAGGATAAGGTAGAGGATAGGTTAGGATAGAGGATAGGATAGAGGATTGGTTAGTATAAAGGATAGGAGAGGATAGAGGATAGGATAGGATAGAGGATAGGATAGAGGATAGGATAGGATAGAGGATATGATAGAGGATAGGATAGCGGATTGGATAGGATAGAGGATATTATAGGATAGAGGATATGATACGATAGCGGATAGGATATAATGGAGTATAGGATAGTAATGAGGATAGGATAGCGTTGAGGATAGGATAGGATAGAGGATAGGATAGGATAGAGGATAGGTTAGGATAGAGGATAGGATAGGATAGAGGATAGGATAGGATAGAGGATAGGATAGGATAGAGGATAGGATAGGATAGATGATAGGATAGGATAGAGGATAGGATAGGATAGAGGATAGGATAGGATAGAGGATAGGATAGGATAGAGGATAGGATAGGATAGAGGATAGGATAGAGGATTGGTTAGTATAAAGGATAGGAGAGGATAGAGGATAGGATAGGATTGAGGATAGGATAGGATAGAGGATAGGATAGGATAGAGGATAGGATAGGATAGAGGATAGGATAGGATAGAGGATAGGATAGGATAGAGGATAGGATAGGATAGAGGATAGGATATGATAGGATAGAGGATAGGATAGGATAGAGGATAGGATAGGATAGAGGTTAGGATAGGATAGAGGATAGGATAGGATAGAGGATAGGATAGGATAGAGGATAGGATAGAGGATAGGATAGAGGATAGGATAGAGGATAGGATAGAGGATATGATAGGATAGCGGATAGGATATAATGGAGTATAGGATAGGAATGAGGATAGGATAGGATATAGGATAGGATAAGATAGAGGATAGGTTAGGATAGAGGATAGGATAGAGGATTGGTTAGTATAAAGGATAGGAGAGGATAGAGGATAGGATAGGATAGAGGATAGGATAGAGGATAGGATAGGATAGAGGATATGATAGAGGATAGGATAGCGGATTGGATAGGATAGAGGATATTATAGGATAGAGGATATGATACGATAGCGGATAGGATATAATGGAGTATAGGATAGTAATGAGGATAGGATAGCGTTGAGGATAGGATAGGATAGAGGATAGGATAGGATAGAGGATAGGTTAGGATAGAGGATAGGATAGGATAGAGGATAGGATAGGATAGAGGATAGGATAGGATAGAGGATAGGATAGGATAGATGATAGGATAGGATAGAGGATAGGATAGAGGATAGGATAGGATAGAGGATAGGATAGAGGATAGGATAGAGGATTGGATAGGATAGAGGATATTATAGGATAGAGGATATGATAGGATAGCGGATAGGATATAATGGAGTATAGGATAGGAATGCGGATAGGATAGCGTTGAGGATAGGATAGGATAGAGGGTAGGTTAGGATAGAGGATAGGATAGGATAGAGGATAGGATAGGAAAGAGGATAGGATAGGATAGAGGATAGGTTAGGATAGAGGATTGGATAGTATAAAGGATAGGTGAGGATAGAGAATGGGATAGCATTGAGGATAGGATAGGATAGTGGATAGGATAGGATAGAGCAGACGATAGAGGATAGGATAGGATAGAGGATAGGGTAGGAGATTGGATAGGATAGCGGATACGATAGGGTAGATGATATCATAGGCAAGAGGATAGGATATGATAGAGGATACGATATTATAGAGGATAGGATAGGATAGAGAATAGGATAGGATAGAGGATAGGTTAGGAAAGAGGATAGGATATGATAGAGGATACGATTTTATAGAGGATAGGACAGGATAGAGGATAGGATAGGATAGGATAGAGGATAGGATAGGATAGAGGATAGGAGAGGATAGAGGATAGGATAGGATAGAGGATAGGATAGGATAGAGGATAGTATAGGATAGAGGATAGGATAGGATAGAGGATAGGATAGGATAGAGGATAGGATAGGATAGATGATAGGATAGAGGATTGGTTAGTATAAAGGATAGGAGAGGATAGAGGATAGGATAGGATAGAGGATAGGATAGAGGATAGGATAGGATAGAGGATATGATAGAGGATAGGATAGCGGATTGGATAGGATAGAGGATATGATACGATAGCGGATAGGATATAATGGAGTATAGGATAGTAATGAGGATAGGATAGCGTTGAGGATAGGATATGATAGAGGATAGGATAGGATAGAGGATAGGTTAGGATAGAGGATAGGATAGGATAGAGGATAGGATAGGATAGAGGATAGGATAGGATAGAGGATAGGATAGGATAGATGATAGGATAGGATAGAGGATAGGATAGAGGATAGGATAGGATAGAGGATAGGATAGAGGATATTATAGGATAGAGGATATGATATAATGGAGTATAGGATTGGAATGAGGATAGGATAGCGTTGAGGATAGGATAGGATAGAGGATAGGATAGGATAGAGGGTAGGTTAGGATAGAGGATAGGATAGGATAGAGGATAGGATAGGAAAGAGGATAGGATACGATAGAGGATAGGTTAGGATAGAGGATTGGATAGTATAAAGGATAGGTGAGGATAGAGAATAGGATAGCATTGAGGATAGGATAGGATAGTGGATAGGATAGGATAGAGCAGACGATAGAAGATAGGATAGGATAGAGGATAGGGTAGGAGATTGGATAGGATAGAGGATACGATAGGGTAGATCATATCATAGGCAAGAGGATAGGATATGATAGAGGATACGATATTATAGAGGATAGGATAGGATAGAGAATAGGATAGGATAGAGGATAGGTTAGGAAAGAGGATAGGATATGATAGAGGATACGATTTTATAGAGGATAGGACTGGATAGAGGATAGGATAGGATAGGATAGAGCATAGGATAGGATAGAGGATAGGATAGGATAGAGGATAGGAAAGGATAGAGGATAGGATAGAGGATTGGTTAGTATAAAGGATAGGAGAGGATAGAGGATAGGATAGGATTGAGGATAGGATAGGATAGAGGATAGGATAGGGCATTGGATAGGATAGAGGATAGGATAGGATAGAGGATAGGTGAGGATAGAGAATAGGATAGCATTGAGGAGAGGATAGGATAGTGGATAGGATAGGATAGAGCAGACGATAGAGGATAGGATAGGATCGAGGATAGGATAGGGGATTGGATAGGATAGAGGATAGGAGACGATGGAGGATAGGATAGGAGAGAGGATAGGATAGGATAGAGGATTGGATAGTATAAAGGATAGGTGAGGATAGAGAATAGGATAGCATTGAGGATAGAATAGGATAGTGGATAGGATAGGATAGAGCAGACAATAGAGGATAGGATAGGATAGAGGATAGGATAGGATAGGATAGAGGATAGGATAGGATAGAGGATATGATAGGATAGAAGATAGGATAGGATAGAGGATAGGATAGGATAGAGGATAGGATAGCGTAGAGGATAGGATAGGATAGAGGATAGGATAGGATAGAGGATAGGATAGGATAGAAGATTGGATAGGATGGAGGATAGGATAGGATAGAGGATAGGATAGGATAGAGGTTAGGATAGGATAGAGGATAGGATAGGATAGAGGATAGGATAGGATAGAGGATAGGATAGGATAGAGGATAGGATAGGATAGAGGATAGGATAGGATAGAGCTTAGGATAGAGGATTGGTTAGTATAAAGGATAGGAGAGGATAGAGGATAGGATAGGATTGAGGATAGGATAGGATAGAGGATAGGATAGGATAGAGGATAGGATAGGATAGAGGATAGAATAGGATAGAGGATAGGATAGGACAGAGGATAGGATAGGATAGAGGATAGGATAGGATAGGATAGAGGATAGGATAGGATAGAGGATAGGATAGGATAGAGGATAAGATAGGATAGAGGATAGGATAGGATAGAGGATAGGATAGGATAGAGGATAGGATAGAGGATAGGATAGAGGATAGGATAGAGGATATGATAGGATAGCGGATAGGATATAATGGAGTATAGGATAGGAATGAGGATAGGATAGGGTTCAGGATAGGATAGGATAGAGGATAGGATAAGATAGAGGATAGGTTAGGATAGAGGATAGGATAGAGGATAGGATAGGATAGAGGATAGGAGAGGATAGAGGATAGGATAGGATAGAGGATAGGATAGGATAGAGGATTGGTTAGTATAAAGGATAGGAGAGGATAGAGGATAGGATAGGATAGAGGATAGGATAGAGGATAGGATAGGATAGAGGATATGATAGAGGATAGGATAGCGGATTGGATAGGATAGAGGATATTATAGGATAGAGGATATGATACGATAGCGGATAGGATATAATGGAGTATAGGATAGTAATGAGGATAGGATAGCGTTGAGGATAGGATAGGATAGAGGATAGGATAGGATAGAGGATTGGATAGTATAAAGGATAGGTGAGGATAGAGAATAGGATAGCATTGAGGATAGGATAGGATAGTGGATAGAATAGGATAGAGCAGACGATAGAGGATAGGATAGGATAGAGGATAGGGTAGGAGATTGGATAGGATAGAGGATACGATAGGGTAGATCATATCATAGGCAAGAGGATAGGATATGATAGAGGATACGATATTATAGAGGATAGGATAGGATAGAGAATAGGATAGGATAGAGGATAGGTTAGGAAAGAGGATAGGATATGATAGAGGATACGATTTTATAGAGGATAGGACAGGATACAGGATAGGATAGGATAGGATAGAGGATAGGATAGGATAGAGGATAGGAGAGGATAGAGGATAGGATAGGATAGAGGATAGGATAGGATAGAGGATAGGATAGGATAGAGGATAGGATAGGATAGAGGATAGGATAGAGGATTGGTTAGTATAAAGGATAGGAGAGGATAGAGGATAGGATAGGATAGAGGATAGGATAGAGGATAGGATAGGATAGAGGATATGATAGAGGATAGGATAGCGGATTGGATAGGATAGAGGATATTATAGGATAGAGGATATGATACGATAGCGGATAGGATATAATGCAGTATAGGATAGTAATGAGGATAGGATAGCGTTGAGGATAGGATAGGATAGAGGATAGGATAGGATAGAGGATAGGTTAGGATAGAGGATAGGATAGGATAGAGGATAGGATAGGATAGAGGATAGGATAGGATAGATGATAGGATAGGATAGAGGATAGGATAGAGGATAGGATAGGATAGAGGATAGGATAGAGGATTGGATAGTATAAAGGATAGGTGAGGATAGAGAATAGGATAGCATTGAGGATAGGATAGGATAGTGGATAGGATAGGATAGAGCAGACGATAGAGGATAGGATAGGATAGAGGATAGGGTAGGAGATTGGATAGGATAGAGGATACGATAGGGTAGATCATATCATAGGCAAGAGGATAGGATATGATAGAGGATACGATATTATAGAGGATAGGATAGGATAGAGAATAGGATAGGATAGAGGATAGGTTAGGAAAGAGGATAGGATATGATAGAGGATACGATTTTATAGAGGATAGGACAGGATACAGGATAGGATAGGATAGGATAGAGGATAGGATAGGATAGAGGATAGGAGAGGATAGAGGATAGGATAGGATAGAGGATAGGATAGGATAGAGGATAGGATAGGATAGAGGATAGGATAGGATAGAGGATAGGATAGAGGATTGGTTAGTATAAAGGATAGGAGAGGATAGAGCATAGGATAGGATAGAGGATAGGATAGGATAGAGGATAGGAAAGGATAGAGGATAGGATAGAGGATTGGTTAGTATAAAGGATAGGAGAGGATAGAGGATAGGATAGGATTGAGGATAGGATAGGATAGAGCAGACGATAGAGGATAGGATAGGATAGAGGATAGGGTAGGAGATTGGATAGGATAGAGGATACGATAGGGTAGATCATATCATAGGCAAGAGGATAGGATATGATAGAGGATACGATATTATAGAGGATAGGATAGGATAGAGGATAGGATAGGATAGAGGATAGGATAGAGGATAGGATAGGATAGAGGATATGATAGAGGATAGGATAGCGGATTGGATAGGATAGAGGATATTATAGGATAGAGGATATGATACGATAGCGGATAGGATATAATGCAGTATAGGATAGTAATGAGGATAGGATAGCGTTGAGGATAGGATAGGATAGAGGATAGGATAGGATAGAGGATAGGTTAGGATAGAGGATAGGATAGGATAGAGGATAGGATAGGATAGAGGATAGGATAGGATAGATGATAGGATAGGATAGAGGATAGGATAGAGGATAGGATAGGATAGAGGATAGGATAGAGGATTGGATAGTATAAAGGATAGGTGAGGATAGAGAATAGGATAGCATTGAGGATAGGATAGGATAGTGGATAGGATAGGATAGAGCAGACGATAGAGGATAGGATAGGATAGAGGATAGGGTAGGAGATTGGATAGGATAGAGGATACGATAGGGTAGATCATATCATAGGCAAGAGGATAGGATATGATAGAGGATACGATATTATAGAGGATAGGATAGGATAGAGAATAGGATAGGATAGAGGATAGGTTAGGAAAGAGGATAGGATATGATAGAGGATACGATTTTATAGAGGATAGGACAGGATACAGGATAGGATAGGATAGGATAGAGGATAGGATAGGATAGAGGATAGGAGAGGATAGAGGATAGGATAGGATAGAGGATAGGATAGGATAGAGGATAGGATAGGATAGAGGATAGGATAGGATAGAGGATAGGATAGAGGATTGGTTAGTATAAAGGATAGGAGAGGATAGAGGATAGGATAGGATAGAGGATAGGATAGAGGATAGGATAGGATAGAGGATATGATAGAGGATAGGATAGCGGATTGGATAGGATAGAGGATATTATAGGATAGAGGATATGATACGATAGCGGATAGGATATAATGCAGTATAGGATAGTAATGAGGATAGGATAGCGTTGAGGATAGGATAGGATAGAGGATAGGATAGGATAGAGGATAGGTTAGGATAGAGGATAGGATAGGATAGAGGATAGGATAGGATAGAGGATAGGATAGGATAGATGATAGGATAGGATAGAGGATAGGATAGAGGATAGAATAGGATAGAGGACAGGATAGAGGATTGGATAGGATAGAGGATATTATAGGATAGAGGATATGATAGGATAGCGGATAGGATATAATGGAGTATAGGATAGGAATGAGGATAGGATAGCGTTGAGGATAGGATAGGATAGAGGATAGGATAGGATAGAGGGTAGGTTAGGATAGAGGATAGGATAGGATAGAGGATAGGATAGGAAAGAGGATAGGATAGGATAGAGGGTAGGTTAGGATAGAGGATTGGATAGTATAAAGGATAGGTGAGGATAGAGAATAGGATAGCATTGAGGATAGGATAGGATAGTGGATAGGATAGGATAGAGCAGACGATAGAGGATAGGATAGGATAGAGGATAGGGTAGGAGATTGGATAGGATAGAGGATACGATAGGGTAGATGATATCATAGGCAAGAGGATAGGATATGATAGAGGATACGATATTATAGAGGATAGGATAGGATAGAGAATAGGATGGGATAGAGGATAGGTTAGGAAAGAGGATAGGATATGATAGAGGATACGATTTTATAGAGGATAGGACAGGATAGAGGATAGGATAGGATAGGATAGAGGATAGGATAGGATAGAGGATAGGAGAGGATAGAGGATAGGATAGGATACAGGATAGGATAGGATAGAGGATAGGTTAGGATAGAGGATTGGATTGTATAAAGGATAGGTGAGGATAGAGTATAGGATAGGATAGAGGATAGGATAGCATAGAGGATAGGATAGGATAGAGGATAGGATAGGATAGAGGATAGGATAGGATACAGGATAGGATAGGATAGAGGATAGGATAGGATAGAGGATAGGTTAGGATAGAGGATAGGATAGGATAGAGGATAGGATAGGATAGAGGATAGGATAGGATAGAGGATGGGATAGGATAGAGTATAGAATAGGATAGAGCATAGGATAGGATAGGATTGAGGGTAGGATAGGATAGAGGATAGGATAGGATAGAGGATAGGATAGGATAGAGGATAGGATAGGATAGGATAGAGGATAGGATAGGATAGAGGATAGGATAGGATAGGATAGGATAGAGGATAGGATAGGATAGAGGATAGGATAGGATAGAGGATAGGATAGGATAGAGGATAGGATAGGATAGAGGATAGGATAGGATAGAGGATAGGATAGGATAGAGGATAGGATAGGATAGAGGATAGGATAGGATAGAGGATAGGATAGGATAGAGGATAGGATAGAGGATAGGATAGGATAGGGGATATGAAAGAGGATAGGATAGACGATTGGATAGGATAGAGGATATTATAGGATAGAGGATATGATACGATAGCGGATAGGATATAATGGAGTATACGATAGTAATGAGGATAGGATAGCGTTGAGGATAGGATAGGATAGAGGATAGGATAGGATAGAGGATAGGTTAGGATAGAGGATAGGATAGGATAGAGGATAGGATAGGATAGAGGATAGGATAGGATAGAGGATAGGATAGGATAGTGGATAGGATAGGATAGAGCAGACGATAGAGGATAGGATAGGATCGAGGATAGGATAGGGGATTGGATAGGATAGAGGATAGGAGACGATGGAGGATAGGATAGGATAGAGGATAGGATAGGATAGACGATTGGATAAGATAGAGGATAGGTTAGGATAGAGGATAGGATAGGATAGGATAGAGGATAGGATAGGATAGAGGATAGGATAGGATAGAGGATAGGATAGGATAGAGGATAGGATAGCATAGAGGATAGGATAGGATAGAGGATAGGATAGGATAGGATAGAGGATAGGATAGGATAGAGGATAGGATAGGATAGAGGATAGGATAGGATAGAGGATAGGATAGGGGATTGGATAGGATAGAGGATAGGAGACGATGGAGGATTGCATAGGATAGAGGATAGGATAGGATAGAGGATTGGATAGTATAAAGGATAGGTGAGGATAGAGAATAGGATAGCATTGAGGATAGGATAGGATAGTGGATAGGATAGGATAGAGCAAACGATAGAGGATAGGATAGGATCGAGGATAGGATAGGGGATTGGATAGGATAGAGGATAGGAGACGATGGAGGATAGGATAGGATAGAGGATAGGATAGGATAGCCGATTGGATAAGATAGAGGATAGGTTAGGATAGAGGATAGGATAGGATAGGATAGAGGATAGGATAGGATAGAGGATAGGATAGGATAGAGGATAGGATAGCATAGAGGATAGGATAGGATAGAGGATAGGATAGGATAGAGGATAGGATAGGATAGAGGATAGGATAGGATAGAGGATAGGATAGAGGATAATTTAGTATAAAGGATAGGAGAGGATAGAGGATAGGATAGGATAGAGGATAGGATAGAGGATAGGATAGGATAGAGGATATGATAGAGGATAGGATAGAGGATTGGATAGGATAGAGGATATTATAGGATAGAGGATATGATACGATAGCGGATAGGATATAATGGAGTATAGGATAGTAATGAGGATAGGATAGCGTTGAGGATAGGATAGGATAGAGGATAGGATAGGATAGAGGATAGGTTAGGATAGAGGATAGGATAGGATAGAGGATAGGATAAGATAGAGGATAGGATAGGATAGAGGATAGGATAGGATAGAGGATAGGATAGGATAGAGGATAGGATAGGATAGAGGATAGGATAGGATAGAGGATAGGATCGGATAGAGGATAGGATAGAGGATAGGATAGAGGATTGGATAGGATAGAGGATATTATAGGATAGAGGATATGATAGGATAGCGGATAGGATATAATGGAGTATAGGATAGGAATGAGGATAGGATAGCGTTGAGGATAGGATAGGATAGAGGATTGGATAGGATAGAGGGTAGGTTAGGATAGAGGATAGGATAGGATAGAGGATAGGATAGGAAAGAGGATAGGATAGGATAGAGGATAGGTTACGATAGAGGATTGGATAGTATAAAGGATAGGTGAGGATAGAGAATAGGATAGCATTGTGGATAGGATAGGATAGTGGATAGGATAGGATACAGCAGACGATAGAGGATAGGATAGGATAGAGCAGACGATAGAGGATAGGATAGGAAAGAGGATAGGGTAGGAGATTGGATAGGATAGAGGATAGGATAGGGTAGGAGATTGGATAGGATAGAGGATAGGATAGGGTAGATGATATTATAGGCAAGAGGATAGGATATGATAGAGGATACGATATTATAGAGGATAGGATAGTATAGAGAATAGGATAGGATAGAGGATAGGTTAGGATAGAGTATAGGATAGGATAGAGGATAGGATAGGATAGAGGAGAGGATAGGATAGAGGATAGGATAGGATAGAGGATAGGATAGGATGGAGGATAGGATAGGATAGGATAGAGGATAGGATAGGATAGAGGATAGGATAGGATAGAGGATAGGATAGCATAGAGGATAGGATAGGATAGAGGATAGGATAGGATAGAGGATAGGATAGGATAGAGGATACGATAGGATAGGATAGAGGATAGGATAGGATAGAGGATAGGATAGGATAGAGGATAGGATAGGATTGAGGATAGGATAGGATAGAGCATAGGATAGGATAGGATTGAGGGTAGGATAGAGGATAGGATAGGATAGAGGATAGGATAGGGGATTGGATAGGATAGATGACAGGAGACGATAGAAGATAGGATAGGGGATTGGATAGGATAGAGGAAAGGAGACGATAGAGATTGGATAGGATAGATGATATTATAGGAAAGAGGATAGGATATGATAGAGTATACGAGATTATAGAGGATAGGACAGGATAGAGGGTAGGATAGGATAGAGGATAGGATAGGATCGAGGATAGGATAGGGGATTGGATAGGATAGAGGATAGGAGACGATGGAGGATAGGATAGGATAAAGGATAGGATAGGATAGACGATTGGATAAGATAGAGGATAGGTTAGGATAGAGGATAGGATAGGATAGGATTGAGGATAGGATAGGATAGAGGATAGGATAGGATAGAGGATAGGATAGGATAGAGGATAGGATAGGATAGAGGATAGGATAGGATAGAGGATAGGATAGGATAGAGGATAGGATAGGATAGAGGATAGGATAGGATAGAGAATAGGATAGGATAGAGGATAGGATAGAGGATTGGTTAGTATAAAGGATAGGAGAGGATAGAGGATAGGATAGGATAGAGGATAGGATAGAGGATAGGATAGGATAGAGGATATGATAGAGGATAGGATAGAGGATATTATAGGATAGAGGATATGATACGATAGCGGATAGGATATAATGGAGTATAGGATAGTAATGAGGATAGGATAGCGTTGAGGATAGGATAGGATAGGGGATAGGATAGGATAGAGGATAGGTTAGGATAGAGGATAGGATAGGATAGAGGATAGGATAGGATAGAGGATAGGATAGCATAGAGGATAGGATAGGATAGAGGATAGGATAGGATAGAGGATAGGATAGGATAGAGGATACGATAGGATAGGATAGAGGATAGGATAGGATAGAGGATAGGATAGGATAGAGGATAGGATAGGATTGAGGATAGGATAGGATAGAGCATAGGATAGGATAGGATTGAGGGTAGGATAGAGGATAGGATAGGATAGAGGATAGGATAGGGGATTGGATAGGATAGATGACAGGAGACGATAGAAGATAGGATAGGGGATTGGATAGGATAGAGGAAAGGAGACGATAGAGATTGGATAGGATAGATGATATTATAGGAAAGAGGATAGGATATGATAGAGTATACGATATTATAGAGGATAGGACAGGATGGAGGGTAGGATAGGATAGAGGATAGGATAGGATCGAGGATAGGATAGGGGATTGGATAGGATAGAGGATAGGAGACGATGGAGGATAGGATAGGATAGAGGATAGGATAGGATAGACGATTGGATAACATAGAGGATAGGTTAGGATAGAGGATAGGATAGGATAGGATAGAGGATAGGATGGGATAGAGGATAGGATAGGATAGAGGATAGGAGAGGATAGAGGATAGGATAGGATAGAGGATAGGATAGGATAGAGGATAGGATAGGATAGAGGATAGGATAGGATAGAGAATAGGATAGGATAGAGGATTGGTTAGTATAAAGGATAGGAGAGGATAGAGGATAGGATAGGATAGAGGATAGGATAGAGGATTGGTTAGTATAAAGGATAGGAGAGGATAGAGGATAGGATAGGATAGAGGATAGGATAGAGGATAGGATAGGATAGAGGATATGATAGAGGATAGGATAGAGGATTGGATAGGATAGAGGATATTATAGGATAGAGGATATGATACGATAGCGGATAGGATATAATGGAGTATAGGATAGTAATGAGGATAGGATAGCGTTGAGGATAGGATAGGATAGAGGATAGGATAGGATAGAGGATAGGTTAGGATAGAGGATAGGATAGGATAGAGGATAGGATAGGATAGAGGATACGATAGGATAGAGGATAGGATAGGATAGAGGATAGGATAGGATAGAGGATAGGATAGGATAGAGGATAGGATAGGATAGAGAATAGGATAGGATAGAGGATAGGATAGAGGATTGGTTAGTATAAAGAATAGGAGAGGATAGAGGATAGGATAGGATAGAGGATAGGATAGAGGATAGGATAGGATAGAGGATATGATAGAGGATAGGATAGAGGATTGGATAGGATAGAGGATATTATAGGATAGAGGATATGATACGATAGCGGATAGGATATAATGGAGTATAGGATAGTAATGAGGATAGGATAGCGTTGAGGATAGGATAGGATAGAGGATAGGATAGGATAGAGGATAGGATAGGATAGAGGATACGATAGGATAGGATAGAGGATAGGATAGGATAGAGGATAGGATAGGATAGAGGATAGGATAGGATTGAGGATAGGATAGGATAGAGCATAGGATAGGATAGGATTGAGGGTAGGATAGAGGATAGGATAGGATAGAGGATAGGATAGGGGATTGGATAGGATAGATGACAGGAGACGATAGAAGATAGGATAGGGGATTGGATAGGATAGAGGAAAGGAGACGATAGAGATTGGATAGGATAGATGATATTATAGGAAAGAGGATAGGATATGATAGAGTATACGATATTATAGAGGATAGGACAGGATGGAGGGTAGGATAGGATAGAGGATAGGATAGGATCGAGGATAGGATAGGGGATTGGATAGGATAGAGGATAGGAGACGATGGAGGATAGGATAGGATAGAGGATAGGATAGGATAGACGATTGGATAAGATAGAGGATAGGTTAGGATAGAGGATAGGATAGGCTAGGATAGAGGATAGGATGGGATAGAGGATAGGATAGGATAGAGGATAGGATAGGATAGAGGATAGGATAGGATAGAGGATAGGATAGGATAGAGGATAGGATAGGATAGAGGATAGGATAGGATAGAGGATAGGATAGGATAGAGAATAGGATAGGATAGAGGATTGGTTAGTATAAAGGATAGGAGAGGATAGAGGATAGGATAGGATAGAGGATAGGATAGAGGATTGGTTAGTATAAAGGATAGGAGAGGATAGAGGATAGGATAGGATAGAGGATAGGATAGAGGATAGGATAGGATAGAGTATATGATAGAGGATAGGATAGAGGATTGGATAGGATAGAGGATATTATAGGATAGAGGATATGATACGATAGCGGATAGGATATAATGGAGTATAGGATAGTAATGAGGATAGGATAGCGTTGAGGTTAGGATAGGATAGAGGATAGGATAGGATAGAGGATAGGTTAGGATAGAGGATAGGATAGGATAGAGGATAGGATAGGATAGAGGATAGGATAGGATAGAGGATAGGATAGGATAGAGGATAGGATAGGATAGAGGATAGGATAGGATAGAGGATAGGATAGGATAGAGAATAGGATAGGATAGAGGATAGGATAGAGGATTGGTTAGTATAAAGAATAGGAGAGGATAGAGGATAGGATAGGATAGAGGATAGGATAGAGGATAGGATAGGATAGAGGATATGATAGAGGATAGGATAGAGGATTGGATAGGATAGAGGATATTATAGGATAGAGGATATGATACGATAGCGGATAGGATATAATGGAGTATAGGATAGTAATGAGGATAGGATAGCGTTGAGGATAGGATAGGATAGAGGATAGGATAGGATAGAGGATAGGTTAGGATAGAGGATAGGATAGGATAGAGGATAGGATAGGATAGAGGATAGGATAGGATAGGATAGAGGATAGGATAGTATAGAGGATAGGATAGGATAGAGGATAGGATAGAGGATAGGATAGAGGATAGGATAGGATAGAGGATAGGATAGGATAGAGGATAGGATAGAGGATAGGATAGAGGATATTATAGGATAGAGGATATGATAGGATAGCGGATAGGATATAATGAAGTATAGGATAGGAATGAGGATAGGATAGCGTTGAGGATAGGATAGGATAGAGGATAGGATAGAGGGTAGGTTAGGATAGAGGATAGGATAGGATAGAGGATAGGATAGGAAAGAGGATAGGATAGGATAGAGGATAGGTTAGGATAGAGGATTGGATAGTATAAAGGATAGGTGAGGATAGAGAATAGGATAGCATTGTGGATAGGATAGGATAGTGGATAGGATAGGATAGAGCAGACGATAGAGGATAGGATAGGATAGAGGATAGGATAGGATAGAGGATAGGATAGGATAGAGGATAGGATAGGATAGAGGATAGGATAGGATAGAGGATAGGATAGTATAGAGGATAGGATAGGATAGAGGATAGGATAGGATAGAGGATAGGATAGGATAGAGGATAGGATAGGATAGAGGATAGGATAGGATAGAGGATAGGATAGGATAGAGGATAGGATAGGATAGAGGATAGGATAGGATAGAGGATAGGATAGAGGATTGGTTAGTATAAAGGATAGGAGAGGATAGAGTATAGGATAGGATAGAGGATAGGATAGGATAGAGGATAGGACAGGATAGAGGATAGGATAGGATAGAGGATAGGATAGGATAGAGGATAGGATAGGATAGAGGATAGGATAGAGGATAGGATAGAGGATAGGATAGAGGATAGGATAGAGGATAGGATAGAGGATAGGATAGGATAGAGGATATGATAGAGAATAGGATAGACGATTGGATAGGATAGAGGATATTATAGGATAGAGGATATGATACGATAGCGGATAGGATATAATGGAGTATACGATAGTAATGAGGATAGGATAGCGTTGAGGATAGGATAGGATAGAGGATAGGATAGAGGATAGGATAGGATAGGATAGAGGATAGGATAGAGGATAGGATAGGATAGAGGATAGGATAGGATAGAGGATAGGTTAGGATAGAGGATAGGATACAATAGAGGATAGGATAGGAAAGAGGATAGGATAGGATAGAGGATAGGTTAGGATAGAGGATTGGATAGTATAAAGGATAGGTGAGGATAGAGAATAGGATAGCATTGTGGATAGGATAGGATAGTGGATAGGATAGGATGGAGCAGACGATAGAGGATTGGATAGGATAGAGCAGACGATAGAGGATAGGATAGGATAGAGGATAGGGTAGGAGATTGGATAGGATAGAGGATAGGATAGGGTAGATGATATTATAGGCAAGAGGATAGGATATGATAGAGGATACGATATTATAGAGGATAGGATAGTATAGAGAATAGGATAGGATAGAGGATAGGTTAGGATAGAGTATAGGATAGGATAGAGGATAGGTTAGGATAGAGGATAGGATAGGATAGAGGATAGGATAGGATAGAGGATAGGATAGGATAGAGGATAGGATAGGATAGAGGATAGGATAGGATAGAGGATAGGATAGGATAGAGGATAGGATAGGATAGAGGATAGGATAGGATAGAGGATAGGATAGAGGATTGGTTAGTATAAAGGATAGGAGAGGATAGAGGATAGGATAGGATTGAGGATAGGATAGGATAGAGCATAGGATAGGATAGGATTGAGGGTAGGATAGAGGATAGGATAGGATAGAGGATAGGATAGGGGATTGGATAGGATAGATGACAGGAGACGATAGAAGATAGGATAGGGGATTGGATAGGATAGAGGAAAGGAGACGATAGAGATTGGATAGGATAGATGATATTATAGGAAAGAGGATAGGATATGATAGAGTATACGATACTATAGAGGATAGGACAGGATAGAGGATAGGATAGGATAGAGGATAGGATAGGATACAGGATAGGATTGGATAGAGGATAGGATAGGATAGAGGATAGGTTAGGATAGAGGATAGGATAGGATAGAGGATAGGATAGGATAGAGGATAGGATAGGATAGGATAGAGGATGGGATAGGATAGAGTATAGAATAGGATAGAGCATAGGATAGGATAGGATTGAGGGTAGGATAGGATAGAGGATAGGATAGGATAGAGGATAGGATAGAGGATAGGATAGGATAGAGGATATGATAGAGGATAGGATAGACGATTGGATAGGATAGAGGATAGGCTGGGATAGGATAGAGGATAGGATAGGATAGAGGATAGGATAGGATAGAGGATAGGATAGGATAGAGGATAGGATGGGATAGGATAGAGGATAGGATAGGATAGAGGATAGGATAGGATAGAGGATACGATATTATAGAGGATAGGACAGGATAGAGGATAGGATAGGATAGAGGATAGGATAGGATACAGGATAGGATAGGATAGAGGATAGGTTAGGATAGAGGATAGGATAGGATAGAGGATAGGATAGGATAGAGGATAGGATAGGATAGAGGATAGGATAGGATAGAGGATAGGATAGGATAGAGGATGGGATAGGATAGAGTATAGAATAGGATAGAGCATAGGATAGGATAGGATTGATGGTAGGATAGGATAGAGGATAGGATAGGATAGAGGACAGGATAGGGGATTGGATAGGATATAGGACAGGAGACGATAGAAGATAAGATAGGGGATGGGATAGGATAGAGTAAAGGAGACGATAGAGATTGGATAGGATAGATGATATAATAGGAAAGAGGATAGGATATGATAGAGGATACGACATTAAAGAGGATAGGACAGGATAGAGGATAGGATAGGATAGAGGATAGGGTAGGATAGAGGATAGGATAGGATAGAGGATATGATAGAGGATAGGTTAGGATAGAGGATAGGATAGGATAGAGGATAGGATAGGATAGAGGATAGGATAGGGGATTGGATAGGATAGAGGACAGGAGACGATAGAGATTGGATAGGATAGATGATATAATAGGAAAGAGGATAGGATATGATAGAGGATACGATATTATAGAGGATAGGACAGGATAGAGGATTGGTTAGTATAAAGGATAGGAGAGGATAGAGGATAGGATAGGATAGAGGATAGGATAGGATAGAGGATGGGATAGGATAGAGGATAGGATAGGATAGAGGATCGGATAGGATAGAGGATAGGATAGGATAGAGGATAGGATAGGATAGAGGAAAGGAGACGATAGAGATTGGATAGGATAGATGATATAATAGGAAAGAGGATAGGATATGATAGAGGATACGACATTAAAGAGGATAGGACAGGATAGAGGATAGGATAGGATAGAGGATAGGTTAGGATAGAGTATAGGATAGGATAGAGGATAGGATACAGGATAGGATAGAGGATAGGATAGGATAGAGGATAGGATAGGATAGAGGATAGGATAGGATAGGATAGAGGATAGGATAGGATAGAGGATAGGATAGTGGATTGGATAGGATAGAGGACAGGAGACGATAGAGATTGGATAGGATAGATGATATAATAGGAAAGAGGATAGGATATGATAGAGGATACGATATTGTAGAGGATAGGACAGGATAGAGGATAGGATAGGATAGAGGATAGGATAGGATAGAGGATAGGATAGGATAGAGGATAGAATAGGATAGAGGATAGGATACGATAGAGGATAGGATAGAGGATATGATAGAGGATAGGATAGAGGATTGGATAGGATAGAGGATTGGATAGGATAGAGGATTGGATAGGATAGAGGATATTATAGGATAGAGGATATGATACGATAGCGGATAGGATATAATGGAGTATAGGATAGTAATGAGGATAGGATAGCGTTGAGGATAGGATAGGATAGAGGATAGGATAGAGGATTGGTTAGTATAAAGGATAGGAGAGGATAGAGGATAGGATAGGATTGAGGATAGGATAGGATAGAGGATAGGATAGGATAGAGGATAGGATAGGATAGAGGATAGGATAGGATAGAGGATACGATATTATAGAGGATAGGACAGGATAGAGGATAGGATAGGATAGAGGATAGGATAGGATACAGGATAGGATAGGATAGAGGATAGGTTAGGATAGAGGATAGGATAGGATAGAGGATAGGATAGGATAGAGGATAGGATAGGATAGAGGATGGGATAGGATAGAGGATAGGATAGGATAGAGGATCGGATAGGATAGAGGATAGGATAGGATAGAGGATAGGATAGGATAGAGGATAGGATAGGATAGAGGAAAGGAGACAATAGAGATTGGATAGGATAGATGATATAATAGGAAAGAGGATAGGATATGATAGAGGATACGACATTAAAGAGGATAGGACAGGATAGAGGATAGGATAGGATAGAGGATAGGTTAGGATAGAGTATAGGATAGGATCGAGGATAGGATAGGATAGAGGATAGGATAGGATAGAGGATAGGATAGGATAGGATAGAGGATAGGATAGGATAGAGGATAGGATAGGATAGAGGATAGGATAGGATAGAGGATAGGATAGGATAGAGGATAGGATAGGATAGAGGATAGGATAGGATAGAGGATAGGATAGGATAGAGGATAGGATAGGATAGGATAGAGGATAGGATAGGATAGAGGATAGTATAGGATAGAGGATAGGATAGGACAGAGGATAGGATAGGATAGAGGATAGGATAGGATAGAGGATAGGATAGGATAGAGGATAGGATAGGATAGGATAGAGGATAGGATAGGATGGAGGATCGGATAGGATAGAGGATAGGATAGGATAGAGCATAGGATAGGATAGAGGATAGGATAGAGGATAGGATAGAGGATAGGATAGGATAGAGGATATGATAGAGGATAGGTTAGGATAGAGGATAGGATAGGATAGAGGATAGGATAGGATAGAGGATAGGATAGGGGATTGGATAGGATAGAGGACAGGAGACGATAGAGATTGGATAGGATAGATGATATAATAGGAAAGAGGATAGGATATGATAGAGGATACGATATTATAGAGGATAGGACAGGATAGAGGATAGGATAGGATAGAGGATAGGATACGATAGAGGATAGGATAGGATAGAGGATAGAATAGGATAGAGGATAGGATACGATAGAGGATAGGATAGAGGATATGATAGAGGATAGGATAGAGGATTGGATAGGATAGAGGATTGGATAGGATAGAGGATATTATAGGATAGAGGATATGATACGATAGCGGATAGGATATAATGGAGTATAGGATAGTAATGAGGATAGGATAGCGTTGAGGATAGGATAGGATAGAGGATAGGATAGAGGATTGGTTAGTATAAAGGATAGGAGAGGATAGAGGATAGGATAGGATTGAGGATAGGATAGGATAGATGATAGGATAGGATAGAGGATAGGATAGGATAGAGGATAGGATAGGATAGAGGATACGATATTATAGAGGATAGGACAGGATAGAGGATAGGATAGGATAGAGGATAGGATAGGATACAGGATAGGATAGGATAGAGGATAGGTTAGGATAGAGGATAGGATAGGATAGAGGATAGGATAGGATAGAGGATAGGATAGGATAGAGGATGGGATAGGATAGAGGATAGGATAGGATAGAGGATCGGATAGGATAGAGGATAGGATAGGATAGAGGATAGGATAGGATAGAGGAAAGGAGACAATAGAGATTGGATAGGATAGATGATATAATAGGAAAGAGGATAGGATATGATAGAGGATACGACATTAAAGAGGATAGGACAGGATAGAGGATAGGATAGGATAGAGGATAGGTTAGGATAGAGTATAGGATAGGATAGAGGATAGGATAGAGGATAGGATAGAGGATAGGATAGGATAGAGGATCGGATAGGATAGAGGATAGGATAGGATAGAGGATAGGATAGGATAGGATAGAGGATAGGATAGGATAGAGGATAGGATAGGATAGAGGATAGGATAGGATAGAGGATAGGATAGGATAGAGGATAGGATAGGATAGAGGATAGGATAGGATAGAGGATAGGATAGGATAGGATAGAGGATAGGATAGGATAGAGGATAGTATAGGATAGAGGATAGTATAGGATAGAGGATAGGATAGGACAGAGGATAGGATAGGATAGAGGATAGGATAGGATAGAGGATAGGATAGGATAGAGGATAGGATAGGATAGAGGATAGGATAGGATGGAGGATCGGATAGGATAGAGGATAGGATAGGATAGAGCATAGGATAGGATAGAGGATAGGATAGAGGATAGGATAGAGGATAGGATAGGATAGAGGATATGATAGAGGATAGGTTAGGATAGAGGATAGGATAGGATAGAGGATAGGATAGGATAGAGGATAGGATAGGGGATTGGATAGGATAGAGGACAGGAGACGATAGAGATTGGATAGGATAGATGATATAATAGGAAAGAGGATAGGATATGATAGAGGATACGATATTATAGAGGATAGGACAGGATAGAGGATAGGATAGGATAGAGGATAGGATACGATAGAGGATAGGATAGGATAGAGGATAGAATAGGATAGAGGATAGGATACGATAGAGGATAGGATAGAGGATATGATAGAGGATAGGATAGAGGATTGGATAGGATAGAGGATTGGATAGGATAGAGGATATTATAGGATAGAGGATATGATACGATAGCGGATAGGATATAATGGAGTATAGGATAGTAATGAGGATAGGATAGCGTTGAGGATAGGATAGGATAGAGGATAGGATAGAGGATTGGTTAGTATAAAGGATAGGAGAGGATAGAGGATAGGATAGGATTGAGGATAGGATAGGATAGAGGATAGGATAGGATAGAGGATAGGATAGGATAGAGGATAGGATAGGATAGAGGATACGATATTATAGAGGATAGGACAGGATAGAGGATAGGATAGGATAGAGGATAGGATAGGATACAGGATAGGATAGGATAGAGGATAGGTTAGGATAGAGGATAGGATAGGATAGAGGATAGGATAGGATAGAGGATAGGATAGGATAGAGGATGGGATAGGATAGAGGATAGGATAGGATAGAGGATCGGATAGGATAGAGGATAGGATAGGATAGAGGATAGGATAGGATAGAGGAAAGGAGACAATAGAGATTGGATAGGATAGATGATATAATAGGAAAGAGGATAGGATATGATAGAGGATACGACATTAAAGAGGATAGGACAGGATAGAGGATAGGATAGGATAGAGGATAGGTTAGGATAGAGTATAGGATAGGATAGAGGATAGGATAGAGGATAGGATAGGATAGAGGATAGGATAGGATAGAGGATAGGATAGGATGGGATAGAGGATAGGATAGGATAGAGGATAGGATAGGATAGAGGATAGGACAGGATAGAGGATAGGATAGGATAGAGGATAGGATAGGATAGGATAGAGGATAGGATAGGATAGAGGATAGGATAGGATAGAGGATAGGATAGGATAGAGGATAGGATAGCATAGGATAGAGGATAGGATAGCATAGAGGAGAGGATAGGATAGAGGATAGGATGGGATAGAGGATAGGATAGGATAGAGGATAGGATAGGATAGAGGATAGGATAGGATAGAAGATAGGATAGGGTAGAGGATAGGATAGGATAGAGGATAGGATAGGATAGAGGATAGTATAGGATAGAGGATAGGATAGGATAGAGGATAGGATAGGACAGAGGATAGGATAGGATAGAGGATATGATAGGATAGAGGATAGGATAGGATAGAGGATAGGATAGGATAGAGGATAGGATAGGATAGAGGATAGGATATGATGGAGGATCGGATAGGATAGAGGATAGGATAGGATAGAGGATAGGATAGGATAGAGAATAGGATAGGATAGAGGATAGGATAGGATAGAGGATAGGATAGAGGATTGGTTAGTGTAAAGGATAAGAGAGGATAGAGGATAGGATAGGATTGAGGATAGGATAGGATAGAGGATAGGATAGGATTGAGGATAGGATAGGATAGAGCATAGGATAGGATAGGATTGAGGGTAGGATAGGATAGATAATAGGATAGGATAGAGGATAGGATAGGGGATTGGATAGGATAGATGACAGGAGACGATAGAAGATAAGATAGGGGATAGGAGAGGATAGAGGATAGGATAGGATTGAGGATAGGATAGGATAGAGGATAGGATAGGATTGAGGATATGATAGGATAGAGGATAGGATAGGATAGAGGATAGGATAGGATAGAGGATAGGATAGGATAGAAGATAGGATAGGGTAGAGGATAGGATAGGATAGAGGATAGGATAGGATAGAGGATAGTATAGGATAGAGGATAGGATAGGATAGAGGATAGGATAGGATAGAGGATAGGATAGGATAGAGGATATGATAGGATAGAGGATAGGATAGGATAGAGGATAGGATAGGATAGAGGATAGGATAGGATAGAGGATAAGATATGATGGAGGATCGGATAGGATAGAGGATAGGATAGGATAGAGGATAGGATAGGATAGAGGATAGGTTAGGATAGAGGATAGGATAGGATAGAGAATAGGATAGGATAGAGGATAGGATAGGATAGAGGATAGGATAGAGGATAGGATAGAGGATTGGATAGGATAGAGGATAGGATAGAGGATTGGATAAGATAGAGGATTTTATAGGATAGAGGATATGATAGGATAGCGGATAGGATATAATGGAGTATAGGATAGGAATGAGGATAGGATAGCGTTGAGGATAGGATAGGATAGAGGATAGGATAGGATAGAGGATAGGTTAGGATAGAGAATAGGATAGGATAGAGGATAGGATACGAAAGAGGATAGGATAGGATAGAGGATAGGTTAGGATAGAGGATAGGATAGGATAGAGGATAGGATAGCGTTGAGGATAGGATAGGATAGAGGATAGGAGAGGATAGAGGATAGGTTAGGATAGAGGATAAGATAGGATAGAGGATAGGATAGGATAGAGGATAGGATAGAGGATTGGTTAGTATAACGGATAGGAGAGGATAGAGGATAGGATAGGATTGAGGATAGGATAGGATAGAGGATAGGATAGGATAGAGGATAGGATAGGATAGAGGATATGATAGGATAGAGGATAGGATAGGATAGAGGATAGGATAGGATAGAGGATAGGATAGGATAGAGGATAGGATATGATGGAGGATCGGATAGGATAGAGGATAGGATAGGATAGAGGATAGGATAGGATAGAGAATAGGATAGGATAGAGGATAGGATAGGATAGAGGATAGGATAGAGGATTGGTTAGTGTAAAGGATAAGAGAGGATAGAGGATAGGATAGGATTGAGGATAGGATAGGATAGAGGATAGGATATAATTGAGGATAGGATAGGATAGAGCATAGGATAGGATAGGATTGAGGGTAGGATAGGATAGATAATAGGATAGGATAGAGGATAGGATAGGGGATTGGATAGGATAGATGACAGGAGACGATAGAAGATAAGATAGGGGATAGGAGAGGATAGAGGATAGGATAGGATTGAGGATAGGATAGGATAGAGGATAGGATAGGATTGAGGATATGATAGGATAGAGGATAGGATAGGATAGAGGATAGGATAGGATAGAGGATAGGATAGGATAGAAGATAGGATAGGGTAGAGGATAGGATAGGATAGAGGATAGGATAGGATAGAGGATAGTATAGGATAGAGGATAGGATAGGATAGAGGATAGGATAGGATAGAGGATAGGATAGGATAGAGGATATGATAGGATAGAGGATAGGATAGGATAGAGGATAGGATAGGATAGAGGATAGGATAGGATAGAGGATAGGATATGATGGAGGATCGGATAGGATAGAGGATAGGATAGGATAGAGGATAGGATAGGATAGAGGATAGGTTAGGATAGAGGATAGGATAGGATAGAGAATAGGATAGGATAGAGGATAGGATAGGATAGAGGATAGGATAGAGGATAGGATAGAGGATTGGATAGGATAGAGGATAGGATAGAGGATTGGATAAGATAGAGGATTTTATAGGATAGAGGATATGATAGGATAGCGGATAGGATATAATGGAGTATAGGATAGGAATGAGGATAGGATAGCGTTGAGGATAGGATAGGATAGAGGATAGGATAGGATAGAGGATAGGTTAGGATAGAGAATAGGATAGGATAGAGGATAGGATACGAAAGAGGATAGGATAGGATAGAGGATAGGTTAGGATAGAGGATAGGATAGGATAGAGGATAGGATAGCGTTGAGGATAGGATAGGATAGAGGATAGGAGAGGATAGAGGATAGGTTAGGATAGAGGATAAGATAGGATAGAGGATAGGATAGGATAGAGGATAGGATAGAGGATTGGTTAGTATAACGGATAGGAGAGGATAGAGGATAGGATAGGATTGAGGATAGGATAGGATAGAGGATAGGATAGGATAGAGGATAGGATAGGATAGAGGATAGGATAGGATAGAGGATAGGATAGGGGATTGGATAGTATAGAGGACAGGAGACGATAGAAGATAGGATAGAGGATTGGATAGGATAGAGGATAGGATAGAGGATTGGATAAGATAGAGGATTTTATAGGATAGAGGATATGATAGGATAGCGGATAGGATATAATGGAGTATAGGATAGGAATGAGGATAGGATAGCGTTGAGGATAGGATAGGATAGAGGATAGGATAGGATAGAGGATAGGTTAGGATAGAGAATAGGATAGGATAGAGGATAGGATACGAAAGAGGATAGGATAGGATAGAGGATAGGTTAGGATAGAGGATAGGATAGGATAGAGGATAGGATAGCGTTGAGGATAGGATAGGATAGAGGATAGGAGAGGATAGAGGATAGGTTAGGATAGAGGATAAGATAGGATAGAGGATAGGATAGGATAGAGGATAGGATAGAGGATTGGTTAGTATAACGGATAGGAGAGGATAGAGGATAGGAGAGGATAGAGGATAGGATAGGATTGAGGATAGGATAGGATAGAGGATAGGATAGGATAGAGGATAGGATAGGATAGAGGATAGGATAGGATAGAGGATAGGATAGGATAGAGGATAGGATAGGATAGAGGATAGGATAGGGGATTGGATAGTATAGAGGACAGGAGACGATAGAAGATAGGATAGGGGATTGGATAGGTTAGAGGAAAGGAGACGATAGAGATTGGATAGGATAGAGGATAGGATAGGATAGGATAGAGGATAGGATAGGATAGAGGATAGGATATGATAGAGGATAGGATAGGATAGAGGATAGGATAGGATAGAGGATAGGATAGGATAGAGGATAGGATAGAGGATAGGATAGAGGATTGGATAGGATAGAGGATAGGATAGAGGATTGGATAAGATAGAGGATTTTATAGGATAGAGGATATGATAGGATAGCGGATAGGATATAATGGAGTATAGGATAGGAATGAGGATAGGATAGCGTTGAGGATAGGATAGGATAGAGGATAGGATAGGATAGAGGATAGGTTAGGATAGAGAATAGGATAGGATAGAGGATAGGATACGAAAGAGGATAGGATAGGATAGAGGATAGGTTAGGATAGAGAATAGGATAGGATAGAGGATAGGATACGAAAGAGGATAGGATAGGATAGAGGATAGGTTAGGATAGAGGATAGGATAGGATAGAGGATAGGATAGCGTTGAGGATAGGATAGGATAGAGGATAGGAGAGGATAGAGGATAGGTTAGGATAGAGGATAAGATAGGATAGAGGATAGGATAGGATAGAGGATAGGATAGAGGATTGGTTAGTATAACGGATAGGAGAGGATAGAGGATAGGAGAGGATAGAGGATAGGATAGGATTGAGGATAGGATAGGATAGAGGATAGGATAGGATAGAGGATAGGATAGGATAGAGGATAGGATAGGATAGAGGATAGGATAGGATAGAGGATAGGATAGGGGATTGGATAGTATAGAGGACAGGAGACGATAGAAGATAGGATAGGGGATTGGATAGGTTAGAGGAAAGGAGACGATAGAGATTGGATAGGATAGAGGATAGGATAGGATAGGATAGAGGATAGGATAGAGGATAGGATAGAGGATTGGATAGGATAGCGGATAGGATATAATGGACTATAGGATAGGAATGAGGATAGGATAGCGTTGAGGATAGGATAGGATAGAGGATAGGATAGGATAGAGGATAGGTTAGGATAGAGAATAGGATAGGATAGAAGATAGGATAGGAAAGAGGATAGGATAGTATAGAGGATAGGTTAGGATAGAGGATAGGATAGGATAGAGGATAGGATATCATAGAGGATAGGATAGGATAGAGGATAGGAGAGGATAGAGGATAGGTTAGGATAGAGGATAAGATAGGATAGAGGATAGGATAGGATAGAGGATAGGATAGAGGATTGGTTAGTATAATGGATAGGAGAGGATAGAGGATAGGATAGGATTGAGGATAGGATAGGATAGAGGATAGGATAGGATATAGGATAGGATAGGATAGAGGATAGGATAGGATAGAGGATAGGATAGGGGATTGGATAGGATAGAGGACAGGAGACGATAGAAGATAGGATAGGGGATTGGATAGGATAGAGGAAAGGAGACGATAGAGATTGGATAGGATATATGATATTATAGGAAAGAGGATATGATAGGATAGCGGATAGGATATAATGGAGTATAGGATAGGAATGAGGATAGGATAGGTTTCAGGATAGGATAGGATAGAGGATAGGATAAGACAGAGGATAGGTTAGGATAGAGGATAGGATAAGATAGGATAGAGGATAGGATAGGATAGAGGATAGGATAGGATAGAGGATAGGAGAGGATAGAGGATAGGATAGGATAGAGGATAGGATAGGATAGAGGATAGGATAGGATAGAGGATAGGATAGGATAGAGGATAGGATAGAGGATTGGTTAGTATAAAGGATAGGAGAGGATAGAGGATAGGATAGGATTGAGGATAGGATAGGATAGAGTATAGGATAGGATAGAGGATAGGATAGGATAGAGGATAGGATAGGATAGAGGATACGATATTATAGAGGATAGGACAGGATAGAGGATAGGATAGGATAGAGGACAGGATAGGATACAGGATAGGATAGGATAGAGGATAGGTTAGGATAGAGTATAGAATAGGATAGAGGATAGGATAGGATAGAGGATAGGATAGGATAGAGGATGGGATAGGATAGAGGAAAGGATAGGGGATTGGATAGGATATAGGACAGGAGACGATAGAAGATAAGATAGGGGATTGGATAGGATAGAGGAAAGGAGACGATAGAGATTGGATATAATGGAGTATAGGATAGTAATGAGGATAGGATAGCGTTGAGGATAGGATAGGATAGAGGATAGGATAGAGGATTGGTTAGTATAAAGGATAGGAGAGGATAGAGGATAGGATAGGATTGAGGATAGGATAGGATAGAGGATAGGATAGGATAGAGGATAGGATAGGATAGAGGATAGGATAGGATAGAGGATACGATATTATAGAGGATAGGACAGGATAGAGGATAGGATAGGATAGAGGATAGGATAGGATACAGGATAGGATAGGATAGAGGATAGGTTAGGATAGAGGATAGGATAGGATAGAGGATAGGATAGGATAGAGGATAGGATAGGATAGAGGATAGGATAGGATAGAGGATGGGATAGGATAGAGGATCGGATAGGATAGAGGATAGGATAGGATAGAGGATAGGATAGGATAGAGGAAAGGAGACAATAGAGATTGGATAGGATAGATGATATAATAGGAAAGAGGATAGGATATGATAGAGGATACGACATTAAAGAGGATAGGACAGGATAGAGGATAGGATAGGATAGAGGATAGGTTAGGATAGAGTATAGGATAGGATAGAGGATAGGATAGAGGATAGGATAGGATAGAGGATAGGATAGGATAGAGGATAGGATAGGATAGGATAGAGGATAGGATAGGATAGAGGATAGGATAGGATAGAGGATAGGACAGGATAGAGGATAGGATAGGATAGAGGATAGGATAGGATAGGATAGAGGATAGGATAGGATAGAGGATAGGATAGGATAGAGGATAGGATAGGATAGAGGATAGGATAGCATAGGATAGAGGATAGGATAGGATAGAGGATAGGAGAGGATAGAGGATAGGTTAGGATAGAGGATAAGATAGGATAGAGGATAGGATAGGATAGAGGATAGGATAGAGGATTGGTTAGTATAACGGATAGGAGAGGATAGAGGATAGGATAGGATTGAGGATAGGATAGGATAGAGGATAGGATAGGATAGAGGATAGGATAGGATAGAGGATAGGATAGGATAGGATAGAGGATAGGATAGGGGATTGGATAGTATAGAGGACAGGAGACGATAGAAGATAGGATAGGGGATTGGATAGGTTAGAGGAAAGGAGACGATAGAGATTGGATAGGATAGAGGATAGGATAGGATAGAGGATAGGATAGGATAGAGGATAGGATATGATAGAGGATAGGATAGGATAGAGGATAGGATAGGATAGAGGATAGGATAGGATAGAGGATAGGATAGAGGATAGGATAGAGGATTGGATAGGATAGCGGATAGGATATAATGGACTATAGGATAGGAATGAGGATAGGATAGCGTTGAGGATAGGATAGGATAGAGGATAGGATAGGATAGAGGATAGGTTAGGATAGAGAATAGGATAGGATAGAAGATAGGATAGGAAAGAGGATAGGATAGTATAGAGGATAGGTTAGGATAGAGGATAGGATAGGATAGAGGATAGGATATCATAGAGGATAGGATAGGATAGAGGATAGGAGAGGATAGAGGATAGGTTAGGATAGAGGATAAGTTAGGATAGAGGATAGGATAGGATAGAGGATAGGATAGAGGATTGGTTAGTATAATGGATAGGAGAGGATAGAGGATAGGATAGGATTGAGGATAGGATAGGATAGAGGATAGGATAGGATATAGGATAGGATAGGATAGAGGATAGGATAGGATAGAGGATAGGATAGGGGATTGGATAGGATAGAGGACAGGAGACGATAGAAGATAGGATAGGGGATTGGATAGGATAGAGGAAAGGAGACGATAGAGATTGGATAGGATATATGATATTATAGGAAAGAGGATATGATAGGATAGCGGATAGGATATAATGGAGTATAGGATAGGAATGAGGATAGGATAGGTTTCAGGATAGGATAGGATAGAGGATAGGATAAGACAGAGGATAGGTTAGGATAGAGGATAGGATAAGATAGGATAGAGGATAGGATAGGATAGAGGATAGGATAGGATAGAGGATAGGAGAGGATAGAGGATAGGATAGAGGATAGGATAGGATAGAGGATAGGATAGGATAGAGGATAGGATAGGATAGAGGATAGGATAGGATAGAGGATAGGATAGAGGATTGGTTAGTATAAAGGATAGGAGAGGATAGAGGATAGGATAGGATTGAGGATAGGATAGGATAGAGTATAGGATAGGATAGAGGATAGGATAGGATAGAGGATAGGATAGGATAGAGGATACGATATTATAGAGGATAGGACAGGATAGAGGATAGGATAGGATAGAGGACAGGATAGGATACAGGATAGGATAGGATAGAGGATAGGTTAGGATAGAGTATAGAATAGGATAGAGGATAGGATAGGATAGAGGATAGGATAGGATAGAGGATGGGATAGGATAGAGGAAAGGATAGGGGATTGGATAGGATATAGGACAGGAGACGATAGAAGATAAGATAGGGGATTGGATAGGATAGAGGAAAGGAGACGATAGAGATTGGATAGGATAGATGATATAATAGGAAAGAGGATAGGATATGATAGAGGATACGACATTAAAGAGGATAGGACAGGATAGAGGATAGGATAGGATAGAGGATAGGATAGGATAGAGGATAGGATAGGGGATTGGATAGGATAGAGGACAGGAGACGATAGAACATAGGATAGGGGATTGGATAGGATAGAGGAAAGGAGACGATAGAGATTGGATAGGATAGATGATATTATAGGAAAGAGGATAGGATATGATAGAGGATACGATATTATAGAGGATAGGACAGGATAGAGGATAGGATAGGATAGAGGATAGGATAGGATTGAGGATAGGATAGGATAGAGGATAGGATAGGATAGAGGATAGGATAAGATAGAGGATAGGTTAGGATAGAGGATAGGATAGGATAGGATAGAGGATAGGATAGTATAGAGGATAGGAGAGGATAGAGGATAGGATAGGATAGAGGATAGGATAGGATAGGGGATAGGATAGGATAGAGGATAGGATAGGATAGAGGATAGGATAGGTTATTGGATAGGATAGAGGACAGGAGACGATAGAAGATAGGATAGGGGATTGGATAGGATAGAGGAAAGGAGACGATAGAGATTGGATAGGATAGATGATATTATAGGAAAGAGGATAGGATATGATAGAGGATACGATATTATAGAGGATAGGACAGGATAGAGGATAGGATAGGATAGAGGATAGGATAGGATACAGGATAGGATAGGATAGAGGATAGGATAGAGGATTGGATAGGATAGAGGATATGATAGGATAGCGGATAGGATATAATGGACTATAGGATAGGAATGAGGATAGGATAGGGTTGAGGATAGGATAGGATAGAGGATAGGATAGAGGATAGGATAGAGGATAGAATAGAGGATTGGATAGGATAGAGGATGGGATAGGATAGAGGATAGGATAGGATAGAGGATAGGATAGGATAGAGGATAGGATAGGACAGAGGATGGGATAGGATAGGGTATAGAATAGGATAGAGCATAGGATAGGATAGGATTGAGGGTAGGATAGGATAGAGGATAGGATATGATAGAGGATAGGATAGGGGATTGGATAGGATAGAGGACAGGAGACGATAGAAGATAAGATAGGGGATTGGATAGGATGGAGGAAAGGATAAGATAGAGAATAGGTTAGGATAGAGGATAGGATAGGATAGGATAGAGGATAGGATAGGATAGAGGATAGGAGAGGATGGAGGATAGGATAGGATGGAGGATAGGATACAATAGAGGATAGGATAGGATAGAGGATAGGATAGGATAGAGGATAGGATAGGATAGAGGATAGGATAGGATAGAGGATAGGATAGGATAGAGGATAGGATAGAGGATTGGTTAGTATAAATGATAGGAGAGGATAGAGGATAGGATAGGATTGAGGATAGGATAGGATAGAGGATAGGATAGGATAGAGGATAGGATAGGATAGAGGATAGGATAGGATAGAGGATAGGATAGGATAGAGGATAGGATAGGATAGAGGATAGGATAGGATAGAGGATAGGATAGGATAGAGGATAGGATAGGATAGAGTATAGAATAGGATAGAGCATAGGATAGGATAGGATTGAGGGTAGGATAGGATATAGGATAGGTTAGGATAGAGGATAGGATAGGATAGAGGATAGGATAGGAAAGAGGATAGGATAGGATAGAGGATAGGTTAGGATAGAGGATAGGATAGGATAGAGGATAAGATAGGATAGAGGATAGGATAGGATAGAGTATAGAATAGGATAGAGCATAGGATAGGATAGGATTGAGGGCAGTATAGGATAGAGGATAGGATAGGATAGAGGATAGGATAGGGGATTGGATAGGATAGAGGACAGGAGACGATAGATGATAAGATAGGGGATTGGATAGGATAGAGGATAGGATAGGATAGAGGATAGGATAGGGGATTGGATAGGATAGAGGATAGGAGACGATGGAGGATAGCATAGGATAGAGGATAGGATAGGATAGAGGATTTGATAGTATAAAGGATAGGTGAGGATAGAGAATAGGATAGCATTGAGGATAGGATATGATAGTGGATAGGATAGGATAGAGCAGACGATAGAGGATAGGATAGGATAGAGGATAGGGTAGGGGATTGGATAGGATAGAGGATAGGATAGGGTAGATGATATTATAGGCAAGAGGATAGGATATGATAGAGGATACGATATTATAGAGGATAGGATAGGATAGAGAATAGGATACGATAGAGGATAGGTTAGGATAGAGTATAGGATAGGATAGAGGATAGGATAGGATAGAGGATAGGATAGGATAGAGGATAGGATAGGATAGAGGATAGGATAGGATAGAGGATAGGATAGGATAGGATAGAGGATAGGATAGGATAGAGGATATGATAGGATATCGGATAGGATATAATGGAGTATAGGTTAGGAAGGAGGATAGGATAGGGTTCAGGAGAGGATAGGATAGAGAATAGGATAGGATAGCGGATAGTATAGGATAGAGGATAGGATAGGATAGAGGATAGCATAGGATAGAGGATAGGATAGGATAGAGGATAGGAGAGGATAGAGGATAGGATAGGATAGAGGATAGGATAGGATAGAGGATAGGATAGGATAGAGGATAGGATAGAGGATAGGATAGAGGATATGATAGGATAGCGGATAGGATATAATGGAGTATAGGAGAGGAATGAGGATAGGATAGGTTTCAGGATAGGATAGGATAGAGGATAGGATAAGTCAGAGGATAGGTTAGGATAGAGGATAGGATAGGATAGGATAGAGGATAGGATAGGATAGAGGATAGGAGAGGATAGAGGATAGGATAGGATAGAGGATAGGATAGGATAGGATAGAGGATAGGATAGGATAGAGGATAGGATAGGATAGAGGATAGTATAGAGGATTGGTTAGTATAAAGGATAGGAGAGGATAGAGGATAGGATAGGATTGAGGATAGGATAGGATAGAGGATAGGATAGTATAGAGGATAGGATAGGATAGAGGATACGATATTATAGAGGATAGGACAGGATAGAGGATAGGATAGGATAGAGGATAGGATAGGATACAGGATAGGATAGGATAGAGGATAGGTTAGGATAGAGGATAGAATAGGATAGAGGATAGGATAGGATAGAGGATAGGATAGGATAGAGAATAGGATAGGATAGAGGATAGGATAGGATAGAGGATAGGATAGGATAGAGGATAGGATAGAGGATAGGATAGAGGATAGGATAGGATAGAGGATAGGATAGAGGATTGGATAGGATAGAGGATTGGATAGGTTAGAGGATATGATAGGATAGCGGATAGGATATAATGGATTATAGGATAGGAATGAGGATAGGATAGCGTTGAGGATAGGATATGATAGAGGATAGGATA
This sequence comes from Halictus rubicundus, assembly GCF_050948215.1. Taxonomy (NCBI): domain Eukaryota; kingdom Metazoa; phylum Arthropoda; class Insecta; order Hymenoptera; family Halictidae; genus Halictus; species Halictus rubicundus. The sequence continues at coordinate 19,163 of NW_027488580.1, read as the reverse complement.
GGATAGAGGATAGGTTAGGATAGAGAATAGGATAGAGGATAGGATAGAGGATAGGATAGGATAGAGGATAGGATAGAGGATTGGATAGGATAGAGGATTGGATAGGTTAGAGGATATGATAGGATAGCGGATAGGATATAATGGATTATAGGATAGGAATGAGGATAGGATAGCGTTGAGGATAGGATATGATAGAGGATAGGATAGGATAGAGGATAGGTTAGGATAGAGAATAGGATAGGATAGAGGATAGGATAGGATAGAGGATAGGATAGGATAGAGGATAGGATAGGATAGAGGATAGGATAGGATAGGGGATAGGATAGGGGATTGGATAGGATAGAGGACAGGAGACGATAGAATATAGGATAGGGGATTGGATAGGATAGAGGAAAGTAGACGATAGAGATTGGATAGGATAGATGATATTATAGGAAAGAGGATAGGATATGATAGAGGATACGATATTATAGAGGATAGGACAGGATAGAGGACAGGATAGGATAGAGGATAGGATAGGATACAGGATAGGATAGGATAGAGGATAGGATAGGATAGAGGATAGGTTAGGATAGAGGATAGGATAGGATAGGATTGAGGGTAGGATAGGACAGAGGATAGGATAGGATAGAGGATACGATAGGGGATTGGATAGGATAGAGGAAAGGAGACGATAGAGATTGGATAGGATAGAGGATATTATAGGATAGAGGATATGATAGGATAGCGGATAGGATATAATGGAGCATAGGATAGGAATGAGGATAGGATAGCGTTGAGGATAGGATAGGATAGAGGATAGGATAGGATAGAGGATAGGTTAGGATAGAGGATAGGATAGGATAGAGGATAGGATAGGAAAGAGGATAGGATAGGATAGAGGATAGGTTAGGATAGAGGATAGGATAGAGGATAGGATAGGGGATTGGATAGGGTAGAGGACAGGAGACGATAGAAGATAAGATAGGGGATTGGATAGGATAGAGGATAGGATAGGATAGAGGATAGGATAGGGGATTGGATAGGATAGAGGATAGGAGACGATGGAGGATAGGATAGGATAGAGGATTGGATAGTATAAAGGATAGGTGAGGATAGAGAATAGGATAGCATTGAGGATAGGATAGGATAGTGGATAGGATAGGATAGAGCAGACGATAGAGGATAGGATAGGATAGAGGATAGGGTAGGGGATTGGATAGGATAGAGGATAGGATAGGGTAGATGATATTATAGGCAAGAGTATAGGATAGGATAGAGTATAGGATAGGATACAGGATAGGATAGGATAGAGGATAGGATAGGATAGAGGATAGGTTAGGATAGAGGATAGGATAGGATAGAGGATAGGATAGGATAGACTATAGGATAGGATAGAGGATGGGATAGGATAGAGTATAGAATAGGATAGAGCATAGGATAGGATAGGATTGAGGGTAGGATAGGATAGAGGATAGGATAGGATAGAGGATAGGATAGGGGATTGGATAGGATAGAGGACAGGAGACGATAGAAGATAAGATAGGGGATTGGATAGGATAGAGGAAAGGAGACGATAGAGATTGGATAGGATAGAGGATATTATAGGATAGAGGATATGATAGGATACCGGATAGGATATAATGGAGTATAGGATAGGAATGAGGATAGGATAGCGTTGAGGATAGGATAGGATAGAAGATAGGATAGGATAGAGGATAGGTTAGGATAGAGGATAGGATAGGATAGAGGATAGGATAGGAAAGAGGATAGGACAGGATAGAGGATAGGTTAGGATAGAGGATAGGATAGGATAGAGGATAGGATAGGATAGAGGATAGGATAGGATAGGGGATAGGATAGGGGATTGGATAGGATAGAGGACAGGAGACGATAGAAGATAGGATAGGGGATTGGATAGGATAGAGGAAAGGAGACGATAGAGATTGGATAGGATAGATGATATTATAGGAAAGAGGATAGGATATGATAGAGGATACGATATTATAGAGGATAGGACAGGATAGAGGACAGGATAGGATAGAGGATAGGATAGGATACAGGATAGGATAGGATAGGATAGAGGATAGATTAGGATAGAGGAGAGGATAGGATAGGATTGAGGGTAGGATAGGGTAGAGGATAGGATAGGATAGAGGATACGATAGGGGATTGGATAGGATAGAGGACAGGAGACGATAGAAGATAAGATAGGGGATTGGATAGGATAGAGGAAAGGAGACGATAGAGATTGGATAGGATAGAGGATATTATAGGATAGAGGATATGATAGGATAGCGGATAGGATATAATGGAGCATAGGATAGGAATGAGGATAGGATAGCGTTGAGGATAGGATAGGATAGAGGATAGGATAGGATAGAGGATAGCATAGGATAGAGGATAGGATAGGACAGAGGATAGGAGAGGATAGAGGATAGGATAGGACAGAGGATAGGATAGGATAGAGGATTGGATAGGATAGGATAGAGGATAGGATAGGATAGAGGATAGTATAGAGGATTGGTTAGTATAAAGGATAGGAGAGGATAGAGGATAGGATAGGATTGAGGATAGGATAGGATAGAGGATAGGATAGTATAGAGGATAGGATAGGATAGAGGATACGATATTATAGAGGATAGGACAGGATAGAGGATAGGATAGGATAGAGGATAGGATAGGATACAGGATAGGATAGGATAGAGGATAGGTTAGGATAGAGGATAGAATAGGATAGAGGATAGGATAGGATAGAGGATAGGATAGGATAGAGGATGGGATAGGATAGAGTATAGAATAGGATAGAGCATAGGATAGGATAGAATTGAGGGTAGGATAGGATAGAGGGTAGGATAGGATAGAGGATAGGATAGGAAAGAGGATAGGACAGGATAGAGGATAGGTTAGGATAGAGGATAGGATAGGATAGAGGATAGGATAGGATAGAGGATAGGATAGGATAGAGGATAGGATAGGATACAGGATAGGATAGGATAGAGGATAGGATAGGATAGAGGATAGGTTAGGATAGAGGATAGGATAGGATAGAGGATAGGATAGGATAGACTATAGGATAGGATAGAGGATGGGATAGGATAGAGTATAGAATAGGATAGAGCATAGGATAGGATAGGATTGAGGGTAGGATAGGATAGAGGATAGGATAGGATAGAGGATAGGATAGGGGATTGGATAGGATAGAGGACAGGAGACGATAGAAGATAAGATAGGGGATTGGATAGGATAGAGGAAAGGAGACGATAGAGATTGGATAGGATAGAGGATATTATAGGATAGAGGATATGATAGGATACCGGATAGGATATAATGGAGTATAGGATAGGAATGAGGATAGGATAGCGTTGAGGATAGGATAGGATAGAAGATAGGATAGGATAGAGGATAGGTTAGGATAGAGGATAGGATAGGATAGAGGATAGGATAGGAAAGAGGATAGGACAGGATAGAGGATAGGTTAGGATAGAGGATAGGATAGGATAGAGGATAGGATAGGATAGAGTATAGAATAGGATAGAGCATAGGATAGGATAGGATTGAGGGCAGTATAGGATAGAGGATAGGATAGGATAGAGGATAGGATAGGGGATTGGATAGGATAGAGGACAGGAGACGATAGATGATGAGATAGGGGATTGGATAGGATAGAGGATAGGATAGGATAGACGATAGGATAGGGAATTGGATAGGATAGAGGATAGGAGACGATGGAGGATAGCATAGGATAGAGGATAGGATAGGATAGAGGATTTGATAGTATAAAGGATAGGTGAGGATAGAGAATAGAATAGCATGGAGGATAGGATAGGATAGTGGATAGGATAGGATAGAGCAGACGATAGAGGATAGGATAGGATAGAGGATAGGGTAGGGGATTGGATAGGATAGAGGATAGGATAGGGTAGATGATATTATAGGCAAGAGGATAGGATATGATAGAGGATACGATATTATAGAGGATAGGATAGGATAGAGAATAGGATACGATAGAGGATAGGTTAGGATAGAGTATAGGATAGGATAGAGGATAGGATAGGATAGAGGATAGGATAGGATAGGGGATAGGATAGGGGATTGGATAGGATAGAGGACAGGAGACGATAGAAGATAGGATAGGGGATTGGATAGGATAGAGGAAAGGAGACGATAGAGATTGGATAGGATAGATGATATTATAGGAAAGAGGATAGGATATGATAGAGGATACGATATTATAGAGGATAGGACAGGATAGAGGACAGGATAGGATAGAGGATAGGATAGGATACAGGATAGGATAGGATAGGATAGAGGATAGATTAGGATAGAGGAGAGGATAGGATAGGATTGAGGGTAGGATAGGGTAGAGGATAGGATAGGATAGAGGATACGATAGGGGATTGGATAGGATAGAGGACAGGAGACGATAGAAGATAAGATAGGGGATTGGATAGGATAGAGGAAAGGAGACGATAGAGATTGGATAGGATAGAGGATATTATAGGATAGAGGATATGATAGGATAGCGGATAGGATATAATGGAGCATAGGATAGGAATGAGGATAGGATAGCGTTGAGGATAGGATAGGATAGAGGATAGGATAGGATAGAGGATAGGAGAGGATAGAGGATAGGATAGGACAGAGGATAGGATAGGATAGAGGATTGGATAGGATAGGATAGAGGATAGGATAGGATAGAGGATAGGAGAGGATAGAGGATAGGATAGGACAGAGGATAGGATAGGATAGAGGATTGGATAGGATAGGATAGAGGATAGGATAGGATAGAGGATAGTATAGAGGATTGGTTAGTATAAAGGATAGGAGAGGATAGAGGATAGGATAGGATTGAGGATAGGATAGGATAGAGGATAGGATAGTATAGAGGATAGGATAGGATAGAGGATACGATATTATAGAGGATAGGGCAGGATAGAGGATAGGATAGGATAGAGGATAGGATAGGATACAGGATAGGATAGGATAGAGGATAGGTTAGGATAGAGGATAGAATAGGATAGAGGATAGGATAGGATAGAGGATAGGATAGGATAGAGGATGGGATAGGATAGAGTATAGAATAGGATAGAGCATAGGATAGGATAGAATTGAGGGTAGGATAGGATAGAGGGTAGGATAGGATAGAGGATAGGATAGGAAAGAGGATAGGACAGGATAGAGGATAGGTTAGGATAGAGGATAGGATAGGATAGAGGATAGGATAGGATAGAGGATAGGATAGGATAGAGGATAGGATAGGATAGGGGATAGGATAGGGGATTGGATAGGATAGAGGACAGGAGACGATAGAAGATAGGATAGGGGATTGGATAGGATAGAGGAAAGGAGACGATAGAGATTGGATAGGATAGATGATATTATAGGAAAGAGGATAGGATATGATAGAGGATACGATATTATAGAGGATAGGACAGGATAGAGGACAGGATAGGATAGAGGATAGGATAGGATACAGGATAGGATAGGATAGGATAGAGGATAGATTAGGATAGAGGAGAGGATAGGATAGGATTGAGGGTAGGATAGGGTAGAGGATAGGATAGGATAGAGGATACGATAGGGGATTGGATAGGATAGAGGACAGGAGACGATAGAAGATAAGATAGGGGATTGGATAGGATAGAGGAAAGGAGACGATAGAGATTGGATAGGATAGAGGATATTATAGGATAGAGGATATGATAGGATAGCGGATAGGATATAATGGAGCATAGGATAGGAATGAGGATAGGATAGCGTTGAGGATAGGATAGGATAGAGGATAGGATAGGATAGAGGATAGCATAGGATAGAGGATAGGATAGGATAGGATAGAGGATAGGAGAGGATAGAGGATAGGATAGGACAGAGGATAGGATAGGATAGAGGATAGGATAGGATAGAGGATGGGATAGAGGATAGGATAGAGGATATGATAGGATAGCGGATAGGATATAATGGAGTATAGGATAGGAATGAGGATAGGATAGGTTTCAGGATAGGATAGGATAGAGGATAGGATAAGACAGAGGATAGGTTAGGATAGAGGATAGGATAGGATGGAGGATAGGATAGGGGATTGGATAGGATAGAGGACAGGAGACGATAGAAGATAGGATAGGGGATTGGATAGGATAGAGGAAAGGAGACGATAGAGATTGGATAGGATAGAGGATAGGATAGGATAGGATAGAGGATAGGATAGGATAGAGGATAGGATAGAGGATAGGATAGGATAGAGGATAGGATAGACGATAGGATAGGATAGAGGATATGATAGAGGATAGGATAGAGGATTGGATAGGATAGAGGATATTATAGGATAGAGGATATGATACGATAGCGGATAGGATATAATGGAGTATAGGATAGTAATGAGGATAGGATAGCGTTGAGGATAGGATAGGATAGAGGATAGGATAGCGTTGAGGATAGGATAGGATAGAGGATAGGATAGGATAGAGGATAGGTTAGGATAGAGGATAGGATAGGATAGAGAATAGGATAGGATAGAGGATAGGATAGGATAGAGGATAGGATAGGATAGAGGATAGGATAGAGGATAGGATAGAGGATAGGATAGGATAGAGGATAGGATAGAGGATTGGATAGGATAGAGGATTGGATAGGTTAGAGGATATGATAGGATAGCGGATAGGATATAATGGATTATAGGATAGGAATGAGGATAGGATAGCGTTGAGGATAGGATATGATAGAGGATAGGATAGGATAGAGGATAGGTTAGGATAGAGAATAGGATAGGATAGAGGATAGGATAGGATAGAGGATAGGATAGGATAGAGGATAGGATAGGATAGAGGATAGGATAGGATAGGGGATAGGATAGGGGATTGGATAGGATAGAGGACAGGAGACGATAGAATATAGGATAGGGGATTGGATAGGATAGAGGAAAGGAGACGATAGAGATTGGATAGGATAGATGATATTATAGGAAAGAGGATAGGATATGATAGAGGATACGATATTATAGAGGATAGGACAGGATAGAGGACAGGATAGGATAGAGGATAGGATAGGATACAGGATAGGATAGGATAGAGGATAGGATAGGATAGAGGATAGGTTAGGATAGAGGATAGGATAGGATAGGATTGAGGGTAGGATAGGACACAGGATAGGATAGGATAGAGGATACGATAGGGGATTGGATAGGATAGAGGACAGGAGGTGATAGAAGATAAGATAGGGGATTGGATAGGATAGAGGAAAGGAGACGATAGAGATTGGATAGGATAGAGGATATTATAGGATAGAGGATATGATAGGATAGCGGATAGGATATAATGGAGCATAGGATAGGAATGAGGATAGGATAGCGTTGAGGATAGGATAGGATAGAGGATAGGATAGGATAGAGGATAGGTTAGGATAGAGGATAGGATAGGATAGAGGATAGGATAGGAAAGAGGATAGGATAGGATAGAGGATAGGTTAGGATAGAGGATAGGATAGAGGATAGGATAGGGGATTGGATAGGGTAGAGGACAGGAGACGATAGAAGATAAGATAGGGGATTGGATAGGATAGAGGATAGGATAGGATAGAGGATAGGATAGGGGATTGGATAGGATAGAGGATAGGAGACGATGGAGGATAGGATAGGATAGAGGATAGGATAGGATAGAGGATTGGATAGTATAAAGGATAGGTGAGGATAGAGAATAGGATAGCATTGAGGATAGGATAGGATAGTGGATAGGATAGGATAGAGCAGACGATAGAGGATAGGATAGGATAGAGGATAGGGTAGGGGATTGGATAGGATAGAGGATAGGATAGGGTAGATGATATTATAGGCAAGAGTATAGGATAGGATAGAGGATAGGATAGGATACAGGATAGGATAGGATAGAGGATAGGATAGGATAGAGGATAGGTTAGGATAGAGGATAGGATAGGATAGAGGATAGGATAGGATAGACTATAGGATAGGATAGAGGATGGGATAGGATAGAGTATAGAATAGGATAGAGCATAGGATAGGATAGGATTGAGGGTAGGATAGGATAGAGGATAGGATAGGATAGAGGATAGGATAGGGGATTGGATAGGATAGAGGACAGGAGACGATAGAAGATAAGATAGGGGATTGGATAGGATAGAGGAAAGGAGACGATAGAGATTGGATAGGATAGAGGATATTATAGGATAGAGGATATGATAGGATACCGGATAGGATATAATGGAGTATAGGATAGGAATGAGGATAGGATAGCGTTGAGGATAGGATAGGATAGAAGATAGGATAGGATAGAGGATAGGTTAGGATAGAGGATAGGATAGGATAGAGGATAGGATAGGAAAGAGGATAGGACAGGATAGAGGATAGGTTAGGATAGAGGATAGGATAGGATAGAGGATAGGATAGAGTATAGAATAGGATAGAGCATAGGATAGGATAGGATTGAGGGCAGTATAGGATAGAGGATAGGATAGGATAGAGGATAGGATAGGGGATTGGATAGGATAGAGGACAGGAGACGATAGATGATGAGATAGGGGATTGGATAGGATAGAGGATAGGATAGGATAGACGATAGGATAGGGAATTGGATAGGATAGAGGATAGGAGACGATGGAGGATAGCATAGGATAGAGGATAGGATAGGATAGAGGATTTGATAGTATAAAGGATAGGTGAGGATAGAGAATAGAATAGCATGGAGGATAGGATAGGATAGTGGATAGGATAGGATAGAGCAGACGATAGAGGATAGGATAGGATAGAGGATAGGGTAGGGGATTGGATAGGATAGAGGATAGGATAGGGTAGATGATATTATAGGCAAGAGGATAGGATATGATAGAGGATACGATATTATAGAGGATAGGATAGGATAGAGAATAGGATACGATAGAGGATAGGTTAGGATAGAGTATAGGATAGGATAGAGGATAGGATAGGATAGAGGATAGGATAGGATAGAGGATAGGATAGGATAGAGGATAGGATAGGATAGAGGATAGGATAGGATAGAGGATAGGATAGGATAGAGGATAGGATAGGATAGAGGATAGGATAGGATAGAGGATAGGATAGGATAGAGGATAGGATAGGATAGAGGATAGGATAGGATAGAGGATAGGATAGGATAGAGGATAGGATAGGATAGAGGATAGGATAGGATAGAGGATAGGATAGAGGATAGGATAGTGGATAGGATAGAGGATATTATAGAGGATTGGATAGGATAGCGGATAGGATATAAAGGACTATAGGATAGGAATGATGATAGGATAGGGTTGAGGATAGGATAGGATAGAGGATAGGATAGAGGATTGGATAGGATAGAGGATATGATAGGATAGCGGATAGGATATAATGGAGTATAGGCTAGGAATGAGGATAGGATAGGGTTCAGGAGAGGATAGGATAGAGGATAGGATAGGATAGCGGATAGTATAGGATAGAGGATAGGATAGGATAGAGGATAGCATAGGATAGAGGATAGGATAGGATAGAGGATAGGAGAGGATAGAGGATAGGATAGGATAGAGGATAGGATATGATAGAGGATAGGATAGGATAGAGGATAGGATAGGATAGAGGATAGGATAGAGGATTGGTTAGTATAAAGGATAGGAGAGGATAGAGGATAGGATAGGATTGAGGATAGGATACGATAGAGGATAGGATAGGATAGAGGATAGGATAGGATAGAGGATGCGATATTATAGAGGATAGGACAGGATAGAGGATAGGATAGGATAGAGGATAGGATAGGATACAGGATAGGATAGGATAGAGGATAGGTTAGGATAGAGGATAGGATAGGATAGAGGATAGGATAGGATAGAGGATGGGATAGGATAGAGTATAGAATAGGATAGGATTGAGGGTAGGATAGGATAGAGGATAGGATAGGATAGAGGACAGGATAGGGGATTGGATAGGATAGAGGATAGGATAGGATAGAGGATAGGATATAATGGAGTATAGGATAGGAATGAGGATAGGATAGCGTTGAGGATAGGATAGGATAGAGGATAGGATAGGATAGAGGATAGGTTAGGATAGAGAACAGGTTAGGATAGAGAATAGGATAGGATAGAGGATAGGATAGGAAAGAGGATAGGATAGGATAGAGGATAGGTTAGGATAGAGGATAGGTTAGGATAGAGGATAGGACAGGATAGAGGATAGGATAGGATAGAGGATAGGAGAGGATAGAGGATAGGTTAGGATAGGGGATAAGATAGGATAGAGGATAGGATAGGATAGAGGATAGGTTAGGATAGACGATAGGATAGGATAGGATTGAGGGTAGGATAGGATAGAGGATAGGATAGGATAGAGGATACGATAGGGGATTGGATAGGATAGAGGACAGGAGACGATAGAAGATAAGATAGGGGATTGGATAGGATAGAGGAAAGGAGACGATAGAAGATAAGATAGGGGATTGGATAGGATAAAGGAAAGGAGACGATAGAGATTGGATAGGATAGATGATATAATAGGAAAGAGGATAGGATATGATAGAGGATACGACATTAAAGAGGATAGGACAGGATAGAGGATAGGAGACGATGGAGGATAGGATAGGATAGAGGACAGGATAGGATAGAGGATAGGATAGAGGATTGGTTAGAATAAAGGATAGGAGAGGATAGAGGATAGGAAAGGATTGAGGATAGGACAAGATAGAGGATAGGATAGGATAGAGGATAGGATAGGATAGAGGATAGGATAGGATAGAGGATAGGATAGGATAAAGGATAGGATAGGATAGAGGATAGGATAGGATAGAGGATAGGATAGGGGATTGGATAGGATAGAGGATAGGAGACGATGGAGGATAGGATAGGTTGTAAGATTGGATAGGATAGAATATAGGATAGGATAGAGGATAGGGTAGGGGATTGGATAGGATAGAGGATAGGAGACGATGGAGGATAGGATAGGATAGAGGATAGGTTAGGATAGAGGATAGGATAGGATAGAGGATAGGATAGGATAGAGGATAGGATAGGATAGAGGATAGAGGATAGGATAGAGGATAGGATAGAGGATAGGATAGAGGATAGGATAGGATAGGATAGAGGATAGGATAGAGGATAGGATAGAGGATTGGATTGGATAGAGGATATTATAGGATAGAGGATATGATACGATAGCGGATAGGATATAATGGAGTATAGGATAGTAATGAGGATAGGATAACGTTGAGGATAGGATAGGATAGAGGATAGGATAGGATAGAGGATAGGATAGGATAGAGGATAGGTTAGGATAGAGGATAGGATAGGATAGAGGATAGGATAGGATAGAGGATAGGATAGGATAGAGGATAGGATAGAGGATAGAGGATAGGATAGAGGATAGGATAGAGGATAGGATAGGATAGAGGATAGGATAGAGGATAGGATAGAGGATTGGATAGGATAGAGGATATTATAGGATAGAGGATATGATAGGATAGCGGATAGGATAGGATAGAGGATAGGATAGGATAGAGGATAGGATAGGATAGAGGATAGGATAGAGGATAGGATAGAGGATAGGATAGGATAGGATAGAGGATAGGATAGGATAGAGGATAGGATAGGATAGAGGATAGGATAGGATAGAGGATGTGATAGGATAGAGTATAGAATAGGATAGAGCATAGGATAGGATAGGATTGAGGGTAGGATAGGATAGAGGATAGGATACGATAGAGGATAGGATAGGGGATTGGATAGGATAGAGGACAGGAGAAGATAGAAGATAAGATAGGGGATTGGATAGGATAGAGGAAAGGAGACGATAGAGATTGGATAGGATAGATGATATTATAGGAAAGAGGATAGGATATTTTAGAGGATACGATATTATAGAGGACAGGACAGGATAGAGGATAGGATAGGATAGAGGATAGGATAGGATAGAGGATAGGATAGGATAGAGGATAGGATGGGATAGAGGATAGGATAGGATAGAGGATAGGATAGGATAGAGGATAGGATAGGATAGAGGATAGGATAGGATAGAGGATAGGATAGGATAGAGGATAGGTTAGGATAGAGGATGGGATAGGATAGAGTATAGAATAGGATAGAGCATAGGATAGGATAGAGGATAGGATAGGATAGGATAGAGGATAGGATAGGATAGATGATAGGATAGAATAGAGGATAGGATTGGATAGAGGATAGGATAGGGGATTGGATAGTATAGAGGATAAGATAGGATAGAGGATAGGATAGGATAGAGGATCGGATAGGATAGAGGATAGGATAAGATAGAGGATAGGATAGGGTAGATGATAGGATAGGATAGAGGATCGGATAGGATAGAGGATAGGATAGGATAAAAGATAGGATAGGATAGAGGATAGGATAGGATAGAGCATAGGTTAGGATAGGATTGAGGGTAGGATAGGATAGAGGATAGGATAGGATAGAGGATAGGATAGAGGATAGGATAGGCTAGAGGATAGTGTCAGATAGAGGATAGGATAGGATAGAGGATAGGATAGGATAGAGGATTGGATAGGATAGAGGATATGATAGGATAGCGGATAGGATATAATGGAGTATAGGATAGGAATGAGGATAGGATAGGGTTGAGGATAGGATAGGATAGAGGATAGGATAGAGGATATGATAGGATAGCGGATAGGATAGGATAGAGGATAGGATAGGATAGAGGATAGGATAGGATAGAGGATAGGAAAGGATAGAGAATAGGATAGGATAGATGATATTACAGGCAAGAGGATAGAATATGATAGAGGATAGGATAGGATAGAGGATAGGATAGGATAGAGGATAGGATAGGATAGAGGATAGGATCGGATAGAGGATAGGATAGGATAGAGGATAGGATAGGATAGAGGATAGGATAGGATAGAGGATAGGATAGGATAGAGGATAGGATAGGGGATTGGATAGGATAGAGGATAGGAGACGATGGAGGATAGGATAGGATGTAGGATTGGATAGGATAGAGGATAGGATACGATACAGGATAGGGTATGGGATTGGATAGGATAGAGGATAGGAGACGATGGAGGATAGGATAGGATAGAGGACAGGATAGGATAGAGGATAGGATAGAGGATTGGTTAGAATAAAGGATAGGAGAGGATAGAGGATAGGATAGGATTGAGGATAGGACAGGATAGAGGATAGGATAGGATAGAGGATAGGATAGGATAGAGGATAGGATAGGATAGAGGATAGGATAGGATAGAAGATAGGATAGGATAGAGTATAGAATAGGAAAGAGCATAGGATAGGATAGGATAGAGGATAGGTTAGGATAGAGGATAGGATAGGGGATTGGATAGGATAGAGGACAGGAGACGATAGAAGATAAGATAGGGGATTGGATAGGATAGAGGGCAGGAGACGATACAGGATAAGATTGGGGATTTGCTAGGATAGATGACAGGGGACGATAGAGATTGGATAGGATAGATGATATTATAGCAAAGAGGATAGGATATGATAGAGGATAGGATATAGGAATGGATTGGACAGAGGATAGGATAGCATAGCGGATAGGATAGGATGAGGATTGGATAGGATAGAGGATAGGATACGATAGAGGATAGGATAGGATAGAGGATAGGATATGATAGAGGATACGATATTATAGAGGATAGGACAGGATAGAGGATAGGATAGGATAGAGGATAGGATAGGATAGAGGATAGGTTAGGATAGAGGATAGGAGACGATGGGGGATAGGATAGGATGTAGGATTGGATAGGATAGAGGATATGATAGGATAGAGGATATGGTAGGGGATTGGATATTATAGAGGATAGGTGACGATGGAGGATAGGATAGGAGAGAGGATAGGATAGGATAGAGGATAGGATCGCAAAGCGGATAGGATAGGATAGGATCGAGGAATGGATAGCAAAGCGGATAGGATAGGATGTAGGATTGGATAGGATAGAGGATAGGATAGGATAAAGGATAGGATAGGATAGAGGATAGGATAGGATAGAGGATAGGATAGGGGATTGGATAGGATAGAGGATAGGAGACGATGGAGGATAGGATAGGTTGTAGGATTGGATAGAATAGAATATAGGATAGGATAGAGGATAGGGTAGGGGATTGGATAGGATAGAGGATAGGAGACGATGGAGGATAGGATAGGATAGAGGATAGGTTAGGATAGAGGATAGGATAGGATAGAGGATAGGATAGGATAGAGGATAGGATATGATAGAGGATAGGATAGAGGATAGAGGATAGGATAGAGGATAGGATAGAGGATAGGATAGGATAGGATAGAGGATAGGATAGAGGATAGGATAGAGGATTGGATTGGATAGAGGATATTATAGGATAGAGGATATGATACGATAGCGGATAGGATATAATGGAGTATAGGATAGTAATGAGGATAGGATAACGTTGAGGATAGGATAGGATAGAGGATAGGATAGGATAGAGGATAGGATAGGATAGAGGATAGGTTAGGATAGAGGATAGGATAGGATAGAGGATAGGATAGAGGATAGGATAGGATAGAGGATAGGATAGAGGATAGGATAGAGGATTGGATAGGATAGAGGATATTATAGGATAGAGGATATGATAGGATAGCGGATAGGATAGGATAGAGGATAGGATAGGATAGAGGATAGGATAGGATAGAGGATAGGATAGAGGATAGGATAGAGGATAGGATAGGATAGGATAGAGGATAGGATAGGATAGAGGATAGGATAGGATAGAGGATAGGATAGGATAGAGGATGTGATAGGATAGAGTATAGAATAGGATAGAGCATAGGATAGGATAGGATTGAGGGTAGGATAGGATAGAGGATAGGATACGATAGAGGATAGGATAGGGGATTGGATAGGATAGAGGACAGAAGACGATAGAAGATAAGATAGGGGATTGGATAGGATAGAGGAAAGGAGACGATAGAGGATAGGATAGGATGTAGGATTGGATAGGATAGAGGATAGGATACGATACAGGATAGGGTATGGGATTGGATAGGATAGAGGATAGGAGACGATGGAGGATAGGATAGGATAGAGGACAGGATAGGATAGAGGATAGGATAGAGGATTGGTTAGAATAAAGGATAGGAGAGGATAGAGGATAGGATAGGATTGAGGATAGGACAGGATAGAGGATAGGATAGGATAGAGGATAGGATAGGATAGAGGATAGGATAGGATAGAGGATAGGATAGGATAGAAGATAGGATAGGATAGAGTATAGAATAGGAAAGAGCATAGGATAGGATAGGATAGAGGATAGGTTAGGATAGAGGATAGGATAGGGGATTGGATAGGATAGAGGACAGGAGACGATAGAAGATAAGATAGGGGATTGGATAGGATAGAGGGCAGGAGACGATACAGGATAAGATTGGGGATTTGCTAGGATAGATGACAGGGGACGATAGAGATTGGATAGGATAGATGATATTATAGCAAAGAGGATAGGATATGATAGAGGATAGGATATAGGAATGGATAGGACAGAGGATAGGATAGCATAGCGGATAGGATAGGATGAGGATTGGATAGGATAGAGGATAGGATACGATAGAGGATAGGATAGGATA
Organism: Halictus rubicundus; assembly: GCF_050948215.1. NCBI lineage: Eukaryota > Metazoa > Arthropoda > Insecta > Hymenoptera > Halictidae > Halictus > Halictus rubicundus. Next base: position 3,622 of record NW_027488580.1, on the reverse strand, counting down.
GAGGATAGGATATGATAGAGGATACGATATTATAGAGGATAGGACAGGATAGAGGATAGGATAGGATAGAGGATAGGATAGGATAGAGGATAGGTTAGGATAGAGGATAGGAGACGATGGGGGATAGGATAGGATGTAGGATTGGATAGGATAGAGGATATGATAGGATAGAGGATATGGTAGGGGATTGGATATTATAGAGGATAGGTGACGATGGAGGATAGGATAGGAGAGAGGATAGGATAGGATAGAGGATAGGATAGCAAAGCGGATAGGATAGGATAGGATCGAGGAATGGATAGCAAAGCGGATAGGATAGGATGTAGGATTGGATAGGATAGAGGATAGGATAGGATAAAGGATAGGATAGGATAGAGGATAGGATAGGATAGAGGATAGGATAGGGGATTGGATAGGATAGAGGATAGGAGACGATGGAGGATAGGATAGGTTGTAGGATTGGATAGGATAGAATATAGGATAGGATAGAGGATAGGGTAGGGGATTGGATAGGATAGAGGATAGGAGACGATGGAGGATAGGATAGGATAGAGGATAGGTTAGGATAGAGGATAGGATAGGATAGAGGATAGGATAGGATAGAGGATAGGATAGGATAGAGGATAGGATAGAGGATAGAGGATAGGATAGAGGATAGGATAGAGGATAGGATAGGATAGGATAGAGGATAGGATAGAGGATAGGATAGAGGATTGGATTGGATAGAGGATATTATAGGATAGAGGATATGATACGATAGCGGATAGGATATAATGGAGTATAGGATAGTAATGAGGATAGGATAACGTTGAGGATAGGATAGGATAGAGGATAGGATAGGATAGAGGATAGGATAGGATAGAGGATAGGTTAGGATAGAGGATAGGATAGGATAGAGGATAGGATAGAGGATAGGATAGGATAGAGGATAGGATAGAGGATAGGATAGAGGATTGGATAGGATAGAGGATATTATAGGATAGAGGATATGATAGGATAGCGGATAGGATAGGATAGAGGATAGGATAGGATAGAGGATAGGATAGGATAGAGGATAGGATAGAGGATAGGATATAGGATAGGATAGGATAGGATAGAGGATAGGATAGGATAGAGGATAGGATAGGATAGAGGATAGGATAGGATAGAGGATAGGATAGGATAGAGGATGTGATAGGATAGAGTATAGAATAGGATAGAGCATAGGATAGGATAGGATTGAGGGTAGGATAGGATAGAGGATAGGATACGATAGAGGATAGGATAGGGGATTGGATAGGATAGAGGACAGGAGACGATAGAAGATAAGATAGGGGATTGGATAGGATAGAGGAAAGGAGACGATAGAGATTGGATAGGATAGATGATATTATAGGAAAGAGGATAGGATATGATAGAGGATACGATATTATAGAGGACAGGACAGGATAGAGGATAGGATAGGATAGAGGATAGGATAGGATAGAGGATAGGATAGGATAGAGGATAGGATAGGATAGAGGATAGGATAGGATAGAGGATAGGATAGGATAGAGGATAGGATAGGATAGAGGATAGGATAGGATAGAGGATAGGATAGGATAGAGGATAGGATAGGATAGAGGATAGGATAGGATAGAGGATAGGATAGGATAGAGGATAGGATAGGATAGAGGATAGGATAGGATAGAGGATAGGATAGGATAGAGGATAGGATAGAGGATAGGATAGGATAGAGGATAGGACAGGATAGAGGATAGGATAGAGGATAGGATAGGATAGAGGATAGGATAGAGGATAGGATAGAGGATTGGATTGGATAGAGGATAGGAGACGATAGAGGATAGGATAGGATAGAGGATAGGATAGGATAGAGAATAGGATAGGATAGATGATATTATAGGCAAGAGGATAAGATATGATAGAGGATACGATATTATAGAGGATAGGATAGGATAGAGGATAGGATAGGCTAGAGGATAGGATCAGATAGAGGATAGGATAGGATAGAGGATAGGATAGGATAGAGGATAGAATATGATAGAGGATACGATATTATACAGGATACGATATTATACAGGATACGATAGGATAGAGGATTGGATAGGGGATTGGATAGGATAGAGGATAGGAGACGATAGAGGATAGGATAGGATAGAGGATAGGATAGGATAGAGAATAGGATAGGATAGAGGATAGGATAGGCTAGAGGATAGGATCAGATAGAGGATAGGATAGGATAGAGGATAGGATAGGATAGAGGATAGGATAGGATAGAGGATAGGATAGGATAGAGGATAGGATAGGATAGAGGATAGGATAGGATAGAGGATAGGATAGGATAGAGGATAGGATAGGATAGAGGATAGGATAGGATAGAGGATAGGATAGGATAGAGCATAGGATAGGATAGGATTGAGGGTAGGATAGGATAGAGGATAGGATAGGATAGAGGATAGGATAGAGGATAGGATAGGCTAGAGGATAGTGTCAGATAGAGGATAGGATAGGATAGACGATAGGATAGGATAGAGGATTGGATAGGATAGAGGATATGATAGGATAGGGTAGAGGATAGGATAGCATAGAGGATAGGATAGGATAGTGGATAGGGTAGGGGATTGGATAGGATAGAGGATAGGATAGGGTAGATGATATTATAGGCAAGAGTATAGGATAGGATAGAGGATAGGATAGGATACAGGATAGGATAGGATAGAGGATAGGATAGGATAGAGGATAGGTTAGGATAGAGGATAGGATAGGATAGAGGATAGGATAGGATAGACTATAGGATAGGATAGAGGATGGGATAGGATAGAGTATAGAATAGGATAGAGCATAGGATAGGATAGGATTGAGGGTAGGATAGGATAGAGGATAGGATAGGATAGAGGATAGGATAGGGGATTGGATAGGATAGAGGACAGGAGACGATAGAAGATAAGATAGGGGATTGGATAGGATAGAGGAAAGGAGACGATAGAGATTGGATAGGATAGAGGATATTATAGGATAGAGGATATGATAGGATACCGGATAGGATATAATGGAGTATAGGATAGGAATGAGGATAGGATAGCGTTGAGGATAGGATAGGATAGAAGATAGGATAGGATAGAGGATAGGTTAGGATAGAGGATAGGATAGGATAGAGGATAGGATAGGAAAGAGGATAGGACAGGATAGAGGATAGGTTAGGATAGAGGATAGGATAGGATAGAGGATAGGATAGAGTATAGAATAGGATAGAGCATAGGATAGGATAGGATTGAGGGCAGTATAGGATAGAGGATAGGATAGGATAGAGGATAGGATAGGGGATTGGATAGGATAGAGGACAGGAGACGATAGATGATGAGATAGGGGATTGGATAGGATAGAGGATAGGATAGGATAGACGATAGGATAGGGAATTGGATAGGATAGAGGATAGGAGACGATGGAGGATAGCATAGGATAGAGGATAGGATAGGATAGAGGATTTGATAGTATAAAGGATAGGTGAGGATAGAGAATAGAATAGCATGGAGGATAGGATAGGATAGTGGATAGGATAGGATAGAGCAGACGATAGAGGATAGGATAGGATAGAGGATAGGGTAGGGGATTGGATAGGATAGAGGATAGGATAGGGTAGATG